>NW_022631034.1:5670628-6009570 GCF_010015895.1 Lontra canadensis
TATATATATACACATATATGTGTGTGTGTATATATATATATATATATATATGTATATATATAGAGTTTGTTTGCAGAAACATGAAATTGTATCTGCAAACTAACTCACTAAAGAATGGTCCCATTTATTAGAATTTCTACTCATTTGACATCACCCATTCAATCTGGTGTCCAGAAAGAACTCAAAATCCAGACAACACTGGCATCTGGCAATTTTTTTACTACCAATATCCACATTTGTGTAGAACAAGGTTGTGTAATTCCCATAATCAGCAGTGTGGATTCTACTGCATATCTTATCCAACATGGAAGCTTACTACATACAGAGCTTCCAATATAGGCTCAATAATCCAATCAATCCCCAGCACAGCTTTTGAATGAATGCTCCAGGAGCCACCTTAAATATTTGTATAATTAGAATGCTCCTGAAAGATTATGAGTTTTTTTTTTCTTTTTTAATCAGGATATTTTTGTGTAATCTAGTTGTTCTTTCTCATTATGTAACTCTACCTTAAGAATACAGATATTTGATCCAATATTCTGGTTGAGATATTTGAAAAATTACTTAAAGTTTCAATTTTCAACTGAGTTTTATTTTTTTAAGATTTTATTTATTTATTTGAGAGAGAGTGAGAGAGAGAGAACAAGCTGGAGGACAGAGTGAGAGAGAGAAGCAAGGTTACCACCGAGCAGGGAACCTGATGTGGGGCTTGATCCCAGGACCTGGGATCATGACCTGAGTTGAAGACAGATGCTTAACTGACTGAGCCATCCAGGTCACTTCAATTGACTTTTTAATGCTTCTTTCCATATAAACAACAAAAAAAAGGTTAACATTTTCTAATTACAATTATGTGTTTAGATACTCTTTGTTTACTTTAAATTCATATTTTTGTTGAATTAAATATTTTGAACATATATAAGTATATGTTATATTTATATATATATAATATTTTGAATATATAAATACTTTGAATTAAAATGTAAAATTCTCATCTATTCTTGTATTTTTAGATAAGTACCTTTCTTTACATTTATATATTATTCTTATTAAGAAAGTTCACTATGCATTTGGGATTTTCCTTTTGTCCAGAATCAAATTCTTAGGACAATGTAAGTATAATCAATAAAAATCAAAATTATGAAGATTATATATTAAGTTAAACAACATGAGTCCCAGTGGCCACTAATTACTATTTCATGCTCTTGATGGAACACATGAAGTAAAACCTGCTTTCTGAATTTAACTATAGTCTGGGATAGTCTCTCTGACTGAGGAGGAGTTAGCTAATAAAAAGAGAATACATTTAAAATAGGATCCAATAATAATTGTTTTCTGAAGAAATGAATCCATATATAATAAGAGGTTTAACACATTACCCTCACAGGCAAATTGGACAAGTGCTGCAAATGTACTTATAATTTAATAAAATGACATTTTGAAGGCTTATTAGAAATATATGACCTATTAATGCTTTCTCTCTGCCAAAACCATCCAACCAACCAAGCTAAACAACGAAATACAGTATAAGGTGAAGTGTGTACTCTGTATCCTGATAACCTGGATTTCAAAAGGTGTTCCTAGAGCTAGCCCCTATCCCTCAGCTATACTTAAGTGTTAGGTAGCCCCAAGAAGCAATTAGTAAAGACAGTCTTTAGGAAGTCGGCTGGAAATCAGGAAGATTTTTCCTTTACTTTTAACTCTAGGATTTTCTTATTTTAATTATCCTTATTCTTACTTTAATTACCAGCCCATAAGGTAACTCCAGTTGTCTCTAGGGAAAAACACGATAGAAAATAATTTTCTCTTGGCTCTGTCATTGTCCATTATTTCATTCTCTATCAGTACTGTAATTGAAAAAGTTTAAACCAAAAGTGATGATCAATATTTATAGGAGAATATATTATTTCTAATTTAATACAGATAAAGCACATAGAAAGAGAGCATTTTCATAAAGATTTAAAAGAAATTTCTAGGTCTGGTGTCTGTTTTCATTAGTATATCTCCAAAGCAGTTATCAAGAAACTACATAGCACTAACTGACTCCAATTTAATGTGGTAATATTACTGGCCAAAACACTGACTTACCCATTGTTAAAAACATCAAATATTTTATTTGGAAGAGATTTAAAAAGCATCAGGGAAAGAATGTGAAAAAGACACCAGTTAAGCCCAGATGAGATCGTCACTGGGTCTCTTCTCTACAACATGCCTCTAAATCTTCTCCAGCACAACTTTCCTCCTAATTTAACGCAAACATTTCCAAAAGTTTAACCACAGTTATAAGTCAGAATTATTACAACTTTAATTCAAACACTGAACCAACTCTAGCGAATGTGCTATAGTTGAAAGAACTCCAAAGAGAAGAGCAGAAAGAGAAAGAAGCAAACATGGTTTGAATACTTCATGTGTGACAGGACCCAGTTAGATGCTTCTGTACTATATAACCTCCTCAGAAGATAGACAACTCACCTCAGAAGGTTGAAGACCTCTGAGAGGTCCTCCAATTAGAAAAGAAACGTGGGGCACCTGGGTAGTTCTGTGGGTTAAGCCTCTGCCTTCAGCTCAGATCATGACCTCAGGGTCCTGGGATCAAGCCCCACATCAGGCTCTCTGCTCGGTGGGGAGCCTGCTTCCCCTTCTCTCTGCCTGCCTCTTTGCCTACTTATGATCTCTCTCTCTCTACGTCAAATAAATAAAATATTAAAAAAAAAAAGAAAAGAAACGTTTTAAGCCTAGGTCTACTTGACTCCTTCCATTACTACCTTTGTGACCTATCAAATCACTCAACTCCACTGGGCCTTTGGACCCTTATTATAATTTCAGTTTGATGCCTAAAACCTCTTCCATGTATAAAATCTATTATTTTAAATCTATGTAATCAGTTGTCATAGTTATTAATCACTTAGAGCAGCATCTAAATCATCATGTCTCTCTATTCCAAGTTAATCTGTGGTATTTATTGTTATCAAAGTAAACACTAAAGAATTTTTAGACTGTTTCTATTTCCTTCTTTTCTCAAGTCTAAGAAAATGAGCTGACCTATGGTTCCTTATTTCTTAAATACACGTGTAGTTTTAAAACAGGGTAAAGGTTAACACTGTTGATATAGGGCAAATCATTTGAAAGCACTCAGGTTTTAGAACATGGAATTCCCAATAGTATTAGTTGAAGTTTAAGGACTCTTGCTCCTGAGATACTTGCAGAATACCCTTTGGATTGCTTATAAGGCATTCAAAACAATTAAGTCTTTGGTACAATGCTCTGTGGGCACAATCCTAAAGATGAAAGATGTAATGGTCAATTCACAGAGACTATGCTTTGAAGAAGGGATTGCTTCATGCTGCCACATAGCGGGGCATATTGGCAGGAGTCCATTTGAAATGGCTTGTGATTTTTCTCTCATAAAGTAGCCCAAAAAATCAGGCAAAATAGGACTGAAAATGAAAGAGTTGTTTCTCTACTGGGCATGATTCTGAAAGTTCAATTTTATGTTCCTTCAAAGATATACCCCGGAATAAAACGTAGCCTTTTAATGTTCCTTGTGTTTGTTGAACATGATTGCTTTGTTATTGTTTGCTTAATCTCACCAAACCACTTCTAAATTCAAAAGAAATTTCTTCTATCTTGCTCTTTTTGTTCTGAGGTAGAACAAGATGATAACAGTGACTGGCAAGAGTGAGTTAATTTTATAACCAAAACTGACATCCCACTCAAGTACCCACAATTTAAAAGAGTAATGAATTGTCAGTTTTAACTGGAAAGAGGTTTTTATGTGATTTTAGAAGTCTTTTGAATATTTATTTTGTTCCACTTTACACAAATCTGTATAAGATTTATCTTGTTAGTTCTAAATGTAAGTCTCTCTTAGCCAGATAGGGAAAATAAATTAGACTTCACAAACATTATGAATACTGAATCAATATATTAATATTGAGGAGGTATTTGAAAGATTTATTAACCACAAAAAGATAGCAAATTTTACATCAGAAATGTTAAACATGTTTAATCAAAGTCATCAATTGTAGTTATGCATAGACTCTATAAATAGTATAGAGATTTACTTAAATATGTTACAGATTCAAATGAGACTACCATATGATTGGATGCTTACAGAAAGAAGAAGAAAAAGTTAAAATTGACAGATGGAAGAGGAAAATGCATTTTATTTTTTGTTTTAAGCTGTTTTTTCTCTTCACTGATTTTTAAAATTACTCCACAGAGTTGGACATTTTAAGTCAGCCAATTAATATTCAGTGAAGACTCTCATTTATTCAACAAATATTTAATTAATGTCTCTTGGAGGACAGACCACATGCTAGATGCTGATGGTAAACCTTAAATAAGACATAATCTCAACCTTCGAAACACTGAAAATCCAGTGGATAAATATTCAAACAAACAACTACAATTGAAGTGTGAACATTTAAATACTGGAATACTTTGCAAAGGTTCTTAGTCCAAACCAATTTCGGAGGTGTGTGAGTAATAAAATGAAATACTTACGTACCTATTAGATGCAAAGAACCCTCAAAGATAGGCCTGATTATCCTCATTTTATAGATGATTAAACTGACCCTGATTGATTATATAACTTGAATTTTTTCACAAAAGGAAACGATGCTAATCATGGTAGGGTGGAAATTGAAATCTAGGTGATTTCACTTAAAAATCCATTCTATTTCTGTTTTACAGCTCTGCCTACATTCTTCTCAATTAATAAGTAAAATTACATTCAAAGTTATATTTAGGTTATTTGGCAAAATCCTAAGCTTCTAGAGTAGGTTAAGTGACCATGTCTAAGGCTATTCTAGAGACTTGGCTTTTAGTAAGAATATCCTGGAGAGCTTTAAAAAAATATCCTGACTATTGGCACCACTCTAGTAAGAGTAATATTATTCTATTGGTTTTATTTTATTGGAATTCTCCATATGTAAATATATTACACATTTTACAAAGGAAAACTAAGACAGCATGTTGTTAGTGACATTTCTTCAATGGATTTGATTATAGTATATATTGGCTGGCAGTATATTAATTTTATCAGTTCTTACATTGTTATAGAAAGTAAAGCATTTGGTAAGAATTTTGTATTGCAATGTTTACTAAAATATGACTAAATGAATTACAGTGGATAGAGCTTTGGTTAGGAGACAGATGACAACCAGTAAAGACCTGGCTCTGTTACTTACTATCTTTTTGATTTGCAGCAAAAAATTCAATTTCTCTGCACTTTAACTTTTCATATTTATAATGTGGGAATAATGTATCTATTCATTGATCCTCCGGGAATTATTGTAAATAATGCAAATAAGTTGATGGTTGCAAAATACTTTTAATTGTAGGTGTAAATAAAGCCAAGGAAGAGACTAGAATAAGTCCCATGAGAACAGGGAGTGTTTTGGGGCCATCAATACTGGAAGAAATTGAGGCCAAGAAGTACAAGATTACTTAGCCAGTTATATGGATACTTAATATTAAATTTGGAATTAGGATCTTTGTCTCTTAAATATAGTCTCTTTCCACTTATAGTGGTGTTTCCCAAAATAAAAAGGCATACTGGGGAGAAATGAAAAAGTTTAGTGTTAAGTAAGTTTGGAAAAGTTGAATCCAACAATAAAAAATATAAAGCACCAATTCTGTAGTTGGTCTTTAATTTGAGTCCTGGCTCTGATATTTCTTATTTGTGTTATTTTGTATAATTTGCCAAAGCTACATGAGTTTCCATCCCCCAATTTCCTTGTTCATAAAATAGTGATAATTATAATATTTAATGTTTTTTGCCTTTGAAGTTGATTACATGTAATATAATAATCACTCAGCACAGTGTGTGGCATATAGTATGATAGTCATGTATCAATTGTTTATGGCTGCTGTAACAATCTACCAGAAACTTCCTGGCTTAAAACAACAAAAAACTCATTATTGTACAGTGCTATAGGTTAGAAATCCAACAGCATCCCTATGGGGCTAAAGTCAAGGTATAGGCAGGTCTGCATTCCTTTCTGAATGTTCAAGAAGTGATGCTTTTCCTTTTTTCTTCCCCCATATTCTAAAGGTTGTTCACATTCAGTGGTTGATGGCTCCTTCCTTCTTCATCTTCAAAGCTAGGTTAGTCTTCACATCACATCATTATGATCTGCTTTTTCTATCCTTCTCTTTCACTTATATGGACATTTGTGATTATAGTGAGCCTAACCAGATAATCTAGGATAATCATTCTATTTTAAATTCAGTAATAAGCAACCTTAACTTCATATTCAAGTCTAATTACTCCTTACTAGTAAGGTAATATATTTACATACTGCTGGGATTAGGAAATGAACACCTTTGGAGGCCATTATTCTGACTACCAGAGATGTTATGATGAAAAATTGCTCTTAGAGAATCCTGTACATATTTACTGTGTGTATGTTTTAGAAGAGAACATAGTAATCACTTTATTTATTTATTTACCAGAGAGGAGAGAGAGAGAGAGAGTGAGAGAAAAAAGCACAAGCAGGGGGAGCAACAGGCAGAGAGAGAAGCAAAATCTTTGCTGAGCAGGGTGCCCAATGCAGGACTTGATCCCAGGACTCTGAGATCATAACCTGAGCTGAATGCAGATGCTTAACCAATGGAGGCTCCCAGATGTCCCAGTAATCAAAAGTTTTAAGCATATTTGAGACCTTTCACTGCAGACCACTTTTTGGAACTATTGCTCCAAAAAATATACTTTAGAAAATTATGTATTCTACCGTACTTCTACTATACTCTCTCTAATGTACTTATTAGTAATGGACTATGACTTCATATATGAATATGTATGCATGCAATTACATGCATGTGTGAATATTTATATATCTGTGTGTACATATACATATAAATTTACTATTAGATTGAATATTTTAATATACTTTGTAATAATTCCCAATTTTACTCTTTGAAAAAGTTTTATCTTTTTTTCTGACATGTCTTTAGCACTAATTATAATTGTCTGATACATATGTTTTAGTGCAATTCTGTACAGGAAATCCTTATCAGCTTGAATAGGTTTAAAGGTATACGATTGACCCTAAATTCAAGTATTTCTAGACACATATATTTATGAAACATAGAAGGAAACTGTTTCTACATTACATTTTCTAGTCTCATTTAGAACAGACAAAGAAACAAAAAAGGAAGCCTGCATGATATCACTTGGAAATTCCTAGTTTTTGTGTGATAGTCCTGTTTTTCTTATTTTTGGATTTCTCAATCTTAGAGATTAGATTTTGAAGAATAAGACAATATGTTAAAATTGAAAGAAGACCCAATGGCAAATGATATGCTTTCATCAGCTGATTAGAATTTTTTTCTATTCATTTTACTCTGATTTCATTTTCAATTATTTTCTTTCTAGTCGTTCAGCACTTTCTAATCTCTTATAACAAAGGAATGGATGGCACACACACACAAAAGAAAAAAAAATAGAGCTGCCATTCCTGAATTTCATTATTCTACAGTCATTAACACATGGTTACAAACTCTGACACAAAATGTTTCTTCTGAAGAAAAGGAGAAAAGAAACACTGATAACTAAATATACCCCTTGGTACATGCAAGACAATATATTTCTGGACATGTCTCTAATCTCTCAGTTGGTATAAACTTCTCTGTGAAGAGTTCATCACAATAGAAGCTTTCTTTCTCATTAACATAACAAATGATAAATTTAAAACAAAGGCATTCTAATTTCAACAGTATGAGAAGACTGTGAGATATTTCTAGCCCTTGAGATCAGAGTTTATGGTCAATCTAAGATATGACTCATAGACAGCAAACCTAAGTGAGAATTAACCCTTTCTGAACAAACCCACACTACTATCTATATCCTGTAAGAAGACGCTGACAGGGCAGTCATGAATGTTGGCGCCTGAGGCCAGTCTCAGTATAGACAGACTTCATCCATGACTTCAACAATCAAAATGTCAGTTACTATTACGTGAATGCATGCTCAACCATATCCTTTTTGTTTCTTCCACTCATATTTTCTTCCACCTGTATTTCACAGAAAAGGTAAATGAGGCACAACATTGCTGCTGTGAATGAACAAATTCACTGGAAAGGCCTATGTTTCCAAATTATGCCCACAAAGTGTCTGTAGACTACCTTTTAGTAGACATGGAAATGTAAAAATAAGATTTGTAAGGAAATCTGACAACAAAAGAAGAAACTAAACCAAGTGAATAAAAACAGGCACATAGTTTATCCCCATTAATCATAACTTTTCAAAGTTCATGAAAAATGAATCTATAGAGGTGTATGATTTTTATGTATTAAGTAAACATGTGCTTGTAAAATACTATACATAGTTTTGTGGCCCCCCCATCTCCTCCATTAAGCTCTTCAGAGTGTGGAACATCTGCCGATGATATGGTACAAGTCCAAGCAATGAAAACCAGATGCTCTAAATTATTGCCATTCATCTATCTGATCATCCTACCTTTCACACGATTTTAAGTTTGGTGCTGTCACTCCCATTTACCATTAAATGTAAGCCCCCTCCATCTTTCCTAAGAAATATAGGTATGCTTCTTTATTCTTCCCATAATTTTACACAGGCAGCTAAGTACTATCGCACTATCATATTTGATATATCGAAAGATATGGCTCTTCCTTGAGAATAAATTTCGCATAGTCTCCTGATGGAGGGTTCTACTGTAGTCTGTCTGTCCCTCTCACTCTCTCTCTCTCTCTTTTTCTTTCTTATTTATGTCATAGTAACATAAAAAGTAAGGAAACAGTTTTGCTTCCCTTTTGAGTAGTTCCATACAGAGACTCATGCTACCATTATTTTACTATGAAATCAATGCCTATTACTATCTGTTTTAGCTGATGGATTTTTGTTGTTGTTGTCTTGTGTTCTTATTTTGGGTTTTGGTAATGACTACCATTTTGTATGTAAAAGTCTTTTGACTGATGTTAAGTATTTTCTCTTTCTTTAGTTGACCCCAAAGATTTTCCCAGCAATATGGTCTGTAATTAGTCTGCCATTATGCAAATTATAGACACATGATGAAATGTATATATATTTTAAGTAGTTTTATTTTTCAGGCTAGGAGATGATTGGTCTAAAATAGAAAGGTTGGCGAGAGTATCATTAATTCTGGGGCACCTGGGTGGCTCAGTCTGTTAAGGGTCTGTGTTCAACTCAGATCATGATCCTGCAGCTTTGGGATCAAGCTCCGGGATCGAGCCCCATCAAGCCTCATCAAGTTTCTCCCTAGGCTCTGCACTCAGCCTGGAACCTGCTTCTCCCTCTCCATCTGCTCCTCCCCCAGCTCATGCTCTCACTCTAATAAATAAGTAAAATCTTTTTTTTTTTTTTTAAAGAATCTCATTAATTCTAAAAAAAGTGGCTGGGTGGCATTTTAATACATTTAGTTTTGACAAGAAGCTTTTTTGTCATTGAAAAGTTGAAAAATGTCTTGGTATATGTACTTTTCTATGTGGAGTGGTCATCACACCCTCCAAAAGAAAAAGAAGAAATAAAGCAAACACAAGACCAGACCTAGAAAAAAATAAGAAGTTGGAGAAACAGGCAGCTAATATTTATAAAGATTCTGTTTGATACCTCTATCAAATAAGAAGTCAGAGCCACACAGAAGAGGACAAAATGAGGAGTTTAAATGAATCACTGATCCTTTCAACTGACTATAAATACACATTAAGATCTTTTAGAAGACTTTCACTACAAATAGTAATAGCATCATTTATTGAGTACTGACTCTGTCCAGTACTTAACATATTTCATCTTCTAATTTTTAAATTAATTCTATAACATAGATTTCATTATCCACAAAGCCCCAAAGGGATTAAGCATCTTAAACCTAAATTCACAGCTACTAAGCATGAGAGCTAAGATGCATGCTCAGGTCAGTCTTTTTCTAACACTTTAGCCCTTTCCACTGTCTAAGTCCTGTAATAGCATCATAATTCTGGAGAAGTTGTTTTCTTTATAAAGCATGGTTCTAGTAGCAGATACACATTATAAAAATAGTTATTAAGTATAAATGAAACATATTTCCTGTCCTCATGTAGTTTACACTTTAGCTAGAAACACAAGTTTCATTAACAAGTAATGGGCTATGAAAAAACAGCGAAGAGGGCCAAGGAGAACCGAGAGAAGGGGAGATTAAATCTAATTGGGAGAAGGTTCCAGAAAGAACAAAGACCACAGTGATGCAAAACATCAGAGTTCTTTAAGGGGGTGCCCACAGGGTAAGGGTGAGCAAAGAAAAGAATAGGAAAACAGAAGGGATTGTTTCATTGTGGAAAGCAGGCAGAAGAGTTTGCTTGCCATTCTGGCCATACTTCTTAAAGAGAGAGAGCTCCGAACTCTAATGATTTACTTAAAAGCCTACTATATACTATTTGATGTTCACACAAATCTTTATTAATTCTGTAATAAAAAAAATCAAAGTAAATCGTGAAAAACGTAATGAATCTTATTAGAAACCAAGAGCCTTTTATTCTTCTTTATAGACAGCAGGATTGTAAGCAATAGCTAATTTGGTGGTAAAGTCCCAGGTGGTGTGGAGATCGTTAAAAATATATACTTTTTAAAAAATAAATATAAGTATAAAGACATGTAAGATCATCAGCTCAAAATATCAAAACAGAGATTTTTCAATCCCAAATACGAAGTATCACTGTCATCAGAGACACTATTCCAAATGATAAGTCTAGTGTTTTATCCAGCCACAAGCAAAGTGTTCATGCTAGATTCAAACAATGGGGTTCCCTGGGGCTGGATATGATGGAAAATCTGTTATTATTACATTGAAGATAGGAGTCCAGGAAACAGAGAAAGGTAGAAGATGGTGTGCCACTTTCTTCTTGGTGTTTCATGTGCATGTGTATGCCCTCTATGTCTCTAGCTTTGTGAATGTTCTTAGTTGCATGTAATACTCAGAGAGGACCGAGGCCACACTTGGTAGAGTGCATTGCAAGGGACTTGTTGTCTATGGCCACTCCTAAGTATCACTCTGGTAATGACATGAAACAGTACGTACTGCAGTGGGACAAGGAGAGAACTCAAAAATTATGCAGCATATTAAATCAACTGGGTATATTTAGTTGTCTTTGAATAGTAACATAAAGTTTTAATAACAAGTACAAAAATAATGTCTATCCTTTCAGAAGGCGATGAACTCCTTACCCTTATCTTAAAGGAACAAGCCAGGGGGCAGTTTTGCTTCTGAAATATATAGCTCTTCCTATTTGATTAAAACCATATCTTAAGCCCTAGTATGTTCCAAGAAGTTCCTGTGAATTCAAAGTGTCCAGGGATTTCATACATTCCCCCCCTTGATCTTGATAAGGCCACACCAATTTTTTTTCACTATATGCAAATGCAAAAAAAGTAAGTCATATCACACTTTGGCAGCAACCAAAGTGGATAACAAACCGCACTTCAGAAAGCACAGATTGAGTTAGGTTGCCTTTCAGGGAGATCTCACTGCTGTGTTCTGTGAAGTTAAAAGAGGAACATATCATACTGTCAAAGACAAGTGGGCTGTGTGAACTGCAAGCTCAAAAGCCTCACAGTAATCCCAACCACATGCCAAGTCTCAGAAAGTGGGGCAGTGTCTCCTTTGGAGATGGGGCAAAAAACCAAACCAAACCAAAACAAAAACTAAAAACACTCCAAGGTACGCAAAGCTGACAACTCTCCACAAGAGATAGAAGAGCCACATGGAATGTTTTCTGTCTTCAAATAACTGTTCAAATTCTCTGCAAGCCATCCTCATTAGCTAAGTAAGTATCTTGAGAGCAATTTTTATTTGTCCAGATGAGATTTAAAGTAATTATTTCCAAGAGTCTTTAGGAGGTCAGGAGCTTCAGGGGTAACTTTACTTTGAAAAATACACTTAGTTTTCCTGTCCAAAATGAAAATCCTAAAACAGAGTATGCTATGTTGCACCTAAAAACAAAAAGCAAAACAAAACAACAACAACAAAAAAAACAAACAAAACAACAAAAAACAACCAAAAACGTATGTCAAATCTTAAAAAAAAAAAAGAGTTTTCTCCTTTGCGTTGTTATTCTGACATTCCATTCTTGATCTTTCAAACCCCAATTCACTAATATACTCAACACCTGACTCACCTCATTTCCTTTTGTTGTTTGCCCAGTACAGATTGTATAATGGGCCAAGACTGAAGGTCAAGTTTATTGATTAAAACCCACAGCAATGAAGTATCTATTAAGTCAGGGTAACTGACTCTCATGTGGCTTCATCCACATGGAATTTTTCTAGATGAAAAGATTTTGACAGAAATCAGCAACATTATACGTTTTAAACAAAACAAAAATATTACTAGATCTATTACATTCTAAAATTAAAATGTTCACATTCACAAGTTAAACGTCTCTACCTCCATACCATCCATTCCATTTCCACAGCATCCATACTAGTTCTAGGGGCCTCTTTAACTGTGGACTATCACAATGGTTTTCCAACTGGATTTTCTTTCTCAAGTCCTTACACCATAATTTTGTCTTACTCAAATAAAAATGAAAAGTCTGTTATTCTGCTTTTATTTACCCCATTTAACTGAGTCTCTCCTGACCCACAAAAATGCACATTGAGTCACTAATGCATCAAGGATTATTATCCCACACAAAATATGAGAAGGACAATCTCACAGTAATGCTAGATAGTGTTAACATGATTATTACATAAATTCATCAAACAACAGTGCCTTTTGTGGATAAGCTGGTGGCAGATGTAGGAGAGTTCTCCATGGCTGACCTTCTTTTCTGGCTTCTTAATGCAAAACTCTTAACCTATTTTAGTGTCAGGAACTTTAAGAACAGGATAAAAATGACAGTTACTCTTCCCAAGGGAAAAATATTAAAAAGTACCAAATGTTAGATATATTCTCCTGGGTCTTATGTTAAAGAATCCCTTGATTTAAAGTCACATCACTTTGTTTTTGTCAGTGTAACAGATACTCTTCAGAGTAAAAATGTCGTAGCATGTCAGCCAAGGAGTTTGTGTGTCAGAGTTTGAGGAAATTTGTTATTTAAACATCTCAAACCTATTTTGTCAATCTTGTGAATCATTCACTTATCATTTCTTTATATACCTAAGACTGTGTTTCAGACCATTGCCAACTGCCGTGATGGTGGAACTGGATGGATAACTAAAGTTTCCACAGGATGACACTCATAGATGCTGCTTCCTGTGGCAGCTTCTTAATCTGGGGAAGCTCCCAGCCGTGGCTCCCCAGGGCCCCCTGCTTAAACTCTCAGCAGCTGCTCCTCTCAGCAATGAATGGCTCCAGTCAGCAGTGGAGCCCAGCAATTACAGCCTCCTACAGCTGCTCCCCAAGAGTCCCATTGCTTCTCACATGCTCAAACAACCTCCAACAGCATCTTGATCTCCCAGCAGCTGCACATTTGAGCATTTCTTTGTCAGCACCACTTCTAAAGGATGTCTCATGGCAATGCTCTAATGGAGCCATTTCCCCCAATCTGAAGAGCAGGTCCTGTTCCCAAACAGCCCATCCCCCAACACTCATTTCACTTTATGGAACAAGACAATGTGGTGTCATACTTCTAACTGCTTCTTCAGCACTTGCTGGGTCTTGAAGTAGCTTCTCATTCAGTTCTGAATGATTTATTATGCACACAAAGAGGACATTCCAAGCAGTTTCCTAGACTGACCATCACTTACTGCTTTGTAATCAAACCTCAAGCCTCTCTATCTACCAACTACTTCACTCCTAAAGTTAGATATGACCTCCATAGAAAGAGGATCACCTTCTTGATATGGACCCTGGGTATACGTCTGACCAAGCCCTTTATCTAACTTCGGTGCACTCATTTGCCTCATGACAGTATTGTCCCACTGACTTATAAATGCCTCGAAGGGAAAAACTAATTCTTATTTGTGGATGTTTGCTTTCCTAACACCTAGAACAATGCTTAGCATGTGGCAGATGTTTGAAGAATGTGCCGAGGTTGCATTAGAAGTAGTGTCCAAAGTCAGGTAACTGGTTTACTACAGAAGAGTCCAAACTTCTTTTCACTGGTTTCCCCAAAAGGCACAGATGCAGCAGTAAAAATCAAGACCCAGAATATTGTTGCACAGCTCATAGCTCCCAGAGCAAATATACAACTACAGCTCTTTAGTCTCTCTTTAGGTTATTTTTCTTAAAGTTACAATCTGCGTGAATAATGAAACACTGCCGTTTCCACTCATGCCATTGTGTATTTGTAGCTCTAATATTCATTAAAGATACAACTGAAATGTTAATGATAATTGCACCCAAAAAGCTAATAAAAGAGGAGCCCAAGGCTCACATAAATGCCAGCATTTAATAATTATGCATACTTTTATCTTTTCTCCTTAATTTATCTTACTTTCTGATAATTAGTTTAGTAAATCTGAGATCCCAATGTATGTGTAATTAATTTTAAAATTTGTTTTTAAATTTGTTTTTTATACTGAGGAATGAGATATAATTTTTCCAGAATATAAAGAGGTAATCATCATTATATAAAATAGTTATCTATATAGACGATAGAATGTAAAACATACCTCTTGAGAGTATTAACAAGTAGACAACACTTGACATTTTAGGGGGAAAAAAAATTGTCAGGATATAGGCAGGATAAAAGAAGACAATTTAAGTATTTCAAATAGAAGAGGTTTAAACAGGGAGCTGTTTACACAAGTGATAAAGGGCTAAGAAATCAAAGCATGTAAGAGCAAAGAAACTAGGATTTGTGAAAGGAGGAGCCACTAATAATTCCTACAAGCAAGGATCATTATCAGGACCAGAGGCTGGGACTGTTCATCAGGAGTAAGATCCACAGCATGGGACTACCTTGCATGAGATGTGCCAATGGGAAGATGGGTTGTCCAGTGGAAGCTGGAGCCCTGGGGGCAAAAGGCTTGCAGGACATACTGCCTGCAGCAGTGAGAGGGGTTAGAACCTGACTTCTCCCTTCCTGATCTTTTGCCAGTGTCTCTTATTGGGTGAATCCTGTCAGAAACCAGAAAACATAACAGACTGGGAACACACCCACAGGGGTCAGCCAACTGCATTATACAAATCACAGCAAAAGAGGTACAGAGAATGACTCTGAAATCAATAAGGGTAAAATGACTGCCACCAGATTTTTTTCCTTAATTTTAGGTTGTAATTAGCTTTCAAACAAATGTAGAATTCTTTCTAATTATTGTAGTTCAAAACCTTAACATTGGTATATATTGATTATATCTTTTCATATGAAATTTGTCCACTGGAAAGAAAATTAATTTTATTAATATTTTACAACTAACTCTATTATCTATATTCTTAAATAAAAGTCACTGGGAATCAATAATGAGAACAATCCCAATTATGTCCTAATTCAAAAAAGGAAAGAGGAAGCCCTCTACATTATTAGCACACTGGAATAGGAAGATGGTAAAAATCTGTTAAATATCTACACTGAATCAAACAAGGATTTTCTCATATGCCTAATTGTGTTTTTAAAAAATTTTCACACCAATCTAGAGAGTTGGGTATTATTTTTTATTTCTCAGAGAATGGGAATGAGTCTGAAAAAGATGGAAACAATGAAGTTCATATACTTTATAAATATCAGAGCTGGCTGTCACCTGAGCCCAATCTAATTCATATGCCACACTAAACTACTTAGGAGAACACTGGTCTTAACTAGTTTCAAAGGGAGAAATAGCCCAAAACATTACTGAATGAGGAAAAAAAAAATCTAGAGGAAATTTTTCTGGTCACTGGCTAGCTTGTACTTCTAAGGAACTTCACTCATTCATTCTATTGTGAATTCAGAGTTAGTTTTAGAGGCATTTACTTGTCAGCCCCTATTCTATTCACTAAGGGTAGTACAGCAAGATGAATAAGACTTACACTTTTGTGGAGCTTATCAAACACTGCCATGCATTGGAGAATTAAAGCACGTCTCTATCTTTTTTCCTAGTTTAGTGGTATCTCATTCTGGGGTGATTTTTACCCCAGCAGTCATTCAGCAATGTCCTAAGATATTTGGGGTGTCAAAATCAGGAAATACTACTGGTGTCTACGGTGTTGAGGCCAATGTTTTATCTCTACTCGGGCTGTTATCACAAAATACCATAAACTGAGTGGTTTATAAACAGCAGACATTGACTTCTCATGGTTCTGGGGCTGAGAAGTCCAAGATTATGACATCAGCAGACCCAGTCTCTGATGAAGACCCACTTCCCAGATGGCCAAACTTTTATTTTCACAACCTCACACGGTGGAAAGGATGAGTGGTCTCTGTGGATTCTTCCAGAACAGCACTAATCCCTTTCATGAGGTTTTCACCGTCATGACCTAGGCTCTTCCCAAAGGTCCCACCTCTAAATACCACCACATTGGGCATTAGGTTTAGGGAGACACAATCTCTAGCAGCCAAGGCTAATCCTAAACATACTACAATATACAGCCATTTCCACTCCTACACACACACACACACACACACACATACACACACATACTATATGGTCCAAAATGTCAATAGTGCCATGGCTGAGAAACCTTCTTCTAGGTGTATAAGAAGGTATCTTTATTTTTGAGTGTATGTATGTGTGTGTGCACTAGTCTTCTATTTGCTGACGTAGTTACTATAAACTCAGTAGCTTAAAACAAGAGTATCTTTTTTTGGATTAATTTTATTTATTTGACACAGAGAGAGAGAGAACATGAGCAGGACGAGCAGCAGAGGGAGAGGGAGAAGCAGACTCCCTGCTGAGCAGGGAGCCTGACAAGAGGCTCAATCCCAGGATCCTGGGATCATGACCAGAGCCGAAGGGAGACGCTTAACTGACTGAGCCATCCAGGCACCCCTTAAAACAAACTTATCTTTAAAAAAAATTATCTTGGGCTGCCTGGGTGGCTCAGTGGGTTAAGTCTCTGCCTTCAGCTCAGGTCATGATCTCAGGGTCTTGGTACCGAGTCCCGCATCGGGCTCTCTGCTAGGCAGGGAGCCTGCTTCCTCCTCCTTCCTCTCTCTCTCTCTCTGCTTGCCTCTCTGCCTACTTGTGATCTCCCTCTGTCAAATAAATAAAATCTTTAAAAAAAATTATCTACAGTCCTGTATGTTAGATGTTACAAGTCTCTCTCAGCAAAAATCAAGATAGTGTCACTCCAGCCTTCTCTTCTGGAGTCTCTAGTGGAGAATCCATTTCCCGACCTTTTTCTGCTTCTAGACACTACCCATATCCCTCAATTCATGATACTCTATCTTTGAAGCTAGTAAAGGCAGGTCCAGTCCTTCTTCTATCACATTGCTCTGACCTATTTCCACTACTCTGATTCTCTTCTGTCTTTTTCCCCCATTATTAAGGGACCTCATAGCTTTAATGGACCCACCTGGATAATCCAAGATGCTATCCCCATTTTAAGGTTAGGTGATTTGCAATCTTAATTCCCCTTTGTCATGTAATCTAGCATATTTACGCGTTCCAGAAATTAGGACATGGTCATCTCTGGGGACCATCCTGCTTAGCATAAGGAAGAACACATATGCAACTTTTAGCAAAGTTATTTGCACAGAGTAGGTATTGAATTAAAGTGGGACCACACAATTTTTTTTTAATTAAACTGCATTAATCCTAGATGTCCTTTTAAAATAGGCTACTTTAAATGAAACAGTCATAAGCAGAGGGAAAACAATGTATATGTCTTGCTTAATTCTGTACTAATAAATAGCTCTGAAACCTGTCCATCATCAACTCTTCAATCTGCCATTTTAAAACATGTGCATCCACCAACTTGCTCAAATCAAGCCTAAAATAATGAGTGAAATACCTGAAAGGAAATTCTAATTGTGTTATTCTAGGCCCTTTTTAAATGTTAACCCTTTACCTGGTGTAGCAATAGGAGCCCTTGGCTATAATCTTTGTAGCTAACTCTGTCCCATATATTTTTTTTCCTCAAAATAACATTGCCAAATATATATATATATATATATATATATATTTATAAAATGCTGGTATCGCATTTATTATTTTTTCACTACAAAATGCAATCACTATTCTGCACTTGTAAAAACATGGGGATTAGCAGAGGATAAAGATGCTATGACCTGGAATGGAAATAAGCAACCTAAGTCATGAATGCCTAACTAATCCTTTTAATTTAAAATTTTTCCCGTTATGTCAGCATTTCTGATGTTATGCCCTAAAGATAGCATCAATACATTAAGTCACGGCTTAAGCAAAGTGACTGGCATGAAGCCAGGGAGCAAGAAGAAGCATGCACATATGTACAACCAATAAATCTCTATTGAGTCCCTAACATTTGTCAGGCAGTTTCCTGGATGTTTGGGAGTCAAAAAAAAAAAAAAAAAAAAGGTTAAAACTCAGCCCTGACCTACAAGCATACAAGCACTTCACTGGGGTTCTTGCTGGGAGTCCACACTTAGATTGAAGGGGTTCATGAGCATCCTGCGCACATGAAGAAGTTTTAAAATATTAACAGTATGTATATTCTTCTTCTTCTTCTTTTTTAAAAAGATTTTATTTATTTATTTGACAGAGAAAGATCACAAGGAGGCAGAGAGGTAGGCAGAGAGAGAGAGGAGGAAGCAGGCTCCCCAATGAGCAGAGAGCCCGATGGGGGGCTCGATCCCAGGACCCTGAGATCATGACCTGAGCCGAAGGCAGAGGCTTAACCCACTGAGCCACCCAAGCGCCCCTACAGTATGTATATTCTTCTAACAGGTGTACAGGTATCATCAGATTTTCAAATGGGCTCATGACCACAAAATGTTTAAGAACCAAGGGTCTGGATGCAAAACATTGTGGGTGAGAAAGTTCAGACGGATTACTGCAGCTGCTACCTTTCCCAAGTCCCTACTGCTTCTGCTGGATCACTAACCAGAGGATACTGAAGGCACGGAAGTGAAGAGCTGTGCGGCAGGGGGACACAAGGACAGAGAGTCACTCTATGATTCTGCAAACTGAACTTTGCCACCAGCCTTCATTGTGCCCATTTTCTTCTTGGCACTACCATAGTTAATTCTTATTTTTCTGATATAAATCATAAGATAAATAATATCATTAGCAGATTCAAGTTTTCTCCTCTGATAAATTTTACACATACAAGGGTTATAAAGGGGTATGCTATTTAGAATTTAGTTAATGAAAACAGCAAAATCCTAATATCTTGTTAGTAATTTCTTAACTGTCCACCTAATTTGGGGAAGTAAACAGTAAAATTATTTCATAGATCAAATTGTATTGCAATGACTTCCAAGAAGACAAATTATTTCATCAGGCTTTTATTTTATTTGCAGGGTTTCTCAGAATAAGCAGACCAGCTAAAGCTTGGTAATCTTTTATTTATAGAGAGATTTTCATACTGATAGTGTACATTGCATTGGGATTTGGCATGTATTACTTACATAGTTTTTGTGTGTGTGTGTTTTTTAGAAAAAAAATAAAGATACTCTAAGATAGGCATCATATACAACTATTCTGAAATGCAACACACAAAACAACTCAGAATTACGACTGAGAAAATAAAAATATCATCAGTCTGAGTTTTAAGATACTTACCAAACCATGTGTTTCAAGAACTAGAATAAATATCCATTAATCGTTGAAGGGATTTTTAAAGGGCAGCAGATCTCGCTTAAAGGGTTAGTTACTCTAAAATATTGTCAAATTGCATTTTGAACTGTGTGTTACAAAAAAAAAAAAAAGACAAGACTGCTCTACTCAGTCTCTGAATGATAATAAATATGGTTCTACTTCTTATACATTCCATTTTTAAATATCCTTTTATCTAATACCTGCCAACATGATTCAAAACTTAAAAACAAGGACAAAGCATGGCAGGGTTACTTTTCAACAACGTGGACCACAAACTATACAACCCTTAGGTTTCATTGCCCCTAACCTGCCATCTCAAAAAAATTATCCAATTCATGAGTAAATCAGAAGTATTAAAGAAGAACCCTCCTTGCTGTCACAATTCACTAGATAGCAAAGATGCTTATTTAAATTCCAATACTGTTTCCCTTGCTCCAATTATGAAGCTCAGCAGTTTCCATGAACGTTCCTTCTACGGGAAGATTCTACAGAATCTTCCCGAAAAAGGGATGACTCAGAAGGAGGCCAACAGTGTGCAGTATCTCTCAATATTGGTTTTTGCTCTCTCTCACTTCTCTCGCATTCACAAATGACAGCATATTAAAAGCTTATCAGAAAACACTATCAACTTATTCACTCCCTTCTGTGTATAGTAAGCAGTACATTATGGATTTTTGCACTGTTTTAATCTAAGATACTGTTCTAAAATAAGATCCTATAATGATGGTACATAAAATTTCATGTACTAATTTTTGGATAGGAAAATATGATTGCTACACGCACTGAGAAAATCTTTATCAAAGACAAATATTATTCACTGAAATATACCTTCTTTTTCTACCACTTCCTTTACTTCAATTGCAGAAAAATAAGGAAATAACCTTCCTAAAGACTATAAAAGAAAATTGAAGAATATTTAGGAAAGAAGAAAAATCTATTCTGGAAGAAGTGCCAATAGTCAAATGAGGATTTCACTAAAAATCAGTTCAATTAATCTTATTTTTAATGGATCCTGGTTGTTAAACCAGTACCCTAATCAATGTCAATACACTCACAGGTAAAAGTAAGGAAATGGCTTCCTAGAAGTTGGCCTGATACACACTGCCAACGGAGCTACAGTGATTCGAGTTGGACAGGGATTTCTGAAAAGAAAATTGAAAATATCCAACAGAAAAATGTCTTATTTTAAAAAATTACTATGTAGTATGCACTGCCCCAAAAAGTCTATTCTAGATAAGTCCAGATGAGTAGCCTGGAGTTTGTCTGTGAAGGTCCACCCGAGGGAACGGATTTTACTGAAATTCTACATCACAAATGACACCCAAAGGACTTATTTTTCCAAAGTTTCACAAATTAGGCATAATTGTTCTAACTGTTTAGATTCCAAATCATTATCTTTCTGAACATCAATAATACAACCTCATCTATTTCAAGAGATTAAATATTTCCCATTGCATAAAGCACCTGGGGGATACAATGACCGTCCTATTACTTAATAATACATATGATCCAAAATGCTTATAAATTCTTTTTTCATAAGTTGTAAATCTGGACATTTCAAACCAATAGAAATAGAAAAATGGGATGTTTCTAGGTATGGTTCCATCATTACAACTACCACAATGTGGGGAGAATCTATAAGGACGAGCAGAACTTTATTTACATCATTTATTCACCTTAGTGGTTTTTGACCCAGTGATCGGTAGTCAGATATCCATTAATCTGTGTGATCTCCATATATTTTGGCTCCTATTGGCTCTCACCACAATGAGAACTGGGGTAAGCAAAGAACGATTTTGATAGAATAAGGAAGACTTCCCTATAGAGGGAATAAGAATGAGTATGTGCACCCTATCCATGTAACTTGTATCTTAACTATTTGGTATTAATTTTTTTTTTAAGATTTTACTTATTTATTTGACAGAGGGAGATAGCAAAAGAGAGAGAGCACAAGCAGGGAGAGTGGCAGGCAGAGAGAGAAGCAGGCTCCCTTCTGAGCGAAGGAGCCCATTGTGAGACTGCCCCCGGGACCTTGGGATCATGACCTGAGCCAAAGACAGATGCTTAACCACCTGAGCCATCCAGCCACCCCTATTTGATATTAACTATAACCTCATTTTAGAGAGTAAATGATGAGTGTTTTCTTATAAGCAGATAATATATATTTATTATCACATAAGTGAACTTAGAAATATGTCTCTGTTGTACAGTTAATACAAGAAAGAAATGGCTCATGTACAAAAACTAAGGTTACTTCTGGGAAATAGCCTTAATTTTTTCCTTAAAAAACACAAAATGAGCTCATGGATGTAGAGATGATAATCGGTGGTTGCCAACATCAAGAAGATGGGGGGACTGGCAAGATGGGTGAAGGGGGTTAAAAGGTACTAATGTCTAGCAACAGAACAAATTAAGTCATGGGGATATAAAGTATAGCATGATGACTACAGTTAATAATATTGTATTGCATATTTGAAAGTTGCTAAAAGAATAGACTTGAAAAGTTCACATCATCATAAAAAATGTGTAACTGTGTGGTGATGGATGTTTACTAGACTTATTGTGGTGATCATTTCACAATATATACAAATACCGACTCATTATATATTGTGCACCTGAAAATAACATAATGTTGTATGTTAATTATATTTAATTTTTTAATTTAAAAAGATTATATTTTATAAATATTTTATCTTAGAAGTATACTATGGAGTTACATTCCCAAAAGCTAAAGGTACTTCAGATGGGATAATGAAACATCACTATCAAGGGCCATTTTTAATTCAGGTGGTTTATTCTTTGTTTCTATGCTAAAAATATTTAGGGTTTATATTTTGGGTCTTTGTGACTTCTTTGTATTTGACAGTATGTCCAAAGTGGGGTTCCTATGTGTAATCTTAATCTCCCCAACAAGAGCTTAAATAAAACAGAGTGGGAGCCAGTCTGAGAGCCTTGTTCTGAGCCACCACTGCATTCAAGCAATGACTATTGACATGTGTGGGTTCTGTAAAACTTTTCTTAGTGCTGCTAATTTTTCTTTGGTTTCATTTTGTAGCTTTTTGAAAATTTTGAGATGTTTACTGTTGCAGAACACCAACTTGAATTTTCTAATATATATGGTATTTTGACTTGCTTTTTTGACCATTGTAGCTTTTTTCTCCTTCAGGTCTTTCAAGGAAGGCAGGTCTATGATCTGTGATGCTGTCTTACTGCCCAGCAGGTCAACTTGGAGCAGAAGTGTGGTGTCTTTCTCTTCCCCTATGTACCTTGTTGAGGCTTTAATATTCATAAAAAGAATGCTAACATTATATTAAGATGCACTGGTCTTTAAAGAATACAGCTCTATACTTGTGGTCACATGGAATAATTGCTCTCCAGATACTCATTGGCGAGTCTAATTTTAAAATATCTGTACCTGAATTCCTATTCAAAGATTCACTGAGAGAAATAATATTTGTGGAGGTTTGGCTCAGAAAGGCTAGGTCCTAAAATTTACTTACAGATTAAGGTAGTAATCAAAAAGCGAGCATCCTGTTATTGAACTGGCATCTCACCGAATTTACTTTCAGATTTTTAATTTTTTCTTGACTTCCCTGCACTTCAGGTTATATTGAGAGGTGTTATAAGGAACAATTCTCTGAACGAGTGATGTGAGTACTGTACAGTTACTGTGGAGATGTTCCTCACACCTCACAGTGGTTCTCTGGGCTGATTCACAGTGGAAACGTTGCTCCACTCTGAGTAACAGGATCAGAAGACTAAGACATGTAAGTGTTAATTAACTGTGTGGATCATGGAATGAATACCTAATCCTGTTTCTCTCTATGTATTGGCTGCTACAAATCTTAGAACTAATTTTTTTTAAAGATTTTATTTATTTGACAGAGAGACAGGCATAGCGAGAGAGGGAACACAAGCAGGGGGAGTAGGAGAGGGAGAAGCAGGCTTCTTGCCAGGCAGGGAGCACTACGCAGGTCTCCAACCCAGGACCCTGGGATTATGACCTGAGCTGAAGGTAGACGTTTAACGACTGAGCCACCCAGGTGCTCCTTAGAACCAAATTTTTACTGAGCTCTAAAATTACTTAGAAATCATGACATACCTTTTATGTTCTAACCTCACCGCTGACTGCATCCTGCTCTGCTTACCTTATCTTTTGCCTCCAACTTCCTCTATTTATCTTGGGGTACTAACTACTTCTTTATAAGCCTCTTTAAATCCTTCCCAATGTAAAACAGAATGTTAATAATAAATGGTGTTTGAATGTGTTGTCTTTCCATTCTATAAAGGCTTTCTCCAAACAATGACTAAGCCAGAGACCAGGGGTTGACACTGTCATCGTCTGGGATCTTTGGGAAGCAGGCACTAAAATGAGGAGTTTATAGTGCAGGATAGTTATTAGGAAATACCCCTATGATAAATCCCCGGAGAAGGAAGAGGAATGAAATAGGAGTGAACAAAGCAAGCTCAGCTGTAGAGCTGCTCAACAACTTCCACTGTTCTGGAGCCAAAATGGCTCATCTGAGTTATCTTACTTTGGGCTGAAAGGGAGGGACCTTTCAATCAGTCATCAGATATTGGTTGCTTTAGGAAAAGTCTGACTTTGGATAAAGTGGCTCTCTACGGCGGACGTGATTCTGGAAAGGTCTGATCACTCAGTGCTGCTGTCTGCTGAAAACACTCCCAGCAGCTAGAAAAGCAAACCCATCCCTGGAAAGGAAAGTGTGCCACGTCATCTATCACAGACATCCCAGGTAAGCCAGATATCCTGAAGAAAACAGAACACCCTGGGGAAGTTAAATACCCTTGAGGAGTTATTTTGGACATAGAGCTATGTGCTAGTCAAATGTTCTATTCTGCCTAGAGAAAACCTACTATATATCTCCCTGAAAGGGCACAAGTTGAGGGATAAACATTTCACCCATATTTGATGTGTGTGAGAGTGCGCACACACGAGTGTGGAAGGCTTAAAACAACATACATTTATTATCTCAGTTTCTTTCCAGGTACATATTAATGGATCTTCTGTCCATAGTCTCACAAGGCTATAATCAAGGTATTGTCAGGGGCTATTGTCTGTATATGTGTTTAATGTACAGTATCTATGAATGTGTCTACCTTGTACCATACACAACCTATAGACTTCAGATGTGGACTCAAAGTAGAAGCCATCTCTATCATATACTCAAGTGTGCAGCATTTACAATGTATGATCCTTGTCATTACAGGATTGTAATAGGGACTTTTGGCTTCATAGCAACTCCTCTAGTCATGTACATTCTTATACTCATGAACAAGAAATGCTACTCTTAGTAAATGCTATACCACATGATGTAAAACACTGGACATTTAGGTATACTATATACAGAAAATGAAAATTTAATTTTCTTATTGAGATTCTTTCTAAACCCTTGAAGTAAAACTCCAATTCACCACATTCTTCACATTTTATAAGTACATACATTGTTCAGCTAAGTTGGTGAAAGCAAAACATAGAGATAAATAGAACATACTTGCAGCATATATACTCAAAGGTACAGCTATGTAAAACTTAGCCTGCACTGTGTTTGTTGCAAGTGTTACACATATGTCATGGAATACTTTTTTCATTTTTTAAACTAAATAACATTTTTTCCCTTGCAAATTATCCCTGGTTGTTTATTCATTTGTGTGTTTTTGTTTTGTTTGTTTGTTTGGTTGTTTTTTTTTCTGTTTTGTTTTGGTCATCTTTTTGTTTTTCAATGACATCTAAGATCTTCTGACCTGAGTCCTCCTCTTTCAGTTGAGAAAACTGTAGTTTTCTAGAGCGACTTGGTAATTACCCATTCAAGAGAGAAAATTCAGGACTAGAATCCAGGTTTTCCAACTCCTACTCCGATATTTTTTCTCCCCCATTGTCCCCTTCACTGGTATTAATAACTCTAAGAAATCAAGAGTACAGACAAATCTCCCATGCACAATGTCTGTGTTGGCAAGATATCCCTCCTATTATCCCCTTTCTCAAATGATTTTTTTTTCAGATATCTCCTTTGAGCACATAGTTGCAACAATTAAAGATGAGTTTTGTTTTTACTACCAATGTGTGTGTTTGACATCAGTGATTAATACAGTCTTCTCTCAGTTGCTAAGTTTCTTTATCTTGGTGAATAAAGACTTGACAAATTGTTAGGCAAAGAGCATACACTTCAAAACTATTGAGATATACCGGAGTGTCAGACAACCTAGGAAATACAAAGACTGAAGAGATGTGCACATCAGCTTTTTTTCATTCATCAAGAGGAAATGTAGCTCAAGTGGGGTTGACTTTTTGTGACATTTATTTAGTTCTTGAATTGACTGACAAGCCTATTAATTTATTCCCTGAACTTTATTAATGTAATTGGAAAACCGCCCACATGTCAATCAACTTATAATGAGTAATTATGTTCATAAATACTGTAAAATTATTAGCTTTTAATTTGACCCAAACACAAACCCAAACTTTCAAAACAGTAACACAAATATTTTTTTTTCTAGAAGAACAACATATTATACTAATAAAACATACAATAAATGCGTTCCTACAACACACTTCCTAAAATGGAGTTCAAAAGTTCACCATCACCAAATGGCCAACAAAAAGGAATGCCATAGTAAGGCATGTAACAGTTTAAAAAATCTGTATAGTGTTAAACCATCTACATAGCATAAAGTTATAAAGACATACTATAAAAAGCAAGCATGTGCCTGGGCAGGGCTCATATATCCATAGTCTGGTTTAAAAATATAAGCCTACTATGGAACAAGACAGAATGGGAAAAAGGAGAGAGGGGTATGTTTAGTGTCCAGAAAGACATCATTTAAACCTATAAGAAGAAAAACGTCTATATCTTCAGTGACTCAAATATAATTATTATTCAAGTGTACTTTTTTTCTGGTGCAATAAAAATCCTTTGTAGTCTTTGAGCTAGAAACTCAAGTCAAAGGGCGCAGAACTAAACAAGAAAACAAGATTAGGCTTGCATAACAGAAGAAATGTGTTTTTGACTTGTAATCCCATGCCAGTTTCTGAAGGTGGACTAACTCCTGACCTCTAGAATCTCTGGATAATCTCTGAATGAAGACAGGCTTTGGTGAAAACTTTATTATATTCTCATATGACTTTAAATAAAGAACATCAACACAGTGTGCAATGATCTGTAATAAGAAAAACCATTGGGGAAATTTCCGGGCTTATTGTTTACCTTACACTTTTCTCCTTAAAGTTGATTACTTAATTAATACATTTAAATTATATCATGAAGTTAAAATATTTACTACTAACTGAAGTTGTATTTGACTTCGGGCTTACCTTTATATAAGGAAATAAAGGTGTAAGTTAATGAAATTCCAGGTGTAAGCCATGTACCTAAATTAATACTTCGAGTTCAATTTTTGAAGGGTAAACTCAAAGATAATACAACTAACTTGCTCCCTCAGCTTTTTTCTTAGGAATAAAACATGCACTCACTGGTACCACATTATCACATAATTTGTCATTAATTTTACTTAGAAATGCTGCAGTGTCATCTTAAGATCCACAGCACAATATTTTTATGGAAACAACACGTCATTAATCTATAAAGCACAAGGAAATAGTAAAAGGGCAAGAATATGCATTTTCTATTCAACTAGCATTGTAATTGCATTCTTCTTGAAAAGTATTTACATTGGGGATATATACACTCTTACATTTTAGTATGTGTGAAAAATAAAGTAACTTGATGATTCTGTGTGTATTTGGAGACTGTAAGTTAGCTAGAATGATTTATGATCTACTGAAAGTAAATAAAAGTATAACCCATTGTGTACCATATTTTTCCAATTACTCTATATTTAAATAAAGTAATTCTAGAAGGCTGCTTCTTTCCATTGTGACTTCAATGAACGTAAGCAGAATTTGGATTGAGACAGAGTGCTGGAAGTCTTGAGGATTACTTTTAAAGAGTTATACTACAGATATTTCAAAAAGTTCTAATATTTTCATGCATCCATCATGGGTTATTGAAATTAATTTTAATGTATCAATCATGGGTTCTCAAAGATGTATTGAACGGGTGACTCAAAGGAAGATAGTAAGTGAAGAACACACAAGAAAATCATAATGTGGTGTTAATGGATAATTTTTGGTCTTGGTAAGTGGGGACTTATATGTTTATAATAGCCATTACACTTAATGGAATCTAGGAACATAAATCCCTGAAGACAATGACTACATATCTTTCAACATTGTCAGTTACTTCTGAGTCATTCTGTTATCTAAATACTGAACCTTGTTAAATATAGTCCTTCACAATAAAACAATTATAGAAATGCATACCTTGCACAGTTAGATGCACCTGCATTGTTCTCGGTGTATGTTGAGTCTGAACAGAACACGTGTATGGGCCATCGTCTGTCACATCTACATTCTGTATCTGGAGGCTGTAGTCCCTTTTATTCAATGTTGAAATTGAAACTCGAGGATCCACTGACCACTTATCGCCTCCCGCAAAAATAATACTTGACCGGTTCAGCCAGGCACCCTTTGAAGCTCCATCTTCCAAATAACACCTACAAATTACCAGAGACAGAACACTATTAATCAAAATGAAAATGAAAGACAACATTATCTTTGTTCTGAGTGCATTTCCATATGTTGAATTATAGCACTGTATCAAATACAAACATCAGACATAAATGCAGAAAATATGAACATTTGAGCACACTGGTACATCTTCCATTCCCAATGCAAATGTGAAACAATGCCTGCATACAGTTTTGTTTTGTTTTAAATGTGTGTGTGTGTGTGTGTTTTAACTCGGAGCCAGTCAAAATCCTTTTTCGCTCTGTCTGGATGACAAGTAAGTTTAAATAAAGTTAAATTCCTTCAAATAATAATTTCAACATTAAAACATTTTTTCTTTGAAATTATAAGAAGTAGAAAAGGTCCATGAGTTAGACTGTTTTAACCAAATCCAATTCTAATATAATATACTAGATACTAAATAGAAAGCATAGAATAGTACCATATCATGTTTATTATGCATTTAAAGAGTGGTAAGCTGCACACTGAAACTATAAACTGCATTTTACTGATAAGATTGCTATTGTAAATGGAGACAAGACATTAGTCGCAAATACTTGCTGTCTTCTCAATTAGCTGACCAATAGTCTTTCCAGAAAGCATTCATTTATCCAACAAACATTTATGAAGCTTCTACTATTTATGGATTTAAAAATGGTATTGCCCTCGCTCTCCAAAACTTTAAGTCTAGTAAGGAAGACAATAAGGCAACCAATCAATGCTAGACAAAGGATTATTTGATTAAATCAGTTACAAAAAAGAACTAACTGACTCAGAAGAGGTACTAGGGGTATAGAATAGGCTTTATGGAATAGAAAATGCCTTGAATAAAGAGGCAAGGAGTGGGAGACATGACATTTAGACAGAGGTGCCATATGTGGGTAACACCAGAGAAAAGTGTGAGAAAGAAAGCCACACACTTCAAAGACAAACAAGCATGGAGTACAGGGTGGGAGGGATGAGAGATGAAACTGGAAAGGTAAACTAAAGCCAGATGATCATAGAGAGGGTGATGACAATTAATAGACTTTAAGGTCAATTCTGAAGCCATTTATTCAAAGTTGTATTTTATAACAAGATTCAAAAATATAGCTTTGTATCCAATAGAAGTCAGACATCATGATTTAGAACAGAAGGCTGCTGTGGTCATATGTCAGTGATTTTGCTAAAGCCTGGAATTCTATGTTTCATCTTGGAAACGTTTTGATACAAATTAAAGACTGGTTTTCTTAAATGAGTACAAAGCACAGCTACAGAATGAAAATACACATACATCGAAATAGTTTGACAGCATTTCTACAGAACACCTTGGGGGACTGAACACAGTGTTTGAGATTGCTACAAAATTGCAAGCTGAATGCAACTGTATAAAACTAATCAGTGGGTGAAAAATAAGGAACAAGGTACACTGCAGAATCTAATTTGCAGTCAGCTTTGCCATCTACAGAATCCAAACTAGTAAAGTCATAAAGGTCATTGTTAATTGAAAAGCTTTTCCTTATGTAATTAATGAAGAAAATAAAACCCACTTTAATGACATAATTAAACAATTATGGTATATTGTCATTCCTGATGATATGCAGAAAGAATATAGAGGGGACATTTTTCCCATTTCACAAGATCACGTGTCTACTGCTATAGGATAGAACACTGAATTATCATTACTAGGACTCTGGTCATTACAATGCTTGTATGTAATATATGGGTTCATCAAGAGTTTCTGTGTGACCTCTGCATTCATGGCCTTCACACATTATCCTATCTGATGCTCATTTACAACCCTCTGGGGTATGGATTGTTATGCCCAATTCATCACTAGAAAATAAATGGAATGTTTAGGTTAAATGACTTGCCCAAGCCACACTATTAGTAGGTGACAAAGTGGAATTCATAATCAAGTCTTATATTTCTATATTCAGTGTCCTTTCCTCCGTAATGTAGATCAAAGACTTCTAAAATAGGTTTCAGAAATGGAAAGATGATCAGAATGTTGCAGAAATTACTGCAAGTAATTTCTTATTTACTAAATGTGACCAACTGTTTAACCTGTCCTATTCTAAAGGAAGCAGAAAATTAATTATTAATGCATGTTTTACCATGAAAGTTTGATTTAGAGCACTCTGCTGGGCATTTTCCTTTCCCTTGAGGCAGGAACAGCTTTATCTTTATTTGGGGAGGTATCAGGAAGAGCACAGAGATTAACTAGCCTTTAGATACTGGAGCTTTCATAGACCAAATCTGGGTTCTAACTCCTGGTCTTAGTGTAAGCACTATTCTTGTTCTGGTATATTAGGGATCATCAGGGAAGACCAGAATTTAACTTCTTCCCTGTGAAAAATGAAGAGGGAGTTTTTTATGTCTCCTTGTTTGGATAACTATATTTCACAATTGTTATTGGTCCTGATCCAAAGCTTTTCAAGACATACATTTAGAAGACCCTTGAATGAGACTCAACTAAAAAACAAAAACAAAAACAAAAAAAATTTTGTATGACTTCCTCGGATTTCTATAGCAGTATTCTCAAATGACACTATAGAGTTACAATTTAAATAACTCAAATTACCATAACGGAATTTTACAAATTGGGAATAGCAAGATCTAGGAATGGCTTTCTATTTTATGAAATCACAAGATGCTTATATAGAGACATACAGTTTTAAGGTGAACTATGACATGACTATATCAAATACATGAAATAGGTCAAATACGCACATAAGTTTCCTTAATTGTAAGGACTACATTTTCTACCTTTCTACCTCCTCTTTGTTCTTCATATCTACCCTAGTTTTGTGGGTTTTTTTTTTCTTTACAATAGAAAGAGATACTGTCTGACATGTATATAATGTATTAAGAAGGAATTCTGGAAGAAAGGAAGATATTCAGGGTATGGCAGAGTAGTGCAGGTGGTAGGGAGGGGTAAAAGAAGTATAAGAAGTGGTAATAATTCAGTTTTGCACTCTTCAGGCACCAAAAAACATTTTTCTGGGTTTAAAAATTCTAATGTCTGAAAATATAAAAATATGGTGGAATCCTGGCCCATATGAAATTCATAATTTAGAAAGGATGATAAAGTATATTCATGAATGGCCATCATGCAGAATAGGAAGTGAAAATATAATAATTAAATTATTATTATAATTGGATTATTGCAATTGCCTCAGAGTTTCAGGTTTCTGCCCTTGACATCTGTAGTGTAGTTTATTCTCTCTACAATAAATAGAATAAAATTTTTAGAGTTTAAGTCAGAACAACATGGCTTCCTACTTCATTTCCTATTTCACTCATAAGAAAAAATTTAATCCTGAGAGTGGTCAAAGATCTTATGCAATCTTCCTTTGATGCCTTTCTGACCTTACCAGCTGCCACTCTTTTCCAGTTGATTCTGTTCTAGACTACAGTCCTCTAGCTTTGTTTCCAACAAAGGGGCACATGCTCTTGCCCTAGGAAGTTCGCATTTGCTCTTTCTTCTGCCTGGACCTCTCTTTCTCCAGAGAGCTGCATAACTTAGTCACTGTCTTCCTTAGATCTTCACTGAAGTTTCTAATGTATTAAATAGCAAAAAATAATACCACTGCTACACTCCTATGAAATGCATTATCTGTTTAGTTGCTGGGTTATTTTCTGCCTCTCCTTGCTAGAAGTAACATTCAGGACCTTTGTCTGTTTGGTTACTTCTGTGTATTCCAAGGGCCCAGAAATAATTGAAAATAAATATAAATATTTGCTGAATGGATGAATGAAGGCAAAAATTAAGATAGTTTTAGAAGAAGAAACAATATGGTAAAGTAAATCAAAATTTCCAAAGTACAACCTAGTTGGGAAAGCAAAGTCATGCCTACATTAATGTATGATAACATATAATTAAATGCATATATATGTCCTACAAACAGTGACTGATCTATGATACAGAGGATGGGCTAAGCAATCTGAGACAGTGGGCGGGGAACCATGCTCTGTGAAGAGAGCAAAGTGGTAGGTAAGGGGCAGACGGGAGCTGGGCTCAGAACTACTTGAAATAAGAAAGAACTACATTTGACCCTATACTTCAGGAACCAATTTAACTCATTGAAAATTCTGCTTTGTATGTGCTAGACACTTTGTTAGGCACTTACAATTATTATCCTATTTAATCTTCACATAACCGTATAAAAGCCAGATACCATTATCTTCATTTTAATAATGGAGAAACAAAGGTACTGAAGGTTTGTATCTTGAACAAAGCCAGTTGGTCTGCATTCTACCATGCTGACAGACTATGTTACACATTCCTAGAGTCAGACAGCAGCCAGGGTGAGGGATTGTCCCACTACAGATGAAAGAATTAATGAGTGAGGGAAATGTTTGTGAGGTACAGACAGATCATTAATGGGGCAGGATGAAGCAATAATTCTTGGGTCACAGACTTGGATCTTTTTTCCTCTCTGGACTCCAAAATGGAAAATTTTAACAGTTAGTGATCTTAGGATCCCTCTGAAGTACAGATAATGAAATAATCTGAATAAAAAAAGTTTAATAATGAATATATCCTTTAATTAAATATGGCATGGCTTTTCCTGAAAGTTTTTTTTTTTCTTTTCCACTTAAAAAATCTGCTAGACTACTTACTTCATTGGGCGATGAGTGAAACAGTTCCAAAAATACATTTTTCCCCAGAAGCTGTGTTAACACCCTGCCAAATATCATGACAAATACTTAAATTTTGAGTCAATCATCTGGATGTTTTGTAATCATAGTTCCAAACATCTGGTTGCTGAAAAATGTACAAAAAATAACCTGAATACTTAATATTGTTTCAGGGTTGTTAATTATATAAACCCGGGCTTAAGATAGTTAGTGTTTTCTAATAAGAACAGCATTGATGTTTTTCAACTCTTTCGAGTAGTTCCTTTATAAATGACACTACTCCACACTATTAGGCAGGTCCTGATCTGGATGGTATAAAGTCCCATTTGGTGAACCTCAAGTTGATCAAAATGATGTTGGAATAATTCTAACAGACTCTGTAATAATACTTCCTGTGATGATTAAATCTGAAAGGTGGATATCAGAAAATGTGATAGAAATTAGCATATTTGGGGCTATTTAATATTTTTAAAAGCTCTATTAAGAAAAAAAGCCTATGGCTGCTGAGGATTGATTTTTTTTTTCTTTCATATCTCTAATTCTCTGTAACACATTCCAAAAACATAAGCCTTAGTACCATTACCAGTACTCCACACAGCAGGATTTATTCAGCTCTATGGAAAGAGACCAGCTTTTCATAAGACATGTTGATTAATGAAAGCTCCTTTTAAAGGTACTAATTAATAAAAGAGAAAAGTGCTATTTCCCTTGGATTCAAAGCTAAACCATGTGAAAATGATATTCCCGTGAAGGAGCTGGCCAGCTACCTTCACAGCTGTCTTTTCATTGTATCACAAAGTTCTAAATTTGACAGGAAGGCTTTCCAACGCATAAAGAGAAAAACAAAAAATTCACAACCCCATACAATCACCATGCTAATTCCTCATACAAAGAGTTTTGATATCCTGGCTTCCAGGCCAAAATCAAGTAAGGGAAGTAAAGCAGAGATTAAACAGATCAGAGCAATCCCCTCTCCTACTTGCCTTTGTTTGTAAGGCACTCCCTTCTTAATGTCTTTGATGGTAGTTATTCTCTAAGTACTATATCATAGACACGGATATGAATAGACATATAGGTACACATATATGTATATAACATGTAAATTATATAATGTTTGCTAGATAATAATATTACATATAACAGTAGGTTGATTTATGAATTCCAGAGCTCCTTTACTACTACTATAGTAGAAACTGCTCTGGGGCAGAAACAAATCCTATTATCTTTCTATTTTGGCATGTTCAGGGAATGTGAGATTTTGTCAAGGGAAATCCACAAAATCAGCAATTTGTCCGATGAGTTTTAGTTACTTAGTGAAGTACTCATCCCTATAGATGATGAGAATTATATTTTTAAATATTTTTAAGAGATATGTAAGTGAAAATGCACTTCTGCAGGTAATGGTTTGGTAGTGTTGCATGTTAGCTAAAATAACTTATTAATATTACTTCTGCCATATACTATTGTAAGCCCATTGTGTACATTCCTCACAAAGAACTTTTAAAATAGCTACTGTCAAGTACTATCATAATGCCCATTTTGCAAAGGAGAAAGTGAGGTATAGAGAGGGTAAGTAACTTACAGATGACTTGCTTATTGAAATTTGTAATGCATGGAAATAATTTTATTATGAAGTAATTGCATTAAATCTCCAGGCAATTATTACCTAGTTAATATTATCTACCTATATTAATATCACATGTACATTTATTTTTAGAATGGAAATAATGTCATGTTGGGCATATTTTACCTATAGTAGTGAAAAACAAAAACAAAATACCAAATAACATTGATTTCTTATTTTGCAAGAGAAATAAATCTCTTTCCTTTGTATTTCATTCTAGCACTTCTTTTTAATAGTACAGCTATATTAAAAATATCTTGGATAAGACATTGGAATTTATCAGCTACTCTCTAATTATAAGACCAAATTTTCAAACTATTTATATATTTTAATATTGTAAATCAGAGGGGGAAAACCTGAAAATAATACTTTTCGAGTTTTATATAAAACCAAACCTAACTCCTAAAAGATGGGAACTTTAGTATGATCAAGCAAGAGGGTAAACTCATACTTTTTAGTGTTATTTTAATGCACTATTTAGATTACCTAGATTAAATAATTTAAAAACACAAATTTAAAGACACATTTATAATCCAACATTTTCAATGCCTACAAAATCTTTAACATTTGGTTTTGGATTAATCAGTAAATTCTAAACATTAACATCAATTATTTTAACTTATAATTAAACCATGCTTTTCTATAATACCACTTTATCTTATTCTTTCCGTTAATTCATTTAAATCAGGCTTCCATGTAAGCATATATGTCTGTGTTTTCAGGGGTTAATGCTAAAAATGTTTAAATTTAGAGTTCTTCCGGACATTATTTGTATATCACTCAACACATAAAATAAGTATGGATAGAGTGAAAAAGAGCTTATACATTATAAGTAAAGAATATAGGGAAGTCCTTACCAAGATCTAATTATCTTTTGATAATAATAATAAATCCCACTTGCTGAATGACGACTATGGGTTAAGAGGAATAGACAATGTATTATTATATGATCTCATCTAAAACTAACAAAAGCATTTTGAGAGGTAGGTAAGTCTTAACTATCCCTGCATGAAGAATGGTGAATACACGAATACAGGATTAAAAAAAAAATTATTTATTTATTTGTGTGTGTGTCAGAGAGAAAGAGAGAGAGAGAGCGCACAGGGGGAGTGGTAGAGGGAGAAGCAGACTCCCCACTGAGCAGGGAGCCCAATGTGGGACTCCATCCCAGGGCCTCGGGATCAGGACCTGAGCCAAAGGCAGATGCTTAATGACTGAGCCACCCAGGCACCCAGGAAGGCAGGCTTGATGAATGACGCAGAGAATATAAACAGGAAGATGGGCTACATATCCGAAAAGTTCGTTTAGGACTAGCTTTGCTCAAATGGGTTTAATCATGACTCAAATTGTAAATTTCTTTGTCTTTTCTACTTTTTTAGTTTTTGAGTTCAACTAAACCAGCTTGCTTTCTCCCACATGGACTTGAATGTGAGCTATTTGGATCTGGAAGGACTTCAAATTTTCTGCTAACTGGCAGGTGCTCTGAACCGCTGTGGGGAGAATTTGTCTGCAGTACTGTCTATCCAGCAGCTGCTTCCTGGAGAAGTTGGACTTTCACCTCAGGAGCTATAAAAAGGAATGAATACTACATTCAAAATGCATGCAGGAGATGTTTAAAATAGCAGTATCAGAGAGGGAGAATGCCTGGAGAAGTCAGGCCTGGAAGTCAGAATGTCAGGCCTGGAGAAATGACCGAGATAAAGCTCTAAGGTCTTGGCAAACCTCTCTATTACATCCTCTTTGGGATGGAGCCAGGTAGAGACACCTCATTCTCAAAACAAGAGGAAAAACAAAATGGAATTCTATACTAAAAACAATATCAGCAATTCTACTCCCTTCCATCAACCATCTTTCTGTTTAAGTCATTTAGAAAATATTCTATTTGCAGATAAATACAGATGATAAAATAAGAAGTATCAAATGGATATACAGTAAAGTTGTAAACTTACCTCTTTGTCAAACTAATTAAGTACACCCTTCTTTACAACATCAGTGAATACACAAATTTAGCAAACAAAAAAAAATTATAAAAGTTATTCTTTATTTCTCTCTGCTTGTATTGGTCTTCAAACATTCTTCTGGTCACTGTTGGATTTTTCTTCTTGCATTTTTTTCCCTAATAAAAGTATTCTGAGCACAAATTTTATTTTAGGAATAAAGAATGGTTACATAGCACAATTAATTAAAGCCAGCCTTGCAATCATTAACTAAAGTAGCCATTAATCCATATTTATCTGTCCTCTCTTGAGAAAATTGACTAAACCATATTTCAGTATGAGCTATGCCTTAAAATATAAATTAGGAAATGTGCCCCAGAGGGGAAAAAAGTAGTTACTTTTTTTTCCATCTGCTCCCTGCAAACAAATTTAAACTGATTATATTTCCTCAAAAGATGTTAAAAAGTAGTTGAAATTTAAATCTTTGCTTGATCACATGGACAAATTATTCATCTTTGCAAGGAAGCATAGTGTAGTGATTTATTATAGTTTATATTGGAGTTCAAATACCAGTTTTCTTGTGTACTAGCTATGGAACGTCAAACAAATTAATTTACTTAGATTTTCTCACCTGTAAAAGGGGGTTAGTAAAATTATTGATCTGATGAGATTGCTATGATGATCATATTAGTTTCTTTAAGGTGTTCACGATGGAGACAGTTATGTGGTAAGTGTAATTAAGAGCAAGCATTATTAACTACCTTCCTATAGGTAGCTTTGTCTAAAGACAAAATAAACTACTACTAACATCACCACCAACAAAAAAAACCCTGTGATATGAGGCGTAAGAGAAAGAAGGGAAAAAGTGGCATTTGTAGAGCCCGGCTTGATACAGCAAAACATTATTTACTTACGTAGTCAAAGCAGAAATAATTTTACAGATAAAGGAATCAAACCTTAAAGTACTTCTCCTATTTTACCATCTTTGAACTTCCAGAAAGGCTTTTTATTTTTTTCCTTTTTACTTCTCCATTTTATAAGCAGAACGTATAGAAAAAGAGAGCTTTGGTGTTATATATATATATATATATATATATATATATTTTTTTTTTTTTTTTTTTAATTACTTTGAGACTGAATACTAGTGTTTAGAAACCAGCCCCTGGTTTACTAGCAATTGTTTTTGGGCAAGTAACTGAACTTCTGTTAAAGGCTTATTTATTTGCAAAACAGAAACAGTACCACTTGTACTAAGAACTCCAGTTTTGGTATAAGATCAAATGAGACTGTGTATGGGAGATAGATTTATAAAGCTATAAAACGAAATATAACTGTAAATATTTTATAATTATTACACTGCTTTATGAGTTAACTTTTCTCATAACTCTAGAACATGGCTATATGAATCTCTATTTGGAGATTATATAAGCACAATGATGTTCCCAAACTCAGCAAGATGTAAAAAAGGTTACCAACTGTTTTCCTTTTGCTTTTATGGTACATAAAATGATTTTCTATCCTATGTAAACTTTTTTTTGCTTTTTTAAATTGCCACCTCAAATTTTTAACATAATCTGATGTTTTTGTGAAAAATTATAATTTCTGGTTATTATAAATATGGTTATTTTATAATAAACTCATTATTTCTCATTTTTAAATGTATCTAAGGAAATCTAAATAACACAGTGGTCTGATAATAATATCCTGCATTAAAAAAATGAAACAGTTCTAATTTAAAAGAAATGCTATATTGTTACTTTTTATTCTCAAACTCATATTTCCATACTACTTATGCCATGTACTCTGATTCTAAACCAATTAATTTTTTTTATTTTATTGATACCTTATCTTCTCTGCAATAAAACTAAACATATAAAAAGTGGCTATAAAAAGCTCTTGGGACTGTGAAAATCTAAGTGCAAAAAATATTCTGGATGAATTTATTTTCATAATTGTTAACAGTGTATAACTAATAAAATTATTTATCACATTTTGATACATATTTTTAAACTTTTCTTTTTTACTTTGCATAGTTAATAATGGATGTCTTAATAACTTGGTTTTATTTAGATATATGAACAAACTTTCTTGCTTAAGTAGGCATACTATTTGCTTACATGAAACAGGGTCTAAAATCAATTCTGAGAAATTGTTTTCTTAAATAACACTATAAGAATGGAAAGAGTCCTGTTATAGTGATATCACTCAAATCCCTAACTCCATTGGAGTAATTTAATTCTTTTATAATCCCTAATGCTCTCAGTATATAACTATAGATTTTTCTGTAGATATGTTGGAAGCAAACTGGGAATTGAGACTTAAATTTTGTGACATGACACCCAAATCCCTTTTATAGACCTTGTTTGGATCCTGATTCAATAAACCAACTAAACAAGACATTGGTGAATCAACTAGGAAAATCTGGTTATGAACCAGATAAAAGACAATAGCAAGTAATTATTATTATTTTTTTAGATGTGATAATGACATGATATGTCCACTTTTTTAAACAGATGTATGTTGAAATAAAGAGGAACAAAATGATACAATGTCTATGATTTGCTTTAAATCAAATCTGCTTCAGCTAAGAAAATAAGAAAAAGGAAAAAATAGATAAAGCAAATGCAGTAAAATCTTGATAGTCATTGAAGCTGGGTAATGGGTGTTTGCTTCTACTCTTGTGTAGGCATGAAATCCCCCCCTTGCATAAAATTTTTTATTAAAATTTTTAATTTTTCATTTGGAAAAAAAAGAAAATTATCATAAACCCTAAGGATATTTTTACTACAGTTCAAAACTTCTGGTACCTGGAATGCTATATTTTATACTTTTTTTTTTTTCTTAACTGTTAAGCTATTTAACTCCTTTAAAAAAAAAAAAACGCTGTCGGCATATTTGCCTCTAATTTTTCTCCTTTTTAACCTCCAGCTTCTATCTACAATGGGTTAGGGGAAACAGAATTTGTGTGAGAATTATTGGAATATTAGCAATATTATTGGAATATTATACAGATCAACTGTAGTGTCCCAAAGACATTCTTTATAAAGAACGTTTATATTTCAAGTATAGTTGCTTTAAAAAGTCTTTTCTTTCTGTGTTAATTCTATGTTTAAAATTGCTAGAAATATGTTAAAAATAAAAGTTGGGTAAGACAGGCTGTATTATAATTGCCCATGCATGTATCAGTAAACTAAAAAATATCCTGTCTCTTAATACTAATAATAATGTCTTAATTTTGGTAAATCCCATAAGCTTGATTTTTTTGTGTTGGTAATCTCTTGGGTTTCTTTTCCCTTTGAGAAATCTAAATATACTTACTTTTTCTCTATGATCACCTGTTTTGTTATTCTTAATCTTTTGCTGCTTTAAGAAATGTATGTGTGCTTCAAGAAGTGTGTGTGTGTGTGTGTGTGTGTGTGTGTGTGTGTGTGAGGGAGAGAGAAAGAAAGAGAGAAAGAAGACATTTGGTGCTAAAATAAATAAGAAATGAAAATGAATATTTATGAGAATAGTAAATGATGACAAAATTTAAATATGTAACCAACATATAATTTATATTCATTTCATCTGAACTCTTTACTAAAGAAAGTACTAGAACCCCCCCCAAATATCAATGTATTTCTTGCTTGAGAATCCATCCAGCAGTAGCATCTAGTGGACAGCTGGACCCGTCATATCTCGCTGCCTGGCTGGCTCAGAAAAGCAAGTGCCTCCAAGGGATGTAAAATTCCACTGTGACTTATGCAAAGCAGAAATTTCAGCCATGAATTTCTGGCTGGACCTTTCCTTACTGAATTGCTGCATATTTTCTTATCTCCATGAATAAATCATTTCTCAAGGTCAGAATTTTGTGATTTTGCCATTACTTCCTCAAGTCACTCTAAAAAGTAAACTTAGAAAGCAAAGAAGAAAACCACCACTATATCACTCTTTAAAAACAGGTGACCTGGAACCTGGGAAATGCTAATGTGGTTTCTTCAAGGATAATTGTACCCCAAATTTAGAGCCACATGAGGTTGAATTCTTCCTGACACTTACTAGCCTTAGGAATTTGGGCACTATTCAATTTTTTTTAAACCTTCACATTTGATTCTTTAAAATCAGGATAGTAATACATACTTGAAAGGGTATTTTATGACGATTAACTGAAATGTCCCAGGTGACAAGACCTAACACCAAACCTTAGATGTTATTTCTTTGGGAAGTTCCTCCTGACCTCTCTATTCCAGCCCTTACACATGTTTAATGGAACTCCCTTAAAGCTTGCATTGCCCTCAGCACATTAACAATCTTGCTTTATTAACCCACACTATAAAATTGTTTGTTTAAACCATTTATCGACTCTACTAAACTATAAAGGACCCTTTCATTCATTGTGAGGTCCAGAAAGGAGTACAGTATCCATCACATAGTGCTTTAAACAACAGCAACAAAAATGTGCGCACACGCGCGCGTGTGTGTTTTAAATCCTATGAGAACCCTAAATAAAATACGGTGTGAATGGTGCATAAAAGAGGAGAAATAAAACTTCCAGAAACAAGAACAGGGTGGGAATAGGTGAAGGGATAAGGTCAGGGCTTAGTACAAGAGGTAGCACTGACATTCACCTTTTCACCTTACCCCTGTGGTACTTTAATTCCTTTGTTCTTGGTTATCCTAAATCAAAACACACACAGAAATCTCTGGATTTCCTCTATGGTTCAAAATAGAATATATCATTTGGAACAAATGGGCATGCCCACTGTTTACAGTGTTTACTGCTTCTGCCTTATACTATAAAAATAAGGATAATACAAAATTCTAGCTTCCATGTACTAAAAGAGGAAATAGTACTTGTCTCAGCAAAACAAATTGAAGTCACTCATATGGTAATGTTTTCTTTCCTAAATTTCTGGAGCAGATGAGAAAAACTCAGGGGCCAGGTTAAATAAAAGGTGGGTGAGAAGTAGTCATAAAGAAAATGTACTTAATAAATAAAAAAATATTTTGTCTAAACGTGAGAAAGCCTTACTCATTTGGTTTTTATTTGAGCAAAGTGATATGGCATTTTAAATTATTATTCTTACAAATACAAAACAGGTTTTTAAATTTTTATTCGATGATCTACAAACATATTCTTGGTTAAATATTATTACTGTTTATATCATTTAGTTCAGAGTTCTTAGCTTGGGACAGTAAGTCTTCCATTTCTAAGCCAAAAAACATGGCATTCACTGTCCTTAAATTTATCTGTATTTTCTTGCTGAACATACTAGTAATTGCTTTTAGTATAATTTGTAGTTAACATAATATGTATTTGGGGAACATAATTATACATAATAAATATATGGCAATAATAAATTAGGGAAAGAAGAGAATTGATATTGAGTGCTTTTTAAAATTAGAATTATAATTAATTTATAATTATTTATAAGAATTATATAAGTGCCCCTTAAATAAGTGCCCCTTAACATTTTAAGGGTTACTACACTTGAAATTCTTTGTATTTCAAATATTTTCATCTTCAAAGACTCTGTTTAACTCTTGAACTGGTTTCTTATGTAAGGAACTCCTTACCTTTTATTCTATGATTCTATGGCTAACTTAGCCATTAATCTCTTATGAGAAGCTGTCAAAATCTTTTATGAAAATCGGAGCATACTGTGTCCACTTTTCTTATCTTTCACACTGCCTTATTTTCAATCAACCCAGCAAGTTAGTTAAGCACAAACTGCCTTGTAAAAATCGTGTTTGAAATACAGCCACACTTTCCTCAGCTTTTATTCTGTTACCAATATTTCACATTGTCTTTGCAATCAATACTGAGCGCACGGGGCTATTATTCCCCAGCTTGCTTGTCTCCTGAGCTCCTTAATCTAAGACTGTCTTCTGAATCAAAGGGACTTCATATATGTCAGACTGTATATATACACACATCTTTTTCTCTCTCTCTAATTGGTCTCTAATTATGAGCCTTTGAAAGAAGCCATCGTATTTTCCTCTTTGCTTTCTATAAAGCATCAGCTTATCATATGCATGTTTCCAGGATTTCAAATCAACACCTATACTTTATTTTTCATGTACTAGTACAAAAGAAAAAAAATGATTTATAAAATAAATATAGTACTTTATGGAGACCTAATATATTTTAAAATGGCATCCTATTAAAACCAAAGTAAATGAATGTATTAATTTTCCTTTGAAACATACACCAAAACAATAATTAAAGGAAACCATTTTTGACAAAGTATACTTTTGATTTTGCCAACCCCCAAATTTTCTTACAAACAATGGGAAACATTTGTCTTTCATCTTCAGTAATGGTTGAAAGTCACCACTACCTAACAAATGCTCAGTGACCCTTGTGAAATGAGTTATTAAGGCACAGGCAACAGAGTAAGCAAATGACCAATAGTCCTATTAATTAAACTCCACTTTGTATTTAAATACAGAAAAAAAGTTGAGTCTCAGATATACCCTATTTCCTCTATTTGTCTAATCTTATTGGGAAATAACCACACTTCAAAATGACTTCAAGATTTTTATTTTGAGGCAGAGCCTGAGTTAATTCCCATTTCAAATCCCTCAAAAAATTTTCTTATAAATTCTGTCTGTGCAAGTATGTGAGAAAATTAAAAGACAGATAAAAAGAATATTTCCTTGCTTTTAATGAGTTTACAATAAAGAATGGAGGATATGCAAAATATTTACACCATGATAGACGGGATAGAAGTACCACAATAGATTCAGTGGTTTATAGAACTTCAAGAAGATACAGATTGTTCTCTCTGCATTAAAATAATTAGGGAAACTACCTAAAAGATGGGGATGCAAGATGGTTTTTTATAGAAAAGGACCATTTACAGAGTTAGAAAGGCGACAGATAAGAGCTGTCAACAAAACTGTCCTCAACAGAAGAGAACAACAGAAGCACAAATAGAGTACAAAACAGGGAGGGAGGTTATAGGGTGGCGTGCAATCTGTTTGACTGAGTAAGAGTGTAAGAGACAAGTGGGGAATAAGTTTCCAAAATTCACCTGGAGGTAAATGACAGATGATTCCAAATACCAACCTACAGATTTTGGAACATTCTATAGGCAATAAAGATATTTAAGTGTAGATAAGGGCTATTCTTGAAAAAGTTCGGAAAGATCTTTTTTTTTTTTTTAAGCATATCATATGAACTGCATAATAAGCTAAGTGATTTCACACATACTATGTTATATAATTTTCATAATGACTTTCTGAAATACATATTACTACCTCTTGGATATACTGAAAAAATGCAAGCTCCAGAGCTATTAATAATTTTCCCAAGATAGGAGAATCAGAAAACGGCAGTACTTTAAATGCTTCCTTTATTCATTTGTCCATCCATACATACAATTATTACTTTCACCAAGAAGTTATTGAGCTTCTTATTTGTTTTCAGTATTGCACTATTGACTAGGAATACTGAATTGGACATACATGGTCCCAGAAATTCCAGGAATTCCCAGAATAGTAAGGAAACGTGGGTAAACAGATCATAAAGATATACTGTGATAGGTGGTATAATAATGTAGGTAGAGAAAAAGCCTAGAGAGAGGGTAAATGAAGGAACGATTGTCTTCTTGTGCAGTCTTGTGCTGAAATGAGAATTCTTAAAAGCACAATATACAGTTTGAAGCTATTATCTTAGCCAGAACTCATGACAGACTAGACTGATTTGTCAATAGAGAAAATCAAAAGAATATAGTTGAGAGAGTCATGGTCAAGGTGGAATTATTAATCTTTAAAGAGATGAGGGGTTTAGTATAAAATAAGAGTGAATAGGTGACATTATTTTTAATTGAACGTAGATATCTGCAAAAATACAAGAACTGCTTAAATCTAGGGAAACTGGGAAGAGGACTTGGTTTAAGGGCAGAAATAATAATTACTTCCTTTTTAATATATTGCATTCAAGTCACGGGTAACATCACCAGAAGCTGGTCAACAAGTGAGTATAAATGCAGTCATTAGGGCACCTGGGTGGCTCAGTTGGTTAAGCGACTGCCTTCAGCTAAGGTCATGATCCTGGCTTCCGGGATTCAGTCCTGCATCGGGCTCCCATCTCCATGGGGAGTCCGCTTCTCCCTCTGACCTTCTGCCCTCTCATGCTCTCTCTCACTCTCTCTCTCAAATAAATAAATAAAATCTTTTTTTTAAAATGCAGTCATTAGGAAAGACATACTCAGAAATCATTCATAGTAGAATCAAGTGTGGTCATGCTATAGGACATTATGAATAAAGAGTCTGAAGGACAGAAACTGGGATATCCTGCATATCCTGCATATGTTGAGGAAAGTAGGGAAAAAAAACAACATATTTTAACATGAAAGCCAAGGAAAGTGTTAACAAAAAAGGGTGTTCCCAAGCGTCGTCTAACACTACAGAGGAGTCAAACAAGGACTGAAAACATGCCATCAACTGGATTATTTCTCAGTGATATTATAGAGAGCAGTTTGAGAGGAGTGGTGATGATGTGAGGAAGTAAGCATTTTAGGAGGTTTATTGGAGAGAATGAGTTTCAACAGAAACTACAGTTTCATCAGTGCTCAATCATACTCTTTTATAAGAGCTAGATTTATGTAAAAATAAACCTTTTTTTTTTAAAGAGGTTTTTTGTTTGTTTGTTTGTTTGTTTGTTTTTAATGAGCAGGGAGCCTGATGTGGGACTCAATCCCAGGACCCTGAGATTAGGGCCCGAGCTGAAGGCAGAGGCTTAGCCCACTGAGCCACCCAGGCGCCCCTATGTAAAAATAAACCTTTTATAGTAGCTTTCTCAATCTTCCTGTTTTTTTAAATCTCATTGCATTTAATGTCCCTGAGTATTCTTCCTAGCTTACTACTTATATATTACAGGCTTTAACTAGAAATAAAACTGACCAATTGGATCATCTTGTACATCTCTGACCTGTAGCCTTTGAAACTACAAATCACAAATTCCCTATTTGGTCATTGCTGAATTGGCAAGCATCATTTAATCAACAATTTTGTTTTAAAAATTGTATTCGAAGTCTGTTTTCAGCTAATATTTTTGTACTAAAGTTTCTTTATAGTCTAATCAATATATTTGTCCATACAATAATATAATTACTAGATCCTCAATTTCTATTTCATTTAATTTATTTGGATAATTTTAAATGTATGAATTCAGGACAGCATCTGACACTCTTATTACTCACTTAGAACCTTAGAAAATAAAACTGCTTAGATTGTTTATTTTCTTCTCATCATTACATTTTCAATTAGTGTGTGTGGAGGGTTATTTACATTTTTTTTAACATTTATTTATTTATTTTTTTTTTTTATTTATTTGAAAGGGAGACAGAGATAGTGTGAGAGGGGGACGTGAGAGGGAGAAGAGAATCCTAAGCAGACTCTCTGCTGGGGCTCAGTGTCACCACCTCGTGAACACGACTGGAGCTGAAATCAAGAGTTGGATCCTAACAGACGGAGCCACACAGGCGCTCCTGGAGGGTTATTTGTCATCCTTAAACATGGAAGTCCCTGTTTCTTGCTAATATTAAAAATGGCTACTTTATAGCCAGCTATATTTAGATAGCAAAGACAAACAAAGGAAAAGAGAAATTACTTTCAGGGAAAGGACTTTCACATAAACTGATTTAATATATACTGATTGACATGGATCCAACTTCTTTCTCTATCTGTTTGAAAGACTGAGCATCACAGTTCATAAATTCAGGCTTCGAAAATCTGAATGATAGTATTTTAAATTTAGTTGGATATAAACCTAAATAAAATAGTAGACTCTTTAAAACATCTTGCTGACCTAAGCAATTATAAGGATAATTCACATAGATAACACCTCAGAATTATGATGAACATCAAATTAAGGATGAGGAAAGTGTTGGAATTATCATAATTATTTCCAATAATCCATGCTTTCTGACTTCCAACAAGGAAATTGGAGGAATCAAGATCTTAAAAACAAGAATACATATAAACAAAGTGTTGAACATACAAAGTTCAATAATACAACCTATGCTAATAAAAACTATTGCAGTCTCTTAGCTGTCAACCATACATTGTAAATGATCAAATAATGATTACCATCATTTCATCCTTAATGACATAATAAACACTAATCAAATATGTAAAAGCACTTTATAAAATTCCTCTTGTTGCTATATTCTACAGGAAAATGAGATGACTCATAAGGAAATGAACAGCCAAAGCTACAAACTAGAAATAGTTAGAGCTGGGTTTTGAACTCAAGATCCAACTGAATCCAAAATCCAAAATATGGTAGAAAGGTAGCTCTTTCTACCATATTCCCCAAACTATTACAAAACAAGTTTACTCATATACCACTGAGCAACCCTTTTTTTATCCTAGAATGTTATAGACAATTATGTAATTGAGTCCTGGAAATAAATAATATTTTTTAGTAGACCATGGTCAGATCTTACATGGGCCTAATGACACATTTAGTTACCTAACAGGTTAGCAAATGATACTGTATGGAAAGTAATTATTTTACATGGTAGGGGATAAGTTCTTGAATACTAATACTCTTCCTTTTCCTAGCCTACCAATATAAATAGCAATGAACTCAGCTTCAATACCAAACATGTCTCCAATAATCTACACTTGATTAACAACACCTTAGGTACAAGGATTTTTTTTGCTGCCAGTATATATTCACAGAGCCTAGCATTGTGTCTGATAACCTAGCAAGTGCTCAACAATTACTGATTAAATAAATTATTAATTGAATAAGTCACCTTTTAGAATTATAATTAATGACATAAATCACAAATATATTCAAGTTCATTAAAGGGGATTAAAAAACACATCATCAATCCAAGAAATAATGGTATAGTATCCTCTTACAAAACTAAATTCTCATCTTTCACTTTGCTCTCTGAAATACATTTATTGCTAAAGCTGCAGGTATAATGGGGGAAGGAGAACTCTCTCCATACATAGTAAAAAATAATGAGAACTAAGTAACCTGACTCTTGATTAGTAAAAATTTATTATTAAAGTTAAAGTGAGAAATGAAAATCAATGTTTTTAACACTGATACTTTAAAAGCTATACAATGTGAATTTTTTTGTCCATTTCAATTTTTTTGTCATTTCAGCCACATCAGCAGGAAATATTCCTATTTTACTTTCTGTGAATTTTAATGGTCATGTAAGTACACTTGGTCTAAATTCTAACTGCAGAGCATGTGGGAGTCTTGGTAAACACAACCTAGTACATAAAGGGCTTGGAAATAGAGTCTGAAGACCTGAACTCCAGTTTTTATTCTGCTAACTACTAACTGACTGTTACTTCGGACTTAGTCACTGCAGCCCAAAGTTGCCTTATCTGTGAAGTAAGATCAGTGTTTTTCAAAGTGGGTTCCATGGACCTTGGGATATTAACAGACATATCTTCGAAATAAAGTCCCATATACACATAAAAGAATTAAAATAATTAGGTTTCCTTATTGCAAGAATTCTCAGAGCATTTAGTATATTAATTTTCATAAAGACTCTCCAAGAGAGATAATACATAGGTATCCCCAAGCTGATTTGTCTCTAAACACTATGTCCAATATTAATTTTGCAGAATTAATATTCCACAGAGAGAAAAAAAGGGATGACAAACTGAAAGCCATGCCTATATCAGAGTGAAAATTTCAGTGAACTTCAGTTTGTTCACTCTGGATCATTTACAGACTTGGTCTATAGAGCAGAAAACTAAATGCCAACAATACTATGATTAAATTCAAGGGTAGCATGATGTCATCATGTATTTGCTCTACTTGGGTAATCTGAAGCTCTAAAATCGAGCTTTATAAGCACTAAAATTACATCAAGCCAATCGTAGGCAGATAATTAGTTCACTTTATATAAAAATGAATTGAACCAAATAGATATATAATTAGTATTCTTATGATAAATACAAATCAATATAGTGATTTGTGAACAGTAAATATAAAACTGTTAGAATGTATAACAAGAAAATGCTTACATTTCTACAACTGAGAAGAATAAAGCGTTGACATTGAAGTTCTTTCTAAAACATTATTTTTGTATATGACCAAACTATTTCTCAATAATGACTCTTCAATAATAATCATATTAAAGTGTCACTTGGGTTTTGGAGTCAATTCAACATATCTATCCATCTCATTTGTATTGTAAAGTTGTCTAACATAGACCGAATGTCCAGATGAATAAAAACTTAGTGCTGGCAAATCAATAAATGTAAAGAAAAAAATAGTAATTCACTCTACGAAATGCAAGGGGTACTCGGTGAACAAGATAAAACTTGCTGCCATCAGAGAACTTACAGAATAACCTTACCACCTTACCACCATTCCACTTACTTTTATTTAATTGGTCTCAAATTCTACTTTGATTATGCAATTTTCTGCTTAATACCATCAAATAACTCTTAATTGACCACAGAATTAAGTCCAAGGACATTATCCAGGAATCAAAGATATTTTGTAATATGACCTCTATCTACTTTCCAGCCATTTCTCCTATAACCTTCAAACATAACCATGGTATAATAGGCACCTTTGTTCCTTTTTTCTTTCACAAATACACTGAGCCATTAATGATAAATTTGTCTGAAATGTCCTCATTGTATTTCCCACATTGTAGAACCTTATCCATCCTTTAATGTCCATTGTAAATTCCCTCTTTGAAGTTCTCCTTTCTTATCATCCCACATGAATAGAGTTTTCACTAAAATGTGTACAATTAACGTAGGTCATGAAGGATTCTTTTAAAATTTTTCTATTTGTCCCCACCTCCTGAATAGAACTATAGCATTTTCATGACAACAATGTAAGTGCAATTTAATGCCTTTAGACTTCCATTTCTACTACATTCCCACTTAAAGACCGTCCCTTATCATCCACATCTTCCAATTTTCTAACCCCTCTCCCAAAGTAGGAAAGAACAGATTTCAAAATGTATATTTATTCATATCAATTTTGCCTTAATCAGACATTTAGAAGCTTAATTTATAACTGAAAAACTACATTTTTGTCTCTCCACAAGAGAATCGAGATTAAAATCTATGAAATAAGGAACATTAAGAAAGGACTAAGGGGAGACTTTCTCATGGTCCAAGGAATCATACTACTCCTAAGACTGACTCTGAATATAAAACTGATTCATCATTTTCATAGTTTTGATGAGTAGAATATTTATGTAGTATACAGTAAGAGTACTTACCCTTTGGTCTTCATGTTTTCCTCTATCTGAAATCTTCCTTAACTCCTCCCAGACAGATTAAATAAATCATTTAATGATATTATCTCAATATTTTTGTTTATACCATAAAATCTCACTCATTATACCAATGCAAAAGGCCATTCAAAGGACAAATGATTTATTCACACACACCCCCAACTGTAAGTGATCTAATTTACTTTCACTGTTCTATTACTACTTTTATAACATGATGATTCCCAAAGCTGAAGCTAGCCAAAATCTGTCTCCTGGATTCCAGAACGTTGGAGCCAAGCATCCACAACTCAAACTGAATTGTTTAAAATTGAACTAATTATTCTTTCATATGCCATATCTCTTCCTATTTTCACTATTTTTGCAAACCGGTACCACTATCCACTTAGTTAAATAACACTTTCTTCCTTACCCTTCTCTCCTCAGTACACAGCAAAATAAATTACAAACTTCAATCAATCTAAGCTTTTTAAATATCTCCTTTCCCAACAATAGTTCCTTTGATAATGTTCCTTACTGGTTGGAAAAACGTGTTAGCTAAGTTCCTTTAAAAATATGCACAGTAAAGTATTTTCAATACAATATTCATATATGGGCCTGCTAGATACAGTCTTCTATGTCTTGGGAATCTATTTGGGGCATAAATAAACTTAAGCAACTATTTAATTTGGTCATCCTCTCCTTATAGTTTAATTGGGGTTAGTTAATTTTTCAGGTTGCCTCAGTATTTCTAAATTTCATACCTATTTCTTCATACTAATTTTTATTTTAATTATTTTCATAATAAAAGTCCATCAAGTCAACTAATACTTATTATTTTTGACTGACACTTTGCAAATTGAAAACCTTTACACATATAAAAACATTTTTTCTCAACGTGTTCCACAGTTTTGATAAATAATATAAGAAAACCCCCAAACAGGGAATCATCAAGAGCGAAGTTTAGTCCAGATTATATTATATTGTATGTTTTCTCTACCAGCCATGCTAAAAATTGTACATCATAGAAGCAATAACAATGTAAATTCACACAGATGTTCCTTTGTCACCAACTCTCAAATTAATAACTTTCATACATAGACACTTTGAAATGTATCAAAAGATGGCATAGACTTCTTGTATGGTATCCTTTTAGATTAACAAAATGGATTTTAAAATTTTTTCAAGCATAGTCTTGGGTATTTTTTATGCTTATATAGATGTGAAAAAAATCTCACGCATCTTGTTCAAATTAATTCAGTGACATTTACTGACCACCTCCTATGTAAAAGACATTGTGTTTGCCCTATGAAACTTCTTTTGGCCTTGGTTCTTTAATAAAAAATATACCTCTAATTGTCCTATTATAAATAATATTACTAGTTTCTTTGTACTTTTTTTTCACATTTTATGTTCAAAGTTACAAGAAGGCAATTGTTAATAAAGTAGATCCTTTAAAGAAAGGTTTATTGCCACATGAATTTGAATCTGATAAAAAGCAACTACATATAATTTTATAAGGATTTAATACTGAAGAGAAAATTATCATAGCATAAAATGAAAATGTAAGTTTCCTTTATTTCCTATTAAAGTTGGATTTTTAATGGCCAGAGCAGATTATCAAATTAATTATTTTACTGTTATTAGGCTTTCATTTCTTGTATCTATCCTAAACTCTGTCCAGCATTCCCATGAACATTAGTGGCTCATTAGGAGGCTCCGAGTTAATCCGCAGGGCTAAACATTTGTTCCATCATTAAGGTCTGCTTTTCCCAGACTTAGAAATAAGCAGAAATCTAATTTTGGTTAATTTTATTGCCTAGGTCATAGTAGTAAATTTAACTCAGTCTGGAAACAGCTCTTATAAAATTACCTTTTATTAAAATGAACTATATGTTTTGTAGAAATGCAAAAATGTCTCCATTGAGGCAAAATTCCTTAAATGCCAGAATGCAAAATAAAATTATGCTTATTTTCCTCAGGCATCACTGAGTATACTATTAACTCCATGGCTTGTATAATTTGATGACTCCTAACTTTTCCATAAACAAATTACAATAATGCCCAAATATCAGACTTCTGTCAAACACACACCGGGGAGGATTTTATCATAGTCTCATATTTTCAATACAATATTCATATATGGGCCTGCTAGATACAGTCTTCTATGTCTTTGGAATCTATTTGGGGCATAAATAAACTTAAGCAACTATTTAATTTGGTCATCCTCTCCTTAACATATATGTTTCCTAATAGTTTAATTGGGGTTAGTTAATTTTTCAGGTTGCCTCATTTAACCTAGTCATTTAACCTCCCAGAACATCAGGTTTTCTGAGCCATAAAATCAAGATCACAAATTCACCAACCATACAGGTGGTAGTAAGGATTAAAATAGGTGATATATTGGGTATAAAAATCATAAGGGCATGTGAAGCATGATGGAAAGAGTCATGGGTATCAAGAGGCCAGAGTTCAAATTTCAGGCCTGTCGTTTATTAATTATGTCATCTTGAGCATCTCAACTTATTTCTCAATCCTTTCCTTTATACTTCTGCAAAAATCTCAATATTAACAACAATCTTTAGAGCTGTCTTATGACTCTTTGAGAGAATGTCTGTAAAAATATTTGGTAAACTATAAAGGACATTGCAAAGATATTATCCCTATAAGCAAAATGTTGTTAAGTACAGAGACATGGAGTTAAACAGACCTAGTTTGGAATCCCATTTTGCCACTAATTAGTTGTAAAAGCTGGGAAAGAGATGTAACTTCTCTGAGCTCCAATTTTTTTTTCACTTGTAAAACTGAAATAATAAATCTGACATTAGTTTTCATAAGAATTAATGAAATAATCTTAAATTGGGGAGCAATACCTAAATATGCTATTTTTATTAATATCCATGTTTTTATTATTCTTAAGAAATTCTTAGAATGGGGAAAATGGCAGACAAACTTTATAGTTGGCAAGTATAAAGTTATGTTTTCAAAAAAAAGTATAAAGTCATGCTTTCATGAAAAAAAATCCAATACAATCTTAAAAAGTGATGAATGCCAAAATGTCAGATAAGACAGAATTTGGAAAGAATCTATTACTACAACCTATTTCCTGAAGACAACAGTCCAATGTGCTCTTGTCAACAGTAAAGGTCAATACAATTGTGGGCATCATTTAAAAGGTTATTGGAAACAAATCAGAAAACATGATTTCTTTTTGGTTTTACACGGATATGTCAGGGACTCATGGTAAAAGGAAGTGTATAATTATTGTGACAAAATCCACAGCATTTGCTTTTACATTTAAATCATTTAAAATCATTTAAAAATGATTTCTTCCCTTATTAAACTACCATTTTAGTTGCTCTCAAGTAAAATGAACAAGGAATGAACATTTATAAAGGAAATTAAACCCTCTTGATCTAGCATGGTCAGTGGTCAGATTGTGTAAGTGGGGAATTAGCCTGCAATCATTGGTATAATGATACCACTTTATAATGAAAATCTGCCCTAGTTGGCTCTATTCGATATACTTAAAAATCCTTTACAAATCAAGATGCACCTATCTCCTGGATAATGATATGTTAAAGCATATCTCATTATTGCATTTACAAATGCTAATTTAGAAGAATAAAAAAATGTCTCCTATTGATTTTCCTCACAGAATACACCGTTTAAAAATCTCAGACTTCTATTCCTTCTAAATTTCCCGAGTATTTTTCTGCAAGTATACTTTTTCTTTTCCTTATTTTCACCCTCCCCAACATCCCTCTCCCCCAAAAATCTGAATCACATAAATGGCATTGGCTCTTAACCCTGGATAGGCATCAGAATCATTTCTGTAGCATTTTAAACACAATAACAAAAATACAATAGCTTTCTGTCTTTAAAAACAATGAATGTCCATGGTACCTGGGTGGCTTGGTCGGTTAAGTGGCTGCTTTGTGGCTTATGTCATGATCCCAGAGTCCTGGGATCAAATTCCTGCATTGGGCTCCCTGCTCAGTGGGAAGCCTGCTTCTCTTTCTCCCTCTGCTTGCCACTCCCCCTGCTTGTGTGCTCTCTTTCTATCTCCAATAAATAAATAAAATCTTTTAAAAAAATGAATGCCCATGATTTAAAAAAAAAAAATCATACAGGAAGAGTTATTCCTCATTCAAAACCCCCCGGTATCACTTCTCCTATCCTTAACTATTACTTGCATGTCTTTCCAGAAATAAAAGCAAGAATATTTTTCTATACCTGTATCTATTTACAAATTTCTGCTAACATAAGTAAGATGATTTTATACATAATATACTATGACTAGCTTGCTTGGCTTTACAAAATATCTATCTTTCTATAATGCATGTCTGTAGATATATCCTCCTACTCTTAAATGCTTGAAGATTTACCCATGGATTAATTACAAAAAGAGCCGTAGATGGTTCATTTATCAGACTGAGGGGTGTACTGAAGGGAAAACAGCCTACTATCTCTGAGGGTTCATCAGCAATCATTCTAATTTTACAGAGCCAATACAGAGCACTTGTCACCTTCATGTCTTTTAGGTGGAGATTGGTTAGTTATCTCTAGATGTTTTGTTAATCCAATGTGTAATAGCCTTTGAATACTAACAATGTAGGAACAGTTAAAGCATAAATTCATTTAATGGGAATTACTAAGTCAAAGGCTATATGCATCTTTAATTTTGCCAAACTGCCTTCTCAATGTTATGTTAGTTAATATTCCCACCACACTTTTGTTAGTGGAAATATTTTATATATGTTGGTGCAATATTTTATATGTATTTATTGTGTGTATATACAATATATTATGAATATTTATATTGAAAAATATAAGTATATAAAATGTAGAGAGAAAGACTCATTTTAAACCAATATAATTAGAACTTCTGTGACTGGGTCTGGAGATACAATTTTTTTTTTTCTGAAAAGCTCCCAAAGATAATCTTATTTATTAAGCATATTTAGTAATCACTTCCTCTTTTTGAAATTTTTCAAAATTTGTTACACAAACAATACTTGTGGAAATTTATCACCAGAATTTGTGACACAGTTAAGTATGAACTGAATCCACAAATAGAATGTAAATCCCTCTGGTGATTTATACAGCCATGTTGTTCAGGAATGATTACATTACATCAGACTCCATCCTACATGCAGATTCATTAAACATCAACACAACGAGGGGCAGCATTCCTTTATTCTCTCCTTAAAATACACCTTGAATTGGAAGTTCAATTGTGCAAAGGTTACCCCTGAAAATTTTTAAATATGATCAATCATAATGCCATTACCAATTCTACCTCAATATTTTTGACAAACCATATTTCCCAAAGATGGTCAAAACAGCTTGAAGCCCACGTACTCTTCTGCATTAAGACTTTGCCACTTCTTGATCAAACTGTGAGTCTATGCTCCCTTATCTTAAATCTTGGCTAGCCTTAGTGATTACCTTCTAACGGATAAAATGTCATGAATGAAGAGAAAGGAAATCTGAGGCTAGATCAAAGAAAGCCATATGGATTCTACTTTGTTCTTTTATAATTCTCACTTTCCAAATTATTTCTCGTAGGCTTGTTTTTTAACCTAGTTGTCAAGTAAAAATCACATATATATAGATGATCTGATCAATAGTCATAGCTGAGTTCAGCCTCTTGATCCTATCAATAGAGGTACCAGATATGAGAAGCCTCCAAATAATTTTAGCTTCCAGCCATTCAAAGGACAATAAGCCATTCAATTCTTCCCAGTTGAGGCCCTAGACATTTCTGAGTGACAAAAGCCAGCCTCATATGTCTTACCTGAATTCATAACCCACAGAATCTTTTGGCAAAATAAAATGGCTGCTATTTTACGCCACTATGTCTGGGATGGTTTGTAAAGCAGTACTTGATGGCTAGATCACTGTAAGACTGTTTTATATCTGTAAAAATAAGAAACAATATTTATCTATTGCATTTACACATAATCCCAAGAAAACAAAATATTCTACGAAGTGTGCTTAGTAATTAGGAGTTTATGAAAGAGGGTTCAATTTGAGGAAATAAGGGATACAGTGGACATTGTTAGTTGTCTACCCAGCAGCCCTGGATGGTGATCAATAATTGGTGTAAAGCAAGCATGGTAATTCTATTCTCTTGGCTAGTAACTGGTTTCACAGTAGGCTTGTATCTAAGTTCTAGGCAATAACACAGACAAGACCGAATGGAGAAGTTCTGGTAAATACTTTCCATCCTTGATAAAATAATCAAGGGTCACACAGAGAGTTATTCCCCAATGTTCTGGTCATCTTTTCTTTGTGCTTTAAAAATGTGCATATGAAGACTTGAGGCTTGATGGTGGAGGTAATGGTGGCTATCTTGTGAACAAAAAGCTAGGGCCAAAGGAATTTAAGAAACTCTGAACTGAAGCATACGTATAGTGTCATTGATCCACTGAACAAAACCTAGAATCACCTATTTCCTATCTTAAGCAAGACACTGCATGTCTACAAGATTTAATCAACTTCAGTGAGGTTTTCTGCTGCCTGCAGCTAGAATGTATTATAAATGTTTCTCTTTATACAAAGTTACTCTCCGCATATGGCCACTTAGTCAATTCTTCATAATCTATGATGTGAATATTACTGGATTTGTGTAACGTAGTGGAATTGCCAATGTGCATTCTAAATCTTCCATTGGGAATAAAGTATTACAGGGTTTCCAAAACTAATTCAATTGTAGAACTACCCCAATACTTTTTTTTTTTTGGAGAGACAATCTGATCTGAAAATATCCTTTGGGAATGTGCTTTGGAGGAATCCTTCTTAACTTCTAAAGGGATGTCTGATTTCCCTTTAGTTTCCTGACTGATTATACACCCTAGACCTAGGATCCATTCTTTGACTGGAAGTTTGGTGAAGATCAGTGTGATGAGCTTTCTTTGTTCATGGAGAAGTGTTAAAGAATACGTAGATTGTCCATATACCCATTCTCTCTTGTAACTTGGGATTTTATATATCATTTCCCATGTTTCATATAAAGATTCATTTTTGATTAAGAATATATTAACCTTCCAAACAGAATCCAATATAATAAATTAGCATTTAGAAAGCTACATTTGGGAAATAAGTATTGAACTCAGATCCAAATCACCTGGAAACTGTTTTGAGAGGTTAATTTTTCTCACCCCTATAGACACCAAGTTCATTTGATCCTGATAACATATTTTAAAAAAATTAATATTCCTTTAGCATGGTTAGAGAGTAAGAGGTTATAACAGCATCGATGTTTTCCTGGGCTTCTGTAGTATGCCATGTGCTAAAAATGGTCAATCTAGGAGTATTTACATTACTGTATTTGTTGCTTCATTCATTAATTGCAAAATATTGATGTAGAATGCTAATAACTATGCCATCAAAAGTTCAATAATTCCCCTCATGCATGCAACTAATATCGGGTATAAGTAGATTCCAGAAATAATGTTATGGTCTCAAATTTAAAAATATATGTCCAGGCTTTTTCAGTTTAAAAACAATCGTGCCTCGTGATTGTTAGTACCTCCTCAAAAGTAGGTAACTTTCATTACAGCAAAACTGCCTCTTCAAATGACAGCTAGTTAACCTGGCAAACTTACCCACATTAAGATTTTAAATATTAAATAATTAACACATGCCTTTGTCTAAAGCAACCATTTTCTTTCAGTATGTGCATGGATGAAAAAAATGTCTTAAGTATTAGAATTTCATGTACTATGAGAAAAAAGGGAATAAATCCAAGTGTTCCTTCAAGCAAACTGAATACGTGGCTACTTAAGGCTGCCCATATATATTTGAGCTATATTCTCCTTTTTCTACACCTACTCTGCAAAATTCCTCAAAAGCTGGTTTAGAAATACGCCTTGTATTTGGTTTTCCAAGAGTTTTTGCAATAATAAACTTCTCTTTGTTAGTAACTTATTTAAAAGGATTAAGTGGCTTTTTGAAGAGTTGAAGTGCATATAAGATCTCACACACTGAATTTTCAGTGAAACAAAGGCATCTGCAAATCAACCCTGCCTCAATCACTTCAGCAGACAAGTCAAAAATTCCTGCAGGTGATGACAGCCAATGCAGATGGTAACTTCTCCCCTCTGATTTTCTGCTCTGTGGCAGAGAAACAGATATTAAAGGAGTTAAAAAGCAACATACGGTTTGAGACCATAGAAAAGTAGCCGACATATCTAAGGAACAACAAAATAAGTAGTTTTTAAAATTCTTCATAATACGTAACATGCTTACAACTTGGAAGAAGGGTGCAAGTCAATTTTATTATAATTCTATATTCAGTAGGCTAAATTTGGTTTCCACCAGCTGGGTTGTTAATACAGGTCAAGGAATAATTAGCTGCATTTGTTTCAGTTTTAGAAAAACTAAATGAGCTTTGAAGCTAAGGAAAAAAACAAAGATTTCTTTACTGATGTAATAGGTTCTGACAAAAACATGAGAGCAGAGAGCAGAGGATTATTACACTAAGATGCACTTATGAAAAAATAATGAATGAAGAACTGATATTATACTTGCAAAATTCAAATAAATGCCACAACTCTGTAATAAATGGATTATGACAGTGAGAAGAGTTCGTGTTGGGTGTTCCTGCTCATAGTAAGAAGACCAGGAAAGAAAACAGAGCAATTCAATTCAACCATCATCCAAAAACACCGATAATTTTTCTTCTATGGTACTCCCAGACAATGGTGCATATAAATTTTATATCACCACAGACTTTGTGGGGTGGGAGAAATCATTAAGCTTGAATTTTAAAGAAATACGATCAGATCTTACTAGGGAGTCTTTTAATGATATTGATAAGTTGAATAACTGGATATCATACATTATTATATTTTTTAAATTTAGAGTTTTATCTCAAAGCAAGTTCATCTGCCATCATAAATATACCTATAAAAAATGAAGAGTATATCCACACATATGATCAAAAACTCTGGCTTGGTAAACTCCAAAAAAGACAAAAAATAAAATATATACATACACACATACACAGTATAGTACTAGCCATTATTTCTCCTTCCTTTCCATCTTTTACTTCAAATGTAAATAATCCATAGGTGGCTACATTTCTTCATAAAGCACATAAAGCAAATGTTTGCAATACATTATATTATTTTCTTAAAAATCATGTGACTGGAACAGGAGTGGTTGTAAAGGGTTATCTCTAATGATTGTGTGCGATAGCCTCTGAATCACATACTAATTTTGTATTTTACTCAAAGATTCATATGCTGAGGTAGGAAACCATTTTGTAGTAATGTATGTGATTGGCAGCTGAGACGGCTTGAAAAATAGCCAGACTACACTTCTTTGTAACTATCAAGAACAACATTAAGGAAGCCAAGCTAATTTCTCAGATTGTCATGTTTTATTTATTTATTTTTTTAAGATTTTATTTATTTGAGAGAGAGATTGAGAGAGAAAGCAGGGTGAAGGGCAGGGGTAGAAGCAGACTTCCTGCTGAGCAGGAAGCTGGACTTGGGGCTCAGTCCCTGAACCATGACCTGAGCTGAAGGCAGAAACTTAACCAACTGAGCCACCCAAACACCCCTCAGATTGTTACATTTTAAACAAATATGTTTTAAGGGATACCACTTTCACTCTTAGCCTGCCAACAATCACTTCAGCTCTCTGCTCTAACAACTCTGTAACTTTATCAACTTTCCTTTTAGAAACCAAATTTGTATAAGAAAATATTCAAATTGCACTAGTAGAAGGAAACTAGGAAGTGTCACTTAGACTTTCCATCAATCCTTCGCTGAAACAAAAACTTCTAAAGTGATTCAATCCTCAATTAATGTGTGACACAACACCCCAATAACATATATAATGTTAGGTTCAAATGGTGAGTACCAGATTCGGAAGTTGATATGAGTAATGAAGACTGAATGCTCCAAAAGCTTTTTTTGTTTGTTTTTGGAAAGACTAGATTGTCCCTCTCTAAGTCTGATGTACTTTCTAATTGGAAACATCTAGGTTGTATTACACACAATTGCACATTAGATCTTCAGACACTCTACACGATGGCAATTATTATTATTATTCTTGGCAAGAAATAAATTTATCAGAGGCCCTGTTTTGAGTAGTAATGTTTTTCTTATGGAAAACTGCTTTCTGAGCTGTGCATATCATGTTTTTTCAAAATGGTGCACTATGCCTATATAGGAAAGGTGGTTTGTTTCCTGGTAAAATGCTTTGCATGAATTCTAAATGAGAGCTGCCATGCTGGGTGACTGCATCATGCATCGAGGACGGCAAGTGGTAGATATACACCATCATTTTCTAACATTTGAGGTTCTTCAGTTGAAATACTGTGACACAGCATTGCCCTGCCTCTGTCACCATGTGACTTTGGCGAATGCATTAGGAAGCATGGGGTTGAGTTTAGGTTTTGTGAAATCCCAGGGTGCAGGCAGGGTGATAAGCAAGCAACTATCTCAATTGCCTTTTCAGTCACGACTCTCCTGTCATTAAAACCATTACTTGCCTCCACATGTTTGTCACTGTATTTCAACACTTACCCCTGAAGTGGGGGCAAGTGGAGAAAGAAACGTAAGTAGTCTCCCTGAATTCTTAGAGGATGATTAGGGAGTCCTAGACTCATGAAGAAAGAGCACATTGTTTGATAGTCAGCTGCTCACTGCAAGCCCAGATGTGTTTCTTTCTTGAGGAACAGTGCACCAAGCAATCAGATTAAACCTTTTTGGAACAAGATGAAGACACTGAGTCATGAATTATGAGGCAGTTATCTGCCCCTGCTTTATCCCATGCATAAACATACTCTGCCTTCAATTTTTCATTCATTACACTCATGTATTCTTTCAACATACTTTTGAGTGTCAGTTACTGACATACTGAAAATGCAGCGGGGAATACACAGTGGTGAGCTTTTCTCTTACAAACTTCCACAACTTAAATAAGCAATCATAGCAAGGCACAACAGCTGGTAGTGTAGGTGCTGCCTAGATTACTATGGAAGCCCACAGGAGGTTCACCAACCCTACTTCAGGTTATCGGAAGGGACTGCCCAACAGAAGTGGCAAAGTGAGACCAGACGTGTAGGCAGAAGAAAGGGATGGCAGAAAGTTTTATATGCAGAGAGAACAAGGCTGGGGAAACCTTAGAGACCAGGATGATTAGTGTTTAGGAGGGGAAAGGCAGACATGAGCTGAAGAAGGCAGAGACCAGATCCTGGTGGAGTCCAAAAATCACATCAAGGAATTTGGTTTTTATTCTAAAGATTATAGGGATGCATAAACACATTTAAGCAGGGTAACAGCACAATTTTGTTTCAGAAAATTCACTCTGAATTTAAATGCTGCTCTGTGACACATGACCTTGGGCATTCTTACATGTCAAAGAGAGAGAACATTACCCAGTTACTTGAAATGGTTATTAAATGAAATGTTGTAAGTACAGAACCTGGAGCAATCACACATATTTAAGGGGACAGACTCTAGGGTATGTTTGTATTTGAATAGACCCTCCAGTTTTACCATTGAAGTGGAGTAAATAGAGCCCCCCCGACCCCCACCACACACACACACACACACACACACACACAATTCAATTCCACTCAGAACTTCAGAATATGACCTTATTTAGAAATAGAGTCTCTACAGATACAATTAGTGAAGGATCTAAGATGGAATCCTCCTGGACTTGGGCAGTGGGGTGGTGGTGGGGTAATATCCAATAACTGGTGTCCTTGTAAGGAAAAGAGAGAACACAGAAAGTCACATAAGGAAGGACATGTGAAGGAAGAGGTAGAGATTCGAATATGCTGCCACAAGCCAAGGAGTGCCTGGGGCCATCAGAAACAGAGAGTCAAAGAAGGATTCTTGCCTACAGCCCTCAGAGGTAGAGTGACCCTGTCAGCACCTAGAATTCGGACTTCTAACCTCCATAGTTCTGACATAATAATACATTTCTGGATTTGTTGGTTTTCCAAGAAACCCAGGTTGTGGTTCTTTGTTATTCCAGTCCTAGAAAATGAATACAACCATGCACTCTAGATGTGCTCGTGGGTAAGCTACCCAAATTTTCCGTGTCTCTTTTCCTTCTTTGTAAAGTTAGTATAGTAGTAATTAACCTACAAGTTTCTATGTGAATTACATGAGGTTGTATCTGTGCAAATCTTAAAGCAGTACTTTGCTTGACACAGAGTAAATAATTAATGTTAGCTCTTACGACTACTGTGAAAATACTGGCTACGTAATAAGATAAAAGTGTTCAAAAATTCAAAATACTTTAATTTGTAAAGCATTGTGCCTGAGCTTATACTTTGTAATTTTTTTTCAATTATCCATTAGTACACCTCATGATCTTCAATATTAAAATATTTAATTTTATTGTAAAATTACTAAATACATTTGTCAGTCTTTAATCAAAATATGATCATATACTTTTAAGGAAAAAGATCAAATTCTGTCCTTAAAGTTGCATATTTCTAATAAAGAATATTTTCAAATGAATATGTTAAAACTAAGTCTGCTTCCTTCCCTAAATGCAATTCTCCTTTCTTTGTTTAAGAACAGCATTGACCTGATAATCTTACTTTAAGAAGGTACTCACATTTCAATATAATTCTCTTGAGATTGTTTTAAGGAAAATAATAGAGTAAATGATAAAAATGAACTATCCATTGCAGTACAATTTATCATGGAGTGTTGCATGCCATTATCTGAAAAACATGCAGTGTAGTAATCACTTGGAGTAGTGCTAGCACATAATTGTATGCTAGTCATAAATTATAGGTGAATGGCAGTTTCAGCTAATGAGGGCCAAATAGCAGTACAGGCACTGTAGTGATTAGAGAAGATGTGGTTATGAATGCATTTATTACTGATGTATTATAAAGCTTTTCAAATTAGAAATGGCAGGTATATAAATAGACACCAAGTTAGGACACCTATATCTACAAAGTAAAATACCTGAAGATACAGATAATTCACCATCCCCACCTCCCATATGCGTGTATGCACATGTGTGTAGAAAGAGAGAGAGAAATACACAAAGAGAGAGAGAGAGAGACAGAGGTGAATGAAAAGTAGAAACTAAGAACAAAATAAACTCTTCTGCTTGTATGCTCTTTCTTCACAAATACTTCTGCCATATTACATCCATTTTATATCTCTTTAGGAAGAACTTGGGCATACCTAACTTTGGGTATATTTTTTCTCTCTATGTCTTAAATTTTATTTAAGTTGTTTTTTTGATGTGTGAAAAAGGTCACTCTCCACAGGCTGGCAGTATTAGTGTTTGTCTCTCTAGAGTAGATTTCAAAATCTGTAAAACAACTACAATTTTATGTCTCATCCCATAGGTATTACATATTTAGCTAGTCCCTGTATATGCTTGGATGTTATGAAGTTTCTTTCTTTCTTTCTTTCTTTTTTTTTTTTTTTTGGATACAACAGAACCCAAGGTTAATTTATGAGGCAGATTTGAATATAGAGGCTTTCAGTAATATTTCTTACCCAGTTGATTATTCCCTTTAGGATATGTTGTATACTTTAGTTTGTTGCTGCTTTTTGGTTGGAAAATGGAAACACATTAAATACAATTTTAAATTATAAAACTAAACAATAGTGTTTTCCACAGTCTCAGGAGTTATTATAAGATTCACTTGCAGAGGTGAGTGAACAGATCAAAAAATATAGGAAAGGTTAAGTTTTTAAAACTTAAATTATATCATTTTCTCTCAAATTATAATAAAATGAGAAAACACACAAAGCTAACATTTTAATCATTTCTATTACTCTATTTTTGCCCTATAGTCCTTATGCAGTTTCTCATAAACTATTTTTCTATTAGATTTCTCTGAGTCTGTTTGCTTATTATCTGGACACACACACAAAAAAGGTACCAAAAGAAAAATGGTATTGTTGAGGAAGATTTTATTTCTAAAAAATTAATTTTAAATCTTCTTTTCAAGAGATGAAGTATTGGCAAAAAAGTTATTATGTTTTAATTTTTTTCCAAAGTACTTTTTTTTTGTGATCCTTATTTTTATTTAAAATAGCATGTAGATACATCTCTTGGTAAATTCAATATCTCCTCCCTCAAAAATATAAAAATGTTACTATATAGCCTCTCATCTTCAGTTGCACATGTAAGGAACTTGGAAGCTGTCACTACCTCACAGCAAGTAGTAAAAAGCTAAAGAGACTGAAAAATCAACAATTTTCCTTGCATCTATGAGAAAGTGAGGACAAAAGGCAAACCACTGCCTCCAAAATTGGAGAGACATATAGGTAAATACAAAAAAAAATCATAGCTCAGCAGAGCAGGAACCCAAGGATTGAAAACACTGGGGAAACCAGTGTCAAGGTGGGAAAATGGAAACAGCAACTGGAAAATTGCTGGAGGCATGGCATGGACAGTGTAAGAGTAAAAAAGTTGAGGAGGACCCAATCATAAGAACACCCCCATACTTCTGTGAGCTTTATCTCCAGGTACTCAACCAGATTCTTCTGGTAATAGTGAAGAAATGTCCTTGTGATTCTAACAGGGAGAGAGGAAAAGGAACCATTGTGAAATATACTGGAGTATTTTGTTGTTCTTAACAATGTCTTCCCTTAAGAGAAATTTTATTTAACCAGAGCATAGCCTCCCTGGGGTTTTTTCAGAGCCTAACTGATCTGGAGAAACAGAAATGCCAACCAATCAGTCCTAGGCTTTGAAGAAAGAGAAGGGAAATATTCTATTTCATCCCACTCTAGTCTTCTATGTGGGAGAAAGTAAATACTCAATCCTAGAGCACTCTAGATATTGTATACCACCTAAGTGAGGGTAGGAAGGAGACACTGAGAAACATTTCTGAAGTTCACAGTCCAGAGACATAGGGTCAGTAAAAAAAACTGAAGCCTAATCAAAGGACTATGGAATACTTCCCACTCCCCACTACCTTACCACCACATTTCCAAAACCCTACTTAAAATAATCCATTTACTCATTACATCATGTTTGGCTACCAAGAAAAAAATGTATGATAAATACTAGAAGACAAACAAATAAACCAACAACAACAAAAACGATTTAAAAAGACAGAACAAGCATTAGACCCAAATAAAGCAGGGATATTGGAATTACAGAGGGGGGATTTAAAACAACACTGATTAATATGCTCAAGGCCATAATGGATAAAGTAGATAACATGCAAGATCAGATAGGGAACATAAGCAGAGAGAAGGAAATCCAAAGAAAGAACTAAATAGAAATGCTAAAGATGAAAATAAATAAATAAATAAATAAATACTGTAACAGAAATGAAGAATGATTTTGATGGGTTCATTAATAAATTGGACATGGTTGAGGGAAGAATGTCTGAGCTTGAAGATATAGTAATAGAAACCTTTAAAAATGAAAAGCAAAGAGAACAATACCGATAAAAACAGAGCAGAATATCCAAATACCTATAAGACAGCTACAAAAGGGATAACATAAATCATGGGTGTACCAAAAGGAGATGAGAGAGAGAAACAAAGGAGTATTTGAGACATAGTAACTGGGATTTCCTCAAATCAATGTCAGGCACCAAACCACAGATCCAAGGAGTTCAGAGAACACCAAACAGGATAATGTAAAAACAAAAGGAAAAACAATACAAAAACAAAATAAAGCAAATACAACAAAACAAGTCTGTAGCTTGGCATATCATTTTCAAACTGCAGAAAATCAAAGAAAAAGAAAATGTGCTGATTAAAGCTGGAGGTGGAAAGCAAACCAAACAAACAAAAATGGCCTACAAATAGAGTGATAATAATAAGAGTACAGCTGACTTTTTCTCAAAAACCATGCAACTAAGAAGAAAGTGGAGTGAAATATTTGAAGTATAGAGAGAAAAAAAATCACCAACCTAGAATTCTTTAGCCTGTGAAACTGACCTTCAAAAATGAAGAAGAAACAGATTTCTCACGATAACAAATTGAGGTAATTTGTTGTCAGACCTATCTTGTAATAATTGTTAAAATAAAAAGTTCTTTACAGAGAGGGAGAGTGAGTGAGGGTCAGCTATGAATTTTCATAAAGAATGAGAGAGCACAAAAGAAGGAATGAATAAAGGTAAGACAAAAACTTGTATTTATCTTATTCCTCATTAATCTAACACATAACAGTTTGGTCAAAATAATAATAACAATTATATACATACTTGTGCAGATATATCAATAATGTTATACATATATATTTATATATATGTGAATGACATCAATGAGGGTAGGAGGAAGGAGTTAGCATTATTTTATTATATGATACCCTACCTGAAAAGGGGTCTAGTGTTATTTGAATGTGGACTCGAATTAACTGAAAATGTGCATGGCAAATTCTAAGGCAGCTTAAAAAGTAAAATAAGAAGTATAACTAAGATGCTAAGAAAGGAGAGAAAATATAATAATATAAATTATTTAATTAAAACCACAAAGGAAAGAAAAAGAGTAGAAGTCAAAACTAGGAACCAAGAACAGGGCAACAAATAGGAAACAGTAATGAATATGGTGAATATCAATCCAACTACATCTGTTACATTCACTTTGAATACCAACGGTCTAAGGCACTGAACAAAACACAGAGATGTCAGAGTTAATCCAAAAAACAAACTAAAACAAAATGCTCTCTAACAAGAAGCCCATTTTACATATAAAGGCATAGAGATTAATAGTAAGTAAAGAAAATATACCAAGCTAACATTAATTGAGAGAAAGCAGGAATAATTGTATTAATTTTCAGACAAAAGAGACTTCAAAGTAAGAGAAAGTATCAAGGATAAAGAGGGACATTACATAATGATAAGGGGTCAATTCCCTGAGGAGACATTATATGAAGAAGTCCACCAGGGGCTCCTGAGTGGCTCAGTGGGTTGAGCTTCTGCCTTTGGCTCGGGTCATGGTCTCAGGGTCCTGGGATCAAGCCCCGCATCGGGCTCTCTGTGCAGTGGAGAGCCTGCTTGCCCATCTCTCTCTCCCTCTGCCTGCCTTCTGCCTGCTTGTGATCCCTCTCTGTCAAATAAATAAATAAAATCTTAAAAAAAAAAAAAAGAAGCCCACTAACAGAAGGATAAACAATATAAGACAAAAACTGATAGAACTACAGATAAAGAAATGATCCACTATTATAGATGGGGACTTCAACACCCCTCTTTCAGAAATGGACAGATCTGGGGTGCCTGGGTGGCTCAGTGGGTTAAAGCCTCTGCCTTTGGCTCAGGTCATGATCTCAGGGTCCTGGAATCGAGCCCCGCATCGGGCTCTCTGCTCCTTGGACAGCCTGCTTCCTCCTCTCTCTCTGCCTGCCTCTCTGGCTACTTTTGATCTCTGTCTGTCAAATAAATAAATGAAATCTTAAAAAAAAAAAAAAAAGAAAGGGACAGATATAGCAGGTGGAAAATCAGTAATGACATAGTTGAACTCAACAGGAACATCAATCAATTGTATAAAACTGGCATCTATAGACAAATCCAACATGAGCAGAATATACATTTTTCACAAGCTCACATGGAATATCCACCAAAACAGACTACATTTAGCCATAAAGCACACCTCAATGAATTTAAAAGAATAGAAATCATACAATGTCTGCTCTCAAACCATAATGGTATACATCTACAAATCAATAACAAAGATAACGGGAAAAATTCTAAAATATAGAGAGATTAAACAACACATTTCTAAATAACATGAATCAAAAAAGAAATCTCTAGAGAAATTTAAAAATACTTTAAACTAAATGAAAGTATAAACAAAACTTTTCAAAATGTGTGGGATGCAATGAAAACAAAGCTCAGAGGAAAACTTAGCACTGAATACCTATAATGAGGGAAGAAGAAAGATCTAAAATCAATACTTAAGTTTCTACCTTAGGAAACTAGAAAAAGAAGAGAAAAACACAAAGTAAGCAGAAAAAAATTAAATAACAATTAGAGCAGAAATCAATGAAATTTGAAACAGTAAATCAAAAGGGAAAATCAATAAAACCAAAAGTTGGTTCTTTAAAAAGAGCACTAAAATTAATAAGCCTCTAGCCAAGATAACTAAGAAAAAAGGAGAAAGGAAACAAATAATTAATATCAGATGAAAGAGGGTCCATTACTAGAGGTTCCACAAACATTAAAAGGATAATAAAGGATAATAGAACAATTCCATGTCAACAAATTTGAAACCTAGATGAAATGGACTAATTGCTTGAAAAACATAAACTGTCAAAACTCACACAGAGAGACAGATCATCTGAATAAGTTTATCTCTATTAAATAAAATGAATCAATAATTAATAATGTTTCAAAACAGGAAGCTTAAGGCCCAGATGGATTCACTAGTGTGTTCTACCAAATGTTTAAGGAAGAAGTTATAGTAATTCTCGACACTCTCTCTCAGAAGATAGAAGCACAAAGGAATACTTTCTAACTCATTCTATGAGGTCAGCATTACCTTAATACCAAAAACCAGTCAAAGATATTACCAAAAAAAAAAAAAAAGAGTTAAATAACACTGTCTTTCACAAACACCCATGCAAAAATCCTCAACCAAGCATTAGCTAATTGAGTCCAGCAATGATAAAAAGAACCAGTAGACTATGACTAAGTGAAATTTATGCCAGGTGTTCAAGGCTAGTTCAACATCCAAATATCAATCAATGTAATCGGTCACATTAATGGCTAAAAATGAAAAATCACAATGATAATATCAGTAGATATAGAAAAAAATTGATGAAATCTACTACACGTTCATGATAAAGAAACTCAGCAAAATAAGAATCAAGGGGAATTTCTTTAACTTGATAAAAAATAACTACAAAAACCCTATAGGTAATATCATAGTTAATGGTGAAAAATGTGAAGATTCCCACTAAGATCAGGTACAGGCAAGTCTGTGCCCTCTCATCATGGTTTTTAACATTATACAGGAAGTCCTACACAAAAACTAATGCAATAATACAAGAAAAGGAAATAAAATACATGCAGATTGGGAAAGAAGAAATAAAACTGTTTTTGTTTGCAGATGACATGGCCATCTAAGTATAAAATCCAAAAGAATTGATAAGAGAACTCCTGAAACTAATAAGTGATAATAATGAGGTTGCAAGACACATGGTTAATATACAGAAATCAATCACTTTCTAATATACAAGCAGTGAACAAGTGGATTTTGAAATTAAAAATACAACACTAATATCAACAACTCATTAATGAAATGCTTAGGTGTATAACTAACAAAATATGTATGAGCTTGATGAGAGACAAACTACAATGCTGATGAAAGCAGTCAAATAAGAACCAAATCAATGGAGAGATGTTACAGGTTCAATATTTTCATGATCTCAATTCTTTCCAATTTGATCTATAGATTCAATGTGATTTCAATCAAAGTTTTAGCAAATTATAGGCAAATTGATTCTAAAATTTATATGGAGAGGGAAAAGACCCAGAATAGCCAATATGTTATTGAAGGAAAAGAACACAGTTGGAATCCTGGTGTTACCAGACTTCAAAACTTACTATAATGCTTCAGTAGCAGGAAAGTATGGTATTGGTGAGAGAATAAACAAATGGATCAAAAGAACAAAGTGAAGAATACCAAAACAGATGCACATACGATGGCTAACTAATTTTTGACTAAGGAATATAGGTGATGCAATGGAGGAAAGATAATTTCTTCAACAAATGATGCTGGCAGAACTGGACAACGACACACACACAACAACAACAACAACAACAACAACAACAACAACTAAACACAGACCTTCCACTCTTCACAAAAATTAACTCAAAATAGAACATAGACCTAAATATGAAGCACAAAAATACAAAACTGCTAGATTACATAGAAAGAAAACCTAAACATGGAGGAACTTTAAATTCCTATTACGAAGTGAAAGAAGCGAACTTGAAAAGGCTATATACCATATAATTCCAACACTGTGATATTCTGGAAGAGGCGAAACTACAGGGGTTAGCTGGGGTTGGAATGGGGGACGAAAACATAAACACAGCACAGAGGATTTTAGGCAGTGAAAATATTCTGTATGGTATTATAGCGATGGACACATGTTATTATACCTTTCTCCAAACCCACAGAATGTTCAACACCAAAAGTGAACTCTAACGTAACTACTGACTTTGAGAGATAATGATGTATCAACGTAGGTTCATCCATTGTAAAAAATGTATCACTCTCATTGGGGATTGTTAATAATAGTAGGTGGTTAGCATGTCTTGGGCATAGAGTAAGTATATAGGAAATCTCAGTACCTTCCTCTCAGCTTTGCTGTGAAGCTATACTGCTCAAAGAAGAAAAGGGCTTAAAAATTAATAAATCATAACATTTAAAAGTAAAAAAATGTTATAGTACTTTAAGTAATTTTTAAATATTTTCATTTTTATAAATGAAATTAAAATATTTTTCTTTGTGAATTTAGGTATATAGTACTTCTATTACTGATCACATTTTACTTTGCTCTGTCTATATTAACCCATCTAACTTTTTTTTTTTTTTTTTTTCAATTTAAGTAGGATCCATGCCCCTGTGAAGCCCAACACAGGGCTTAAACTCAGCGACCCTGAGATCAAGACCTGCCTGAGCTGAGATCAAGAGTCAGGCGCTTAATCAACTGGGCCACCCAGGCTCCCTAATGCATCTTATCTTTTATAAGCTCCTTAAGTATAAAGACTATGTCTCATTTTGTATCTTTCACAGTTTTAAACAGTATCTTGAATAACAGGTGTCCCATAAATATTTATACAACAAATAATTTAATATATACTTAACATCTAACAAATAGAGCTCTGGCAACTCCAACATTGTGAGAAATAGAAATCTGTATTATTTCTGCACTTCCTAATTAATTTTGTTGATATTCTTATAATTTTAAATTTCTGATAAACAAAAACTGATAATTTTGTAATTACAAAAGTTTGGGAGAATATAAATATGTATGTCATGCAAGGATCATACACTCAATAGATACTAAGTTATTTTGTATGTCAATTAAAAAAACAAATGGCATATTTTAGGTACTATAAAATTGCCACAAGTGTATTTTTCAGACCATTTTTAGTGTCTAGACATGGTACTAGAAATTTCATATTATCTTATGTCAATTTTCACCATAAGTCTTTGAGATAGAAACTGGAACCAGACCAAACACACACCTGTCCTCCATCAGATCACTTTTAGGAAATAATACATAAGAAAATTTAAGACCAAGAAATTGTTTGAAACTATAGGCACCTACATAGCCCTTAGAAAATCATGTATTCTAAAGGTATGTATACCATATTTGAAACCTTTGGACTACTGTCATGGTGCCTAGAATACTGTATTTTATATCTTTTTTCTGTTGTTGAAATTATGTACTCTAATGCCACATAGTTACTAAGTGATAGACACTGTAATTCAAATCTAGGTCCATCTCATTCTGAAATTGATGTTTTCAGTACTTTTGCTCTAATGGCTCTAATGGTTATACTGATTACATCTCATTCAAGTGCATACAAAAGGAAAGATTTTTAAACAAACTAAACAAAATCTAGACCCAAAAAGATGTGTTCTTATTCTAATTTCTAGAGCTAGTAATGTTCCCTTATTTAGAAAAAAAAATAGTTATTTGCAAATATAATTTGCAAATTATAATTAAGTTACACACTTTGAGATGAAGAGATCATCCTGAACTGTCCAGGTGGGCTCTGCATCCAATGATGAGTGTTCTTATAAGAGACATATAGGGAAGATATGACAGACAGAAGAGGAAGAAGCAAAGTGATGAAGGAGGCAGAGGCTGCTTCCAGAGGCTAAGGAAGAGCTGGAGCTACCAAGTTCTGCAGGAGGAAAAGGATATTATCTCCCATAGAGTCTTGGAAGGAAGCACCACCTTACTGGACCTTGATTTTGAACTTTTGGGCTCCAGGCTCTGGAAGAATACATTTCTACTGTTTTAAGCCACCACATTTGGAAATTAATACACATTTTCATTTTAATCCAGAAACCACTAGGATTTAATATACCACACAGAAAGACAGGACAAAAAAATATCTTACTTGAAACATTTATCCTTAAGCAATATTTGAAAATTACTTGGGGGAAAAAGTGAATGATTGATTATTATCTTTTTTTCTCCATTACTTAGAAAAATATATATCACAGGAGATGATAAAAGCAGATGCCAAGTTTGTGATAAATACGAATGAGACAATTCTCACCTTCATTAGGAAGGATATGCAGAGAACATAACAACAGGGGAATAGAGATTAAAAGGATGCCCTGAAGAGACTTCCTGGCTCCAGTGTTGATGCCTTATCTGTGGCATCCTGGGTCTGCACTGTTAACAGGATGATTTCTTTCTGCTTTTTTTTCCTATTCTTCCTTCCCCTCTTTCTCTCTCTTCCTTTCCTCCCTTCTTTTCTTCCTTCCTTCCTTCCTCCTGCCCTCCATCTCTTTCTTTCTTCCTTCTTTTCTTCAGTGCCTTGGGAGTCTATTCTCATATTCATCTTGTAATGTTTATTTGATTCATTCATTGGGCAAAAGAAATTTACCAGGGGAATTTAGTTTTTTACAGAATGCAGTCAAGGAAGTAGATTACTTAGCAAAACCATCATCTCCACTCACCTGGAGCTCTTTATCTTCTCACCGCAGACACTCACACCACTGCCTCAGCAATCTAGTCTAAAGAATATGTCCCATGAACATTAACCACGTTTCCTCAGGATATTCATAACTATTGATTCTGACATGTTGATGTTCTCTATAAAATTGTTCATCGCTTTGACGTTAAAAGATTCTTCAGATCTTCCTATCTTAACAATATTTCAGCCAAATTAGATTAGGCCCTAATTAATAACAGGTATTATGAGTAAATAAGTAAATAAAAGAGGATAATGAGTAAATAAAGAGGACATAATAATCATGCCTCTATATTTTGAATTTTTGTAGTTTTTAAACTATGGTATTGAATCTGGGTTATTTTTTCTTTGAACTTTTTATAGATTATTGAACAAAACTATTTTAATTATCAAACTGAAAGGATTCCACAGATTTATATCATAGTTATAATTAAACATACCATTTATTAGCTTTGAATATAGCACTAATGAAATAATCAGTAAAATTAATGAAAGTAATAAACATATGTCCTGACTCACTAGCAATATTTAAAAATTATTTAATTATTTAATTAGTCTCCTTTATTGTTGATGATATATTATTTTTGCAAATGTTTACATGTGAATTAATTTATTCATTATCAGAGGTCAGTATCTTTTGTTTGTTCCATAAATATGACAGGATAATACAGGCAATCTATTAAAAGGTGTGTAAGTGAATCATAGTGTTCCACCATCTTTTAATCAAATCCACTAAAATTATTGGAAGCTTTAACTAGCCAGAAAGACTAAGAATGAATGTTTTCCCCTTTTGTCAATGATTCCTTCACTAATGTAATTCACAGTCAGTTTGGTACTCAAAGAAAGGCTTCATGCTAATAAGAGTCTAGTGGAAAAACCTAACATTAGCAGAAGATGTATCAACTCTTTAGTCATTATTCTCAATTCCAGAAAGGGTTGTTTCCTAATGGATACATATTAAGTCACTTATTGAACAAGCATTACAAATGTAAAAGAGGAATTCAAACTTGTCTTAAGAATCATGGGCGCCTGGGTGGCTCAGGTGGTTAATAGACTGCCTTCAGCAGGTCATGATTCCGGTGTCCCGGGATCGAGTCCATCATCGGGCTCCCTGCTTGGCGGGGAGTCGGTTTCTCCCTCTGACCTTACCCCTTTTGCGTGCGTGCACGCTCTCTCTCTCTCTCTCTCATTCTCTCCCTCTTAAGTAAATAAAATCTTTTTTAAAAAAGAATCATACAAAGAATTTTAAATGTATTCCTGTGGCAAGGCAGAATATAGTTAATGTAACTTTAGAAGTAGAAAGAAAAACAATGTAAGCTTATTTTTTGGAAGGTGTGGTGTGGGCAGTGGCTATTTTCTTTCTTTCTTTTGTCTTCTTGTATTTATTTTCCCATTATTCACAGTTCTCTGAAGTGTGCTAATATGGCAAGGATGTGTCTTAGGATCTTAAAAATATCACAATTTAAATAGATGCAGAAAATTAGATAAGAACAATGTGATACTGATACAGGAGAGTATTATGGAATATACCTAAATTTCTGTCACTTGTATGAACTATTCCTTTTTGTCCATTTCTCATGCAAAAGTTGGAAATAAACAGTATTTTTGAAGTAAGGTCTAACACTACTTTCACAGGAGCTCCTAGATCTTTACAACGGAATCAACACAAGCATTATCTAATATTAGGTAAGAGCCCATAATTTTCCTCAAAATATATTCTCTGCAAAAGAAAAAAAAAATTCCTGACCCCAAACTCCACATCCTCATAGTGTATTAGACTGTTTCCTACTCATAGATCTCTATTAGCCAAGTGATTGAAGCCAGGTCCCTTCAGTTCTCCATGGATTTTTCTTCTCTATTAAACAAAGGCTTTGACTGGAATAGATAATCTCTAAAATCTATCTAGTTCAAAACTTTCACGTATTATATTTATTTTACCATGCAGCCAAATTCACTTATTCGGGGAAGAAAATATCAGTGAATTTAATCACCCAACATTTGCAAAGAGAAAACCAATTATTTTCAGTTTCTCAAACAGCCTTTGACTGTTTTCGAGGTCATCATCAAGCAGAATGCTCAACGTACATTAGGTTTTCAACAAATACGTTCTTAACAAATTGAGTCTTTATTAGTGATCTAGTATTGGGCTCCATAGTCATATTTACTCATTATAAAATTTGAACACTTTACATTTATAAGGTACAGGTGTAAGTACAAAAACTAGAATGAATTAATCTAAAACTTCCAAAAGGAAAGTTTATATTTGCATGGGTTTTGCTTTGTTTATTCTTAACTTCAAAAACTCACAACACCACATCATAACCTTGAAACACAGTTATGAGATTCCATTCAAATGTAGATCATTGATGCAATGCGGATCCCATCAGCTTATATAATATGTACATGAACCAAGAGACAAAAGAGTAATGAGGCAAGTGCCTTTGACAGTATTCTGAAATTTCAGCACTACTGTTTTATTTTATAATTTACTGGAAGATTTCCTATGGATATGCATACTTGGAATACACTGAATCCAACCGAAAGATTTCCATCCCATTTATTTTTAACACCTGATAAGTGAATCTGATTGAGGGAAACTGGCTGGTGGCTATAAGAGCTGGTGGGATATTTTTGAGTGAGCTCAGCTATAGACAATTATCTCTCTTTCACTATTTGGGATTTAATACAGTTTTTTTTTTTTTAAGTTACTTTGAAAACGAATGCTTTCTGAGTCTGTAAGTAAAACAAACAAAAAATAATTTGCAAATTTCTTTTTAAAACTTGCATTTGTCTTTGGACTAAGAATTTTGGGACAGAAATCTTTCTTTTCAAACATTTAATCTCACTGCCTTTAAAAAGATTTATTTATTTACTTCAGAGAGAAAGACAGCACTCAGTGAGCATGGGGGGAAGGGGACAGAGGGAGAGGGAGAAAGAAACCCAAGCTCACTCGCACTGAGCACAGAGCCCAACACAAGGTTTGATCTCATGACCCTGAGATCATGACCTGAGCTGAAACCAACAGTAGTACACTTAACCAACTGTACCACTCAGATGCCCCAATACCACTCACTTTAAAAGCAACAGATGGGTTTTGAATGAAATGTCAGCAAGGAAAAAATAAACACATATATTTCCAGTATATTCTTCAATGAATTTAATTGCAGGGCTCACATAAATCATTTAAAAATAGTGAGACAAGAGGATCCAACTGGCTCAGTCAATAGAGCATGCAACTCTTGATCTTGGGGCTATGAGTTTGAGTCCCATGTTGGGTATAGAGATTAGGTTGAATTTTTTAAAATCTTTAAAAAAATATTGAGACAACATTTAATTCAGAGAGTTTTGTGACACTGTATTTAATCTATTTGAAGATTTTTTCAAATGCAAATTAAATCTGGAAAATTTATATAACAATTATAGGATACTATGTAATCTGCAGTATTAAAAAATAAGAGTGCTTGTTTGTTTGTGGATTTCAAGGATTGTAAAATAGTAAAGATGTTTTTTTTGAGATGCATCCTTTGCCTGAAGGGATATGTAGGCCGTTTCAAAAATGGCCAAAGACTATACCCCAAAACTGATTTTCTAGCTGACCACTTTAAAGATTCCTTTCAAAAGACCTAAATCTAAACTACTTTCATTTTTTTAAAGTTACCTCTACTAAATGTAAGATAAACATTGGAATATATATATTTATTGTATATTTATATAATGCATGGCATTTTCCACATCATATATATTATATATAACACAGGGTACATATCAGATTGTACACTTTTACTGTTTTGTTGTTAAAAATTGTACAAGAATATTTTCCTTTCTAAAAATAATACCAGACAAAATGATAGAAAAATAGTGACAAAGAAGTTAAAAAAAAACAAAAGGAATCTCAAGAAATAGAACTAGGAAAAAAAAAATGGAGAAGAAGATAGCATCATTAAAAAATGGAGAAGATAGCATCCTTTAAAAAAATGGAGAAGATACATACGTTTTAAGGTACATCAACAAATTAGATGTTGAAATTCAACATCTAATGTCACTATCTACCAGAATTTATTTCTTCATAAGCAGTATTTTCTCAGTTGCTACAGCTGTTGTTTCAAATAAGATGGGGGAGGTTTGAGGAATGAGTTACCAATAGCATAGTCCAGATAGGTTGCCTATATTAAACTTATTGGTAATGAGCATCTCTTAAATTGATAACCCTACATTATCAAAGGTGTTTTTAAGAGAAGATGTGTTCTTCTTAGAGCCTTTCATATGAACTCCAACATTTAATAAAGTAGGAGCCTTTTGCTTCATAATCAAATGCTTCTTCATAATGGTGATGGAGGTACAGGCCATACTAAACCCTGACATCCATGGGGTGCCAGACATATACGAGAGTCAACAACAACCATCACTTAGTTTAAATATGGAGAATGTTTCATCCTCTTTGAGTAAAGAAGAGTTAGATGTAAAAATAATGTAGACTACTCTCAGAATTTAAAAGATCTTTTATTTGTGCCATGATGTTAAGGTTCATTCCTTCACTTCCCATATTTATCACTGGGGTTTCAATAATGTGCCCACGTTTTCTACCCTGGACCCTGATTTACCAGAAGGAGAACTGAAGATAAGACCACGTTAAGATCCTAAAACAACTACCAAAAACAACTCAAGAAGCTGTTTCCATAACTTATAAAACAAAGATAATGTTTACTCCATCTGTGAAACATTCCAGATGTTGTGAGAATCAAATGAGGTGATCAATATAAAAGCATTTTGAAATTTTCAAATGTGGGGTTGAAGTCCCAGATTAAGTATCTACCTCTTCAATTACTCCCACAATCACACTAAAATATCAATAAAGAATAACCCACAAGGACAATAAGAATTACAAAATAGACAAGACAATCGATGAGAAGAAACTTTTTAGATGCTGGGAAACTGGTGGATGGCTGGTTAGGGATTTAGTAAAGTAGAAAGGCTGGAAATCAGTTTCCTTCTGAGAGTACGACCAAAAACCAACAACCTAATCTGAGCCACAGAACCTTAGAATGGTTCAAAAATTGGAAGCACTACATTTAGAAAGTATGAGTGGGGGTAGAGCTGAATAAAAAGATAATTGGTTCAAATTTGCTATAACTTAGACACTTCTCTACCTTATGAAGCCAGGAATATTAAGCCAGAGACTCCAAAGTCAGGGACACCATGCTCAACAGTAGTTAAGACATTATAGTGAAAACAGGCATAAGAATGGGAAGTTTACCTTTATAACTCTGAAATGCAAAGCTTTTTCCCCCTATGCATCTACCAGAAAAACAGCAAACAGGCTCTCGTCTTATCCCAGGGAGGTGACAGGTCAGTTTTTTTTGTTTTTGTTTTTGTTTTTGTTTTTGTTTTTGTTTTCCTTAAAGAAAGCTTGGGGCCACATCCCAAAGATATGACCAAGAGATTTTGATATTTGGAGGTCGCTTAAGAGATGACCGAATTACATACACTTAACCATTCCACAATGCAGCCAACTAGTCAAACACAGCTCTACCAGCTGCCTAGTCTCTTTAGTATTAATAAACAGAAGAGATTACCAAGCGTGCGAGAAATATAATGAAACTGACAAAGAAACACCAAGAAAATCAGGGTGATATAAAAAGCAGAACATTTGGAGGGGGGAATCACATCATTAATGGCTTCAGAGAAGTAAAAGAAGATACTGCATCCATGAAGCAACAGACAGTTGCTGGATAGAAACAATATAAGTCTGTAAGAAAAATAAACAGAACATCTGATATGTTAAATCAGGAAGTTTTCAGATAATTTAAATATAGGTATACAAAAGTCATGCAAGTGAAATTAAAAGACATTTATTAAATATATTATTATTATTATTTTTAAAAGACTTTATTTATTTGACAGAGAGAAAGAGATCACAAGCAGGCAGAGAGGCTACAGAGGGGGGGAGGGGGAAGCAGGCTCCCTGCTGAGCAGAGAGCCTGATGTGGGGCTTGATCCCAGGACCCTGAGATCATGATCTGAGCCAAAGGCAGAGGCTTAAACCACTAAGCCACCCAGGCACCCCATTAAATATATTATTTTTAAAATGTTGTAAGTGGTATACTATATAGCTCAGGTGTAAACCATCTTCACAGTTATTTTGGTCAATGAGTATCCATTTAACTTCAAAATGGGACACAATTACCGTTGACCCTTGAACAGTGTGGGGGTTAGGGTCACCAAACCCCCACTCAGTTGAAAAGATTATATAACTTTGACTCCCCTGAAACTTAACTACTAATAGCTTATTGTTGACCAGAAGCCTTGCTGATATGAACAGTTGATCAATACATATTTTGTGAATTACATATATTATATACTGTATTTTAAACTAAAATTTATAAATTGAGATAGAGAAAAGAAAATGTTACTAAGACAATCATGAAGAAAATACATTTATAGTAATGCACTGTATTTTAAAATACACTTATACATGGACTCATGCAGTTCAGACCCATATTGTTCAAGGGTCAACTGTGTAAGAGAGAGAAACAGAGCAAGTGGGAGAATACATATAAGTGGGAAGTGGGTAGGAGAGCTAAAATTCACCTTCTATATTTCTAACTCTTTGGAAATGCCTCAGGTTTATAATCTCCAAATAATAGAATAAGCATATTATTTAGAAAAATGAAAAGATGTGCTGGAAGAAGCAGCTTTAACAGTTATAAGAGGTTGCTTCTGACACAGCAGTGGGAAACCTTGTATTATATTTTGACTTTTAAAATATGAATATGCACTACTTTCATAGAAATAAAAATTCAATCTAAAAACACAGCTAAGAAAAATTCAAATGTAAGCCATTGTTGGCAACAGAGTTCAACATAGGGCCCCTTTTCTTATGCCCTGCATTGTGGTTCCTTCAAAAAGATTACTGTGCTAAAATTTATTCTAAGCAATGCAGGAAAAAAACAGTATCTACGTAACATCCCATAGGATGCTATATCTACTTTATCTCATTTAACTCTTCTAATAATGAGTTAAGTATTATTCTGTGTCTCTTATAGATGAGGAACTCTCTTCATCCCCGCTGGCACACAGTATGTAGCAAAGCTATGATATAAACATGCATCTGTCTTTAAAATCCCTTTATCATAACCAATCCCATATCTTCAGTGGCTTCCTTTCAACTACAAAAGGTTTAAGTCCAAGATCCTTAGTATATCACATAATATCATCCAAGGTTTCACTCCAACATCGCAAATATGCAATATTATGATCACATATTATCAACTCAAGGTTCAAACAGTCTAATTTGTTTGCATTTCCTACCAATATACTTAGTTCTGTTGATAGCAATCTCTACCGGAGTCTCACGCCTCAATCCTCCCCTGTTCTTCTGTTATCCCCTCTGCTGAAAATACTCTTCTCATCCTCCTTTATTTGGCATCCTCTTTTTCATTCACTTCACTTTTCATTCTTTCATTCATTTTCATTTTTTCATTATATTACAGTCTATGTGTGATCCCTTCTTAGAAGTTTTTCCAAACTCTGAGATCAAATTATATATCCCTCTTCTGCGCTCCTATAACAACAGTACTTTCATCCCTCTCATCACTTACACACCAGAGGGCTAATATTTTGTCTGTGACTTTGTCATACTTATCTTTAGACTTCAAGAGCCATTGGGGAAAACACAATAATGTTCTTTACCATAAAGAACTAAGCATCTAATAGTAAAGAAAAAAATTACATGGAAAACTATGGTTCTAGACAGATATTGAAAGTTACTATGAGAAATGGGTAACACTCTTTGAGAGTTTGGGCAAAGAAGATAACCCAGAGGATTTGTTGCAGGAGGAAAGAATCACGGGGCTGACTGCACAATTAAAAAAGAGGACAGATTACACAGTGGAGGATATAAGAAAGTCTTAGGCAATGCCAGAAGAAAGCATAAGTCTCCTTCCAAGTAAGATCAGTTCAGTTTTACCGATGTATAGGGTGGGAGGTTTAGTTCCAGAGCATGAAAGGATAGGGCTTGGTACTCGAAGTATTTGACAGGTGCACACTTGATGGAAATGGAGTAGGCAGCGGAAAGGTGACTGCTGAAAGGTATTTATGAAACTATCATGACAGAGCAGTGGAGAACAACAAAGAAGGATTATGAAGACCTATTAGGTAATAGGCTTTGCAAGGCTTAGTGGGAAGAATAATGTGAATGAGAAGGAGATGTCACTATGAATTCAAGGTTTTGAATCTCAGTGTCTGAAGAATACAGCACTATAACAACAAGAAGGCTTATGTCTGATGTCTCCAGAATTTCTAGTCAGTAGAAAGTGAGATCATCTACTGAGATGTGAGAGGGTTAGAGAGATTAAATTCTTCATGGATCAGTGGGGTGGGAGTGGGAGGGAAAGAAAAGAAAAGAGAAAAAAAAAAAAAGAAATTTGCTCTGCAGTTTATATTCATGATATATTCATGAACTGTTTTTAGAATGTGAACTGTTTTTAGAAGAATTTTAAATACACATCTAGATTAGAACCACTGAGCTCTCATTGGAAGAATAACTCATGTATCAGCATTATATATATTGTGGAGGTAGCAATAGGTCTAATGACTTCTATTTTTTGCATTTAATGAACAATGTCCCATAGACAAGTAATTTGTTACATTATTACTATCTGGTTCTTTCAATTTATAGAAGAAATAAGTCTCAAGATGTTTAAGTAAAAAAAAAAAAAATCGTGAATGAAAGCCTAATTTAAAAAAATGCAATCTCTCTTGAATCTTCAGGTTTTACAAATTCAAATTAAGGCCCAGGTATAAATATGGCTTTATTTTGAACCCTGAAACATCCAAGTTCAATATTAAACCCATGCAAATGTACAACACTCTTTTTCTTCTGAACAACTTTGAGCATATTATGCACACAGAAATCTTTCATTAATCCTACTGACTCTTGCTCAAAGAGGTACAATTCCTTTACCCGGTTATTAGGCATAGCACAGAAAACACAGTATCTTGACAGTTCAGTACTGCCAGACTAGATCCCCAATTTCTTTAATTTTAGTTCAACTCTCTCTTCACACAAAAAGTAACAATTTATTGATTTTGGAACATCTGATGCTTGTTTTCTAGCTGCTTTCTGAGTTGCATCAAGTTAGCAATTGCATCTATCATTTCCTTGAAACAAATCCACAATTTATTTCACTGCAATGCATACAGCAGGAGTTCAATAAATGTGGACTCATTAAGTTGGAGCAGGCTACATAATGTTTGGATACATTTAGAACTCCAAGTGGATTCAGGTACTCAAATAGAGGGACAAACAAAGCAAAATTACTTAATTAAACTAATTTCAATTAGAGAGTGCATGACACAAAGATTAATTAAGGAGGATATCAACAAGTACAAATGAAGTACAATTCACAAAAATCTATTCCTAAGAGAAAAATCCTTGAAAGGCTAAACGTCTAAGATCAAGAAAATGGTAAGCCTCCTTCTATCAGCGTGGATGGAAAGATAACTGCCTCTATTTCACATATGCACGTTGCACTGGGAATATTGCTCCTCCAGAACTCTCTTTGCTGTTCATGTGACTTTGCATCATTGTAGTTCTGATGAATCTTGTAACAAAGTTGCTGTACATGGTAGCTAGATCTGATAAGTTTAGAGTAAAAATTGTTCCTCTTAAACTATGTTTAATAGTTTAGTCATAGAGAGGGGGTGCCTGGGTGGCTCAGTGGGTTAAAGCCTCTGCCTTTGGCTCAGGTCATGATTCCAGGGTCCTGGGATGGAGCCCCCACGTTGGGCTCTCTGCTCAGCGGGGAGCCTGCTTCTTCCTCTCTCTCTCTGCCTACTTGTGATCTGTATTTGTCAAATAAATAAATAAAATCTTTAAAAAAATTGTTTAGTCATAGAGAAAATAGCATGCGTCATAATCATTTGCTAATCATTAAGATCATTTTGCAATTTAAATTATTTTGTCTCTTATAGGCAATATCTGCAAAAGCTAAGAAAAAATGCTGCTTCAGAGGTAACCTTCAAATTCTTAAAACTATTAATCATGAAAAAACTTAATAAATAAGTTAAAGATAGCAATTTTACTGATAGGCATTGATGAAGATATAAATATTTCTAAACAATGATATCTGAAAAATGAAATAATGGAAAACAGGATTCTTTTCCCAAGAGAAAAAAATCAGACTAAGTATTTTTTTTTAATTTAATGGCAAAGACAAATAAAATAGGATTTTTTTTAAACTGACATAAGTTAATCCTTTGGAGCATGTAATGGAGAAGAGTGCTGCCTAGATTTGCAGAGCAGAACATCATTCACCACTTTCCAAAAATGCCTGCACCCTCCACAGGGTCTTGACTTGAGTCAGTTTTACCTTCAGCAAATGGAATCAAATTAAACACACTTCACTCCTCTCCAACTGCTCTTGCTAAGCTTTCAGAAGTTCAGACAGCTTTGTGGACAACTATAGCTTTAGAAAGAAAAAAAAAAAAAACCTATAAAGAACAAATGACTGTGAGTCTCACAATAGAGGTCAGACAAAGGGATACAGACATGTGCAAGTGATGAGTCTGTGTTCACAAATATGGAGTCAATGGGTTCCAACAATAAGAATGCCTACAGACGAGGCACACTGGAGTAAACACTGCTTTTATTATCATTAGTTGTTTCTTCTACCTGTAACTTTAAAATGTACTCAACATATTTTTAACTGAAAATAATCAGCTCTTCTTTAAAGAACTGTGATTTAAAACATCTATGAAATTCTTCTATGAGTCATAGAATCACAATGTCAAAGGAGGGTCAATCCTTCCATTAATCCAACTATGATAAAATGCATCTCTTTTGAAATATTTTGTGCCATTACATTCTATGAGGTACATCCAGCCCTGAGTAAAAGCTTTGAGAAGGTGAAGTTTGAAAAGTTGAAGTCTGCCATTTCAGTTATCTTCCTGCTACCCTCAGTTCTTTTTTCCCTTTCTCCTCCTTTCCTCTTTCCTGCCTCCCATCTATACACAAACACATGATCCTAACTTGCTCTGATTCTACATCTTGGTCATCACTGATTGTGTACAATTCCCTCTGGGTTCTACTGCTTAACAGGAGAGTCATTCTGTTGAAATAATTTTAACATCCTTTTTTTTTTTCCTACCTGTAACATTAAATTCTGGAAAATTTGGAAACCACAGAGAAAAATAATAAAATTAAATTTGCACATGTTATGCAGACTTTGGAGTTGAACCACTTTTGTAGGAATTCTGGAGACCTTGGGCAAATAATCAGACCTCTGATCATCTTAGTTCGATCACGTATAGAGAGGACATAAGTCTTACTTAAAAAACAAAGAAAAAAACAACAAAGTCTTACTTCATATAATCGTGATGAAAAATAATTGAAAGAATCCACGTAAAGTTCATATAAGAATTCCTGGTAAATAGTAAGAGCTCAGGAAATGCTTTATTATTATTTTTCAGAGAAATTCCTAATATTCTAATGGCAACATAAATATTTTCATTCATAAGGCCAGGATTCTAGGTCTGTCATTACTGTTCTCTAGTTACATGAATTAAGCAGGCTTTTACTAATAACAATAATGACATAAAAATAATAACTAACTCTTACAGAGTACTTATTATGAACTAAACATTCTCTAGGCCCTTTACATATATTATAACTGAATTAATCCATACAACAACCATATATGACAAATACTATTATTATCCCCATTTCACAGATGAAGAACTTTAGTCTCAGAGAAGTTCATCACCTGAGACCATCCAGCTTGTAAGTGGCAGCATAATGCCAGAACAAGGCAGTCTGTCTCCAGCAGTTGGGTTCCTAACCTCTGCATCACACAACACTAATTTCTGTGAGCTTCAGATTCCTCTTCTGTAAGAAGAATCATCTCTTCCTCACCAGAAAACTCATGATCATAAATAAAAAGAAGTATAAATCATAATAATTTTCAAAGTGTTGCTTATATCAAAGCATTTGGATTACTGAAAAAAAAAATGAAGATGGGGTGAATTTTCCTTGAACCTTCTCCCTTCAGTGTACCTTTCAAATCATGAAAACATTTCCCTGCAATTCTATATAATAAAAGCATTCAAAGCACTGTGGTAAGCACTTTATGTGTAATAGCTCATTTAATCTTCATATGGATGTCATATATGAGCAAACTGGAGAGCAGAGAGAGGTTAAGTTACTTGCCCAAGGTTATATTACAGATAAATCTCAGAACTGAGATTTCAATGTGGGAAGCCTAAGACTGGAGTCCACAGCACTGTATGCCGTACTTTACGTAGTTTCTGGAGGAAATGGAAAGAGTATATTCATGTCCTAGAGTTTTCATGTAATAACTTTGAAAATGTATAGATAAATATATTAAATTACATATATATACAGTTTTACGGTTTCTAGAAATGGTAACTGTGGAGTAATGCATAGAAAAGAAGCAAAATTACTTTATCTCTTTGTATCCATTAAGAATTCCATTTATTTTACATCAGTGGCTCCCCAGACTATCTAGAAAATTAGGGTATTTGACAGACTTGTTTATTCATTCTCTAATTGGTAGACAACTCACATTGCTTCACCATACTTGGAAGTGCATTATACTTGATGAAATAATTTTCTCCAACCATCAGGGTTTCTCATGTTTGAAATGAGGATAACTTTGCTCATGAGAAGGAAATTGGAAAAGAGAGCACTTGAAATGTGTTAGCTGAGAAAATACATAAGCAAATACTGTAAAAGGGAAAGGAAAGCAAAATCTTTAGAACATGAAACTGAAAATGCTCATATATATTTATATTGAGATTTATTTGTTCCCTAATCTCATCTGGGAAGACACAGATAATTAAATTTGGTTTCAGTGTGTTAGATTTCTATACATAGTAGAGTGATTAGTTTAATCATTTCATAAAATATATCTTACCTTCTAAAAACCTTTAAACCTCTAAATCCCAAATATTTATCACTAGCTTAAAACTGGGCTCTAGGCCTTCTCTATTGCTGGTCATTAATCTACCAGATATGTTCTACACAAGAGTGCATTATGAAACTTTAAAGAAAACATTCATCTTGGCTAAGTGAATGTTTAAAAGTTTCCTTTCCTACTTTTTGAGACCTTACAACTCAGTAACCTTTAGATATCCTGCTGTTTCTGGCCTAGCCCTATGAACTAGCCTTCATCCTATGTTGCTTCTCTATCCACTCCTGCAACTTTCTGGCTTTCCACCTCAGTCCTGTTCACATACTGCCCCATCCCTTTTTATGCTCTCCTCCAAAAACATAAGCCATGAACGGATTTCAAATTCCAGACACACGCAGAGAGGATTCATGATGTGGACCAATGGAATAAAGGTGGTCTGAGAGAAAGATTGATGTTTCAAAGTATTTTATTAGAGTCTGGTCTCCCTGGGTCACCTATAATAGGACAAACCCTCCCTTGACATTTTGACCTACCATAGGTAGTGTCATCGGACTGTGTCAGATTTTCAGAGCCCATTCTCACTTTAAAAGTGCTGCTTTCTAGTAATTCCCCTGTTAGAGATTACTCACAGTCCTTCTGTCCTTTGACCTTGCCCCAGTACAAAGTTCTTGAGACCAAAAAAGCAAATGATAATTTTGCACAAGGGAATTGCAGAGACTAGAGGTCATTGCAACAATCTATAAAAGTCAAAAGCTTCAATGTCTACCTTGATATTTTAAGGTAGAAACATTTAACTCAAAGGTTCAACACTTTAAAAGCAGAATTTTGAGTGTTTTGTGAGCAGGAGATTTCTAGGAAGGGACATTTCTTTGCCGTCTCTGGAATCAAGCTGCTTATGAAGTAACTACCTGTTTTTTCAATAGGATGGCCTCATCAGCCACACTGGAATTCCTAAAGAGTTAACGTCCAATTCTTTCCCAGACCTACTTAATCCTGTATGTTCTATAACTCTCACTTACTGAATTCAGATAAAAGAAACAAGATGTAGGAATAGCCAGTGGTGAAAGAGCTACTCGAGGGTTTCAGTCAAGTCCTGGTGTCAGCTTCATGTCTGGCACGCAAAAAAGAGATAAAGAGGCAGGAGAGAGAGTGGGAAGCAACAGTTACCAGGGAGAAATACAAACCACTCACATAGTAGTGATCTATGGAAAGGGTAGGCAAAGGGGGAGAGAGTACAGAAATAAGACTAAATAATGTCGACCAAATAGTACACTGCTGAGCAGTGAAAGAAAGGGCCAGAAACAGAATGCAAGGCATTGACCCTCTCACTCACTATTGCTGGAACATGAATGTACCTAGTTGTATTCAGTGATCTAATTTATTTGACTATGCTGGGATAGAGCACATCGGAGGAGATACCACAGAAGCACTTCCCCACAGCATTTCAGCTACCATTGAGCAGCAGGAAAATAAACACCCCCATTTGTGGCACAAAAGAGAAAATTACATCTATTCATGGCCTGGGGGTGGGGAATCTCTGGAATATTATGATGAATTAAAGAAACTAGTGGATTTTTATAAAATCTGCTTTATCAAAGTCATTTATTTTCTGAGTCTCTTCTTAGCTCCCTTCCTATACAATTAACTCACTAAAAGGATGTGGATGGGTATAAAATAATCAGTTTTGCCATATGGAATTTGAAAGAGCAACCCTTCATAAAGGATGCTTTGGGGGCTATTTTCAAAGTCATCTGGAAATTCTTCCCTGCTCTAAGTCTGTAATAAAGAAAGATACTGGTCTTTGTTCCCTGAGACCACTTCAGGGCTCCAGATGAGTAAGCAGAGAAAGAGGCTTTGACTCTAATGACATTGCCCTATCCATGCCTTAGTGAGTCCATGATGCCGCTGACCGTCATGGCAGCCATGCCATACATCTGTTCTTTTTTGGTCACTTAACTCCCTAGAGATGAGACCTCCCTGCAAAACATGAAAACACACACACACAAAAAATAAAGGCCAGAGACATAGAATTAGGCAGGAAAGAAAAAAAAAGTGTCATGGGGATGGTATGAAGAATAAGAGAAAAAATAAGGAGGGATGGAGAATCATAAGTTTTTCAGATAAGGAAAACATACAATGGAAGGAGGTATAAAAAGTGAAGAGGATAAATTGAGAAGGGGAGCAGAGTACAGAGTTGAATATTTGTATAAATTTAGCAACAGGACTCATACAAATAAAGTCTATCTTACAGAATCACGTGTCTGAGAAATCACAGACAAAAATCCGCTACAGTTTTATGTTTTTTGATAAAAAGGAAAATGGCAATGATAATGTAACTAAACATGTATGATTTGGAATGCAAGGAAAATCCACCTATCCATGTCTCACTGCCAAATTATCAATGATACCAGAAATCACATCGGTCATCTTTGCATTAAGCATTGCCCTCTTTGGAGGTCCTAATTTAACTAATTCAGAGTCTTATAACACATTTTTTTGAAGAACTAATAGTCCAGTGTGAATTCATCTGGGAGACAGAAAAAGAATACTGGGGCTGGGAAGGGATAGCAAGTGCCCGCTGTAACAGCAGAAAATAGTGTGTGAGGGAGTTAAAGTCCCTAAAACCCAGAACTGTCATCCCTTGACCTCTGACTGTCATGGAGGAGGGAATGAATATGTGGGATGAGGATTCATAATGTCAAGGCTTCAGGCTTTATCATGCTGGGTGGGGAAAAGCTTTCTGTGTGCTAGGGAAGATTCGGGGAGATACAAAGATTTATGAAGGGAAAAGAAAATACACACACACACACACACACACACACACACAAACACACATATTAGTTAATTTTTTATTCTTTTGAAAGTGATCATGGGATTCCTTGGGGTTCAGTCGGTTAAGCATCCACCTTTGGTCGTGATCCCAGAGTCCTGGGATCGAGCCCCTCATTGGGCTCTCTGCTCAGTGGAGCACCTGCTTCTTCCACTCCTTTCGCCTGCCATTCTGCCTACTTGTGCTCTATCTCTCTCAAGTAAATTAAAAAAAAAAAAAATCTTAAAAAAAAAATGATCTCTATATCCATTGTGAGGCTTGAACTCATGACCCTCAGGGTCATAGGAACTAGCCTGGCACCCAAAGGAAAGAATATTTTTACAAAATTGTTTTTGTTGTTGTTGTTTTTTCCATCTCAAACATCCAAATTACTTAGTTTCTCTGGGGGTAACAACTGGTAGGAAGAGCAAGAACTAAATGCTTGGGGGGAGGGTGCTGAGAGAGAAGGGAGAGTGGAATGAAAAGATATGAAGGCTCAAGACCTGTTTTCCCATCTAAACAAATTTGCCTAAGCCGATCCTGCAGGAATGTACACGGAGGTAATATGAGTCCCAAAGTACATGTAAGCCCACACACATGTTTACTAGCTTCCCTCTCACAGATGTTCAATGAGAACAAAATAAATTAGATCAACATTTTTAAAGTGCATCCTGTAGCTATTTGCCCGGGGAAAGAAGACAAGTGGCTATTTCAAAAGCTGATGTACCAGGTCAGAATACTCAATATATGATAAAAATTAATGAGCCAGTAAGTGATCCAGCTGCAGATCTGATCAATCCAGCAACTGCATTTTGTGTTGCCTAAGTAGAACAAATGAGTAATGGCATTTTATGGCATGAGCTTACATAACTCCAAATGTTATTAATGATTTTAATCCATCTTTAAAAATGACCCAAGTCCATTTAAAAAAAAATCCTGCCAGCATACTTATTCTGTAAATTTTGGGAAGATAAAGCCTGTAGTTCACCGCAAATTGTACTAGTAAGTACATTGCTGAAATCACTACTAATTATTTCTATTAAATTGTATAGGTCAGTATATTTCTCACAACTTTAACAACTAAATGCTTCCATTTTTTCCTTTAATAAAATATAATGCAGAATAAAGGAGGCATTGGAGTCATTTTCTATCACAGCTTTCACATTTGTGACTCTCTGAACCAAAACTCCTTGTCTAGTCTAGATTTTCTCATTTATATACCATTGCAGTTGTTGTTTTCCAATCACTCATCATATGTAAATCCTAATGTACTTCTAACTATCCTGGCTATTTTCTCTAAACCTTTTTGATCTCTAATATATATCTTAAAATGCAATAATTTAACTCGGGCCTCGTACAGAAAGGATGCATCATTTGATATGGAGTCATTATGGCATTTCACTATAAAATTTTCCTTTTCTTTGTGCACAAAGCACTTTTATTAACTATTGAAATGCAACAGAAAATTGTCTTCCATATGTGCTGTATTATTTTCCTCACAGAACCCAATGGTTGCAATATAATAGTTTCACTAGTTTTATCTACAAAGAATGAGTCAGACTTGTAAAAGTTGTTGATCTTACATAGAGGAGTTGAATACCACCTGCCACAGCTACCTGATTCCCAAGAATGCTTTGGGTTTGTTGAAACATCTAAGAGTTCTAGTTTCTTCAATAGCATTATTAGTTAATGTTGGTAAACAAAAACACTGTTTTTTTCTATGGTATATACCATTTTCATTTTGATTTTTGGTAAGTGATAGTTATTATAACTGAAGGTTATATAGTTTGATACCTTTCCCATGATCCCATCCTTTCTTTGTAGTCAGCTTATGAGGCATCTCAACATCGGATGTTAATATCAGTTATGGTATATTGAGCAAATTGTGGATCACAGCTGTAAAATGCCTGCCAAAAAATGTATTTTTTATACTTGATTTATATAATTTTGAATAGCAGTATGGGTTCCCATTATTTATCACTGGTAAAATGATGATAATTTAGTGAAATTATAAAACATCTGTGTTTAGAACAGTCCTGCCCTACCAAAGTCATAGATTATATTAGTAATTTTGAAAAATGCATAGTACAAATTCTCTCTAGATACATCTCTAATATCTCCTCATTTTCATCAAAAGACTTAACTAGTGCTGGGGCCTCTGTTCTTGTCACTCTGCATTCCGTTTCTGAGAGAGCTCAACCCACAAACACATTAATGGAACTCTTTCTGAAATAATGACTCTCCCAATTTGTACCTCCAGGCCCATATATATAATTAAATACTAGATGTTCACAGATACCTCAAGTTCAATGTGTTCAAAAATTGAACCATGTTTCCCTATACCAAACCTGCTCCTTTCCTTGTATTTCCTATCTTTGAAAGAGATATCCTGTAATCTAAGACAGAAACCTGGGTGCTATCCTAGATGTCTATATTTTATTTATTCCCTTCCCTATTTCTTATAGAATACAAATTCCATAGCTGATATGATCACAAATTCTTGCCCGGACCACTGCAATAACCTCCTAATTGACTCCCTCACCTCTGCTCTTCTCCCCTTGAGATTTACCTTCTTGTTATCCGTCAGGGTTTGCTCACAAGCTGCAAATTGCCCCTCCTTAATACTCCTTAATATTATATAACAGATCTCTTGTTTTTAGAATCACATATGCTAGCATCATCCACCGCAATCTCAGCTCTTGCTGCTACTCACCTCCCTTTAGACTCCGACTTCCTCCCACCAATAACAAACACACCCTTTGTTTAAGCCATAGAAAACACGTTTATTTCCTAAATAGGTCACGTTTCATGCCTTGGCTGATGCTGCTCCTAGAATGCTCTCCCCTCTTCTTCATTTGATAAACATTAATTGGTCCATGGAGCTTTCACAACTCGGCTTCGGCTCCTCTGGGAAGATTTCCTTACTCTCTGGACTGTTATAAAAACTTACATTTATTCCTATCAAAATGCATCTCTTTACACACTCACTGATATTCACCTGTCTCTTTAATCTACTAGATTATAAATAATTTGAGAACAAGAATCTAGAATGTATACATGGGTATATATATACATGCACATATATATTTATTACTGAAATTAAATCACTGGTAATATTTCAGAAATATATATAAATGAAGATAAATATGGACAGTTAGAACTTATATACAAATTACAGCAAGAATCTAAATCTTGTGTTACTAAAAACTTCTTAAGTACTTGGAATAATCACTAATGCATGGTTTCTTTAAGGTATCCTTAACTACAGGTTTAGAATACTACTGTCCAATAGAAATATAATGTGATGGGGTGCCTGGGTGGCTCAGTGGGTTAAAGCCTCTGCCTTCGGCTCAGGTCATGATCCCGGATGCTCAGGTCATGATCCTGGGGTCGTGGGATCGAGCCCCGCATCAGGCTCTCTGCTCAGCGGGAGCCTGTTTCCCTTTCTCTCTCTCTGCCTGCCTCTCTGCCTACTTGTGATCTCTGTCAAATAAATAAATAAAATCTTAAAACAAACAAAAGAAATATAATGTGAGCTGTACGTGTAATTTTTAATTTTTTAGTACCCACGTTAAAAAAACAGTAAAAAGAAACAGGTAAAATTAATTTTAATAATATATTTTATTTAGTTTAATATATGAAAATATTATCATTTTAATATGAAATCAAAATAAAGTCACGACTGAGATAGTATACTTTTTTATACTAAGGGTTCAAAATCTGGTGTGAATTTATAGTTATGGAACATTTCATTTCAGAATAGTCACACTTTTTAAGTGTTTCATAACCGCATGTGGCTAGTGGCTACCATATTGGGAGGTTCACAAGAATTGTTAGGCTTAAATCTACTCCATGACAGATCAGTTAAACAGCAGCTTTGAATGAAATTTGAGTTATAGCTAGAACACTTGTTTTTGTTTGTTTGTTTGTTTAATAGCTATGACCAAAGTGAATTTGAAATTACTTTAAAAGAATTAACCAGGAGGGATATCTTCCATATAAAATAAGGATGACTCAGGAAGCAGTAGATGGAGTTTCTCTTCACATTATCATAAGTTAAAATCAAATGAACAAAACAAACTGATTGCAGATTTGGAAAAAAATTAAGGAGGGCCAGCCTCCTCAGCTAGAGATTTTTTGAGGCAGTTTTTAATATAGTGGGTGGTTAATTCAATGAAGAAAATTGCTCAGCAGGTTACCTCATAGCCAAATTTGGTGTGGTTAACTTTGGCAGTTCGTATTTTCCTCAACTGAGGATTTATAGTCCCCATATCCTGGTCATAAACTTAAGATGAGTTCTAAATTATTAGAATGTTATATATTCCCTTACAAGTTACTTTTTTTTTTAATTTTTTTTTTTTTTTAATTTGGCAGAGAGAAAGAGCGCATAAGCAGGGGAAGCAGCAGGCAGAGGGAGAAGCAGGCTTTCCACTGAGCAAGAAGCCCGATATGGGCTCAATCCCAGGACCCTGAGATCATGACCTGAGCGGAAGGGAGATGCTTAACAGACTGAGCCACCCAGGCATCCCCATTAATGACTTTCTTAGAATATTTAAAGGAAGTTTGTAGGCAGTAATGCTTTCTAAGCCAGTGAACGTGATGTACTGGGTAGAGAGGACACTTAAGAGGGCCAAGTTCTGGCTGGAGCTGACCACTGATTGGCAATGCAGATAAGTCGTCTTACCCTTTCTGTGTCTCACACTACACTTGACTACACTTGGGAAAATGATGCCTCATCTACTTATCTGACAGAATTTACTTGTAAAATTAATGTAGGCTGTGATGCTCAAAGCTCTGAAAAGTAAAATTTTACACAAAAATGGATCATATTATTAAGATAAGTGTGGGTAATAACTCTATTTATAAGAAAATGGAAGTTCGGGAGCATTTAAGAAATAATAAAAATAATAACAACAGCCATAAGTTAAATGCATTCTAGGTGCCACAAAATGTGTTAAATACATTATCTAACTTATTCTTCATAGCTATACATAAAACAGGCATTAATACTGATAAATAACTGAGATAAGAGGGAATAAAGAATTTCCTCCATGTCATGCAGTTATCAAGTAGCAGATTTGGGTCTTAAAGTCTCTAACTCCAATGCCATGATCTAAACCACAGTTACTATCTGAGAAGTTACCCATAGGGACTTAGAGCATTTTCCAAATCCAACCATTTCTTAGAAGTCCTTTTTTTCTATCTGGGCACATTCGATCTGGCTCCTAGGACTACCCATTATAATTTCTCCATTCTTCCTACCACCTATAAGGTGAAAAAAATCTACAAGTAGTAGGAAGCCTGCCTTTATATTCCTTATAGCTATTGTTAAAGAAATGTATGAACAAATGAGTGAACAAGACTGGCCATTTAGAGTATTGTCAATCACCTCCAAAAATGAGTCTTCAGTTTGTTAATGTAGAAAAAGCAAATGTATGAAACAATTATCCATTTCTTTCAGAATCATGAGGATAAATGCCAGAGACATTATATGTGATAGATAAACCCATTTAAAAACAAACAAACAAACAAACAACAACAACAAAAAACAAATGTCTACATGTCTTACTCCACTATTCTCTCACCATTAAAACTCCACTATTCTCTTACTTGCTCAGGCCAAGAAGGTGAGCAGTTAAAGATAATTATTACAAAATTTTGGGACCACTCTGTTTCCCAGATGGCTTCCTCCTAGAGCACTTAAAGGAAAGAGAAAGATGACATTCAATAAAGTCCCTCAACATGCAAACTTAGCCTGTGTGAGTATTTCAAATGCTCACTATCTAGAATAATGATATTGCTCTGTGAATTTCCTGTTAGGGCAATGCCAAAGTCCCCCAGAGATATAAGGTATCATGACTCATTTCTTTCACCCTAACTTTGAATTCGAGAGTAGCATCAGCATCTCTCACTTAAACTAACCCTTCCCGTCAGGCATCAGGAGTTACGGCAGAAGAATATAGTCACTGGAGAGTCTCTAAATCCCGCAAATTACAAGAAGAAACAGCTTTCCGGCTTGAGGCATTCTCCAAAAATAGCCATCATTTTCTAAAACAAGGCTACCTAAAGTCAAACGTAATTCATGGGCTCAGTGTATAAGCAACAAATCCCAGGCATGCCTTTACCTGCAGAGAAAACCTTCAATGGTAATAGCTGAGTCACAATGGGATCAGAAGATTTAAGAGCAGACATCAATCCTTGGTTGGACAGGGTAAGCATAGGGGCACCCGGGTGGCTCAGTCGGCTAAACGTCTGCCTTTCCCTCAGGTCGTGATCCCAAGGTACTGAGATCCAGTCTGCTCAGGCTCCCTGCTCACTGGAGAGTCTGCTACTCCTCCATCCCCCACCCCTGCCCCGCCCACTCATGCCCTCTCTCGCTCTCAAATAAGTAAGTGAAATCTTTAAAAGAAAATTTTTTTTACAAAAGGATAAGATAGATATAAGAATTGAATAACCTCCTTTGTGTTGTCCAATTCAGCTTTATTAGTGATGAAATTGATGGCTTAAGCACTTTGTATGATGCCCCTCAGGAACAGCCAATGAAGGTTACGTGGAGACACAACCCTATGCCTTTTGAATACACCAAGCATAACAATCCTATTTGACACATGCCTAGGAAGCCACTGTCACACAACTTGGGGGAAAAAAAATCAGAATATATGAAAACATATCAGAGAAATACTCATAGGCTAAATAGACACAAAGCTGAAGAACAGTGAAGCTCTAAATATCTAAATATCTAAGAAATATTTTTAATATTTTCCCATTATCATCTTCATTGTACTTTTCTATTTAGAGTGTATCACTACAGACTATAAATGCATCTTTATTTCTCTCTTTTGTCTTACTTATCACTCAGGACTTAAACATTTTCAAGGAAGTGCTGAAAAGATACAACCAATGCTATCTTTGTGGGCATAATTACACCAAGAAAACTAGCTCTTTTTTTTTTTTCTTTTAATGTCACAGACAATCAGTGTTTTCTTTCTTTGATTACTTCATCAGTCACTGACTATAAGTCAAACATGAATTTAAGAACAATTTTCCAAATCAAATTAATTGAACTTTTGTTTTTAATGGCATTCATGAAATTCTAAAAAATCTTCTTTGCTTTTCCTATAGCTATCTTTGTTAAAGATGTTTGATGATTTGGCATTATTTTGTAGAAAATGAATTTCCTTCTGGATTGGAGATACCTATTTGTGTACACAAATTTAATTTTTGTGTACTGTAATTTTGCAACTGTAAGAAGAATTAGGATAACCATTTGATGGGAAATAATAACAATAACAATACATACCACGTTAAAAACTTCATGGAGAAAGAACTATTTTCTATATAGTCGTATGTAGGCATTTTGTATCTTTGAGTGTAGAATAAAAACACAGTAACAATGACTGCATTTGTATAAGTTATATAAAAGTATGTAAGTAATAACTTATGTTATTATATGTTATAATATATGATATGTTATATAATATATAGTAACATATATAATAGCTATATTATTATATATAATCATATGTCATAATATAACATAATTATATTATGTTATATTATATTATAATAATAATTATATCATAATTATGATATATGCTATTATAATATATATTATATATATTAAAGTTATTATAAAAGTATGGAAGCAGAGAAAGATCAAGCCAGCTTGCTCAATCTTACAGAAAAAAATATATTTTATATCTCTTTATGTTGTTAAAAAGAAATAGGTTCAAAATGGAGTCACTTATATTAAGTCCCACCAAGACTTAATACCTTACCTAATGGCAGTTTTAGTCTTTTCCAGTAGAATTTTATACCAATCAGTCTGGAATTTCCTGATCAGCATTTATAAGATAATCTGCATTAAGACTCTGCCCTGCCTCCTAAGGGAAAGTGGCCTTGACTGAAAAATATCCTTCCCTTTTGCTAATAACTTCTTTGCCGCATCCTCCTTCATATAAATACCTTCCATTTTGTACAAAACTCCTTGGAGCTCTTTTCTACTTTCTAGATGGGATGGTGTCTAAATAATGAATCCCTGAATAAAGCCAATTAGATCTTTAAATTTACACAGTTGATTTTTTTAAACAACATATTAATTAAATATGTCTATTCACCTACCTACAGTCAAACAGAAATGTAAAAAGTCAAAAAAATTATTTTTATTGAGTTAAGTTATGATCATGCCATCAAAGGGTTTCAGAACAAGTCTCCCCAAAATGTGCTACTTTGCAAATGTGGACTATTTTGAGTTGAAGGTAATCAAGACTCTGGGGTCTCAAGAGAAACTTTTGCCCTTCTCTTAACTACCTAGAAGAATCTAAATTGGGGTATTCCCCAAAATGAGAGATATCACGAAGGCTAAGTTTTATCTCAAGACCTCTCTGTGTGGCAGGGCAAACATCTAATTACCAAACATCTGCCCTTCTTATTGCCCTGTGCATTGTCCTCTTCTTTGAAGCTCCAGGCCCCTGCCCCATTCCTTAGCTCTAGATGCATGTCTGCCTCACTTTACCTTTCTGACTTTATTTCCTGTGTGTAAGGTTCCCCTCAGTACGAAACTCAATTTAATTTACTCTTGTTACTCTTAGACCAGTTGGAAGAATCTTAGAAGGGTTGAGGAAAATCATTCTCCCAACACATTAAAAAGCAAATGTCAATCTTCAGGTCACTTATCAAATATCTAAACTTCCCTGCAATTTTATGAGGTTTGACACTGTTCTACCTCCTACCTGTAGTAATACCAAGTATAATTAACTTTTTTGAAGATTTTGCATTAATATTTCTTCCCATTAATAGATTTATCTTTGACTATAAAAACTAATGATTTTGAAGTGAATTCTTAATTTTTCCTTACTAAGAAGAAATTCCCAAAAGTCATAATTGTGAATGGTAAGGCTAAAAGACTTATGGATAAACTAGGAGTTTTTAATCAACAACCTATGTTTGCAATGTGCTTAAATTATCCTAATTTATTTGAACTCATCTGTTAAATGGGGCTTATCTTAACACATATGTCAAAGGTTTTTTTTAAGATTAAACAAAATAATGCATATAAAGTGTTTTCCATAATTTGTCACATTCAATTCAATAATTAATGTGTATTTTTATTCATTAACTTTATCTCATTCCCCATTTCTAGAGAAGAGGCTGTTTCAACGAAAATAATTTTATCACACGCCTATATTATAGGCCAGTTCATAAAAAGCCAGTTTCAAAGAATATTCTGGAATCATTCCTTTGCAATTTCTTCTGGCTTTATCATTTAAGTAAAGCCCTCATTTATAATGTGTCATGATAGCACATAAGGAGTGAAATAAGCTAGAACCATCTGAGCAATTACGTGGTTTTCTGCGAAACTATGAATTCTTGTAATTAACAAAGGTCAGTTTTTAAAGGGAAGAGATCCTTATGAAAATTCATGAGATCTTCAATGATTGAGTTCTCAGTTCCCCATTCTTATTGATATTACCCTAGTATAGGCTCCTATCATCTCTAACCTGGACTACTGAAATAAATTTCTAAACACTTTAATCCTACTGCTTTCCATTATTGCCATAGCTATCTTTTTAGTGCATAGTCCTAACTATGACTTTCTACTGTTTAGAAAATTCACATAGCTTCCTATTGTTCACAAAATAAAATCTAAAATCAATGGAATAGAATTCAATGCCTTCCACAATAGAAGGCTAATCAACCATTCCAACATTATAATGCTATTGTTTATCTCACACACGTACATTAAGGCCAAATAAAAGATATTTTATGCACATTTAAGATTGATGTCTTTTCTTCTCCCCACAATGTCCTTCCTGCTCCCTACTCCTCCACCTATATAGAGTCTTACTCATATCACAATGATGCCTAAATGAAGATCACAGCCTCCACAATATTTTCATTTACTATACTCCCATAGACTTGAATATATGTATATTTAAATCATATGAAATTTTATATTTTATAATATAAATGTATATAAAATAATGTACAAATATATACAGACATATAATCTCAAATGTGTATATATATATTTAGATAATATTTAAATAAAGTTGTATATAAAACACACACTTGGAATGATAATAACTCAGGTACATAACTTTCTCTTCCATTAAATCATAAGCTCTGAGACATGTATCAGCACAGTGTTTGGCGCATATTAAATGACAAATAGAGTTTTCTTAAATGTATGACATGATTGAATGAATTGGCTTAGGTTTCATCATCTATGAAATACACAAATGCCAGGCGTACACTACTTTTCAGTATCGCCTCACTGACAGATATTAATTTCTAAAATGTGGTTTCTGAGTTCCAATTATTTTGACATCACAAAATTATAGGACTGAAAGGGAATATAAGAATGCCCACTCCAGGATTCAGTGAAGGGAAAAATATCTTCTATTTTAAAAGAGTTCAATTTTGAATAGGATATCATAACCTGCCCCTTTCACTCAACCCTTTCATGTTTAATAATGTCCACTATGAATTCCCTCAAAGAGTCTTGAGATTATTTTTCAAGGTAATTGAAGCATTACTGTTTTTTTTTTTTCTCCATGTATTATTTTTTTTTTCTTCCTGCCTAGAAAGATGACATAACACTAAAAGATTTGAAGAAAGTTAAATATACCAGAATGAGCCAGGACTGTGACAGATGGGTCCCGGTTTCAAAACGAAAGCTCCTCATCTATTTACAAGCATCTATTTTCATTCAGGTTTGTTGATTCTGTCTTCTGAAAATGTCTGAGAAATACTGTTTGCCATTCCCAAGTTTCCCGGGAATTTGCTTTTTTTCTTTTTTTTTTTTTTTTAAGATTTATTTATTTGTTTTAGAGAGGGAGAGCCAGAGCACCTGGGGGTGGGGCAGAGGGAGAAGGAGTCTCAAGCGGACTCCCTGGTAAGGGCAGAGACTCTGGCAGGGCTCTGTCTCCCCATCCCAGAGATGCATTGGCTTCCCATCAGTCACTTCTTTTTTTAAAGGTTTTATTTATTTATTTGACAGACAAAGATCACAGGTAGGTAGAGAGGCAGGCAGAGGGTGGTGGCTGGGGGTGGGATGGGTGGGGTGGGGAGCAGGCTCCCTACTGAGCAGAGAGCCCAATGCAGGGATCGATCCCAGGACCCTGAGATCATGACCTGAGCCGAAGGCAGCCACCCAGGCACTCCACCCCGCCCCATGCAGTCACTTCTGATCACTGAAAATACATACCTTTCCTTTTGTTTATGGACTGCTAATGACCCTTGTGTTTTGAAAGCATCAGCCTTAAAACCTAGCCCTGGCTAAGTGTAGCATTTTCCTTCCTTTTATTTTCTTTTTGCAATTGGGATATTAAATTCTAGTCTTCTGATTTTTTTTCTTCTTTTTGACACTACTTCTCTAAGTTTAATATAAGCAGTTCTTAGACCATATGTGAAAATTCTTCAACTGCTTTGGAACAAAATTAATTTGGTCCTGGACTTAAGCTCACTTCTTTCCTTCTTTAAATCATGCTCTCATACATTAAAGGATGCACGGAGACAAGTTGGAAGTTTGGTAATGAAGTCACTTTTATCTTTTATTACTTATTTTAATAAAATTTTATATAAAGATGTAGGAAATCTGTTATAAAATCAGAAAAATACAGAATATAATTGTTAACGTATAGCAATGTGGTAACTATTGCCTTTTTCCAATTACACTTTTTTCTTTAGTTTCTCCCAATGAATTCCCAATAGTCCCCCGACTATAGAGAAAGAGTAAAGCACAACTCAAGCAGGGATGCCTGGGAAAATAAAATGATGACTCTAATGCCAACTAATTAACAGGAGCTGCTCAACACCTGTTGTATATTAGCGATGTGATAGAATCTTCAGCCTCAAGAAGCCCATGGTCCAGTGTAGTGATAGATACGATCATTAGAGAACAATAAAAGGCAGTGCATAATTGGTAGAATTTCCTTTTATAGCCTATAGACTAAATGTCCAATGAGAGTTTAAAGAATTAGGGAGAAGTGTGTTGGGATAATGAAACCATATAACATGAGGAAATAATATAAAAAATTTAGTATTCATACTGCTAATCAATAATGTCATATGGATTGTCTACTGTTAAAAGTAAATCAATGCTAACTTTCAAAAATGCAATTCAGCAATTCATTAATTATTCTTTACAAATTACACCAAAGATTTGACCACTGATCTCTTATGGTATCCTTAAATCAATGTAAAGGACACGTCAAATGGAAAAGGCTCCATGTTTCTAAGCTTACTAAAAATAATCACCGCTAATGGGGTACAATTTAAATTCATATGAATAAAAACATTTTAAGAAGTGACACCTGTTATTAACCTGTAAAGTGGCTTGAAAGTATCACTTAAAAACAGGCAACGTTCACATGGACACTTTCAAGGTTAGTAAATCACAACCTAAAGAGCAGAGATTTAAAGAAAAGTTAGAAAGAAATTAAATTCTATGTTCAGATTTTTGCTTCCATAGAAAGTTTTCTGATTCAGGCATAACTTAAAGTACTTATTCAAATGCCTGAGATACCATTTAGCTCTAATGCCTTTAAACCTGACCTGAAATATTTGGTCTACAGGTTGGGCTTTACAACTCAACTCTTTTTCTGCTCTGCCTGGTTCAATATTGACTTTTATAGGAAGCTTTGTAAATATCAACATTTTTGTACCTAAACTCCAGCTGAAGCAGCACAACAAATGCAGCCTGTCAGCAAACATGTGATGCCACTCTAAAAGGATCTTGACAGAATTTAATTAGAAAGTTAAATAGGCAAAGAGGAAATATTGGTGGAAAAGGAAAATACAGGAAGGAGGAGAAGAACGGCATTGCAAAAATAAAGACATTAGAAAAATAAACAGGTACTATTTGGATACTTTTAAGCTGGTAGAAAAATGGGGAACTTGAAAATGGCTATGAAAAATGTCATGAAGTTATTGGAAGATAGGATTAAATTTTGTTTTGGACCATATTAATCGAACTTGGTTATACTGATAGACTTTCCTTATCACATTGAGCTTATGTAAATAAGCATGGTACAAAATATGATATAAAGTCTTACATGAAAACATCAAATTGAAGGAATTTACACTGCATTCTCTTTCCCAGAACCAATTCAGTACAAGCAAAATCTGAAAGATCAGAATGAACAGAACTAAAATGTTATATTTCAATTCAGAATCCTTATAAAGAATATGATTTATTTATTTTTGTCATAGTGCTGTATAGTGAACCTAGCACCACAAATATATAGTTCATTTACATGAACCGTTCTTTATGTAGTAAGGGAGGTATTAATGAACAGAAAATTGATTCAGGGATTAAGGGGTAAAAAAAATACACTTTCTTCCTGTGTGTGTATGTGTGTGTGTGTGTGTATGTGTGTGACCAGCATGCTTTGTTAGTTGAGCAGTAAAGAAGTTCAGATAAAAAGAGATGTCTTAGTTCAGTTGCTATAATTAATGCCATGGACAGGGTGGCTTAAACAACAGAAATTTATTTCTCACTATTCTGGAGGTTAAGAAGTCTGAGATAAGGGTACCAATATGGTCAGCTTCTGGTGAGAGTTTTCCTTCCAGTTTGCAGACAGCCATCTTGCTGTATTCTCATATGCCTGTCTCATCTCATAAGGGCACTAATCCCACCATAAGAGCTTCCCTTTCCTGGTCTAATGATCTCCCAAAGGTCCCATTTCCTAATGCCATTGAATTAGGGAGTAGGATTTCAACATTTGAATGTTTAGGGGATACAAACACTTAATCCATAGCAATAGGGGTGAATGAACTTCCTATAACCAACAGCTAAGTACTTTAAGACACAATTTTATTCTTCTGTTTTCTTTTCCCTTTCCCCAATTCATTATATGCATATACATTATATGGGTGTATGTATACATATGTAATGTGTATACACAAAATCAAGAAGTCAATCACTAAGATATATGTATAACTCTAAGCCAGAAATATAAATCTTAATTGATGAAATACTCATTTGATATTAGAGAAACCAAGTTCATCTATATATTATCTTTATAAATTATACTTATTTAAGAATATGGTAAAATATCAAAACTGTTATTTTTTTAAAATTAAGCATTCATATTACATAATTAAACATATCAGATTTGTTATTTATTTGAAAGTTATAAAATATTATTTAAAAAACTTGGAAAAAGAATTGCTTTAAAGAGTTTTACTTGAATTATAATAAATACATGGTTGAAATAAATATATTTTTTAATAAATTCAGTTTCTCTATTTCTTCGATTTAAATACTAAGTTGATCCTCTATAACATGTTCCCAATGATTTTAATATTTGAAAATATTCAGCATATTCTGAAAATATTCAGATAACCATGCACAGATTCAGGAAAGAACCACTTAGGGAAATCAACAATATAATCACCTACATTTTGATTCAATTTATCTTTCTAGTCATACAAATAGTAATTATCAAATATACCTTTCAGTGGCCAACCTTTCCAATAAAATTTCACTCATTTTTAGAGTACCTTTTTTTAACCAAAAAAGTAACATTGCTTAAATTCCTGTAAAAAGAAAAATTTATGAGAAGCTACCAGGTTTGCCATTGCTACGTCTGTCATTTAATCATGGCATTTATTTAATTCCAGACCTTCTTCAGTGTAACTCACATATATCTGAAATAAAATATGCAAATAAATTCAGTCTCTGGAGAAGGATAAATTCAACCGTGAAGCAGAATAGATTTCCATTTTCCTAATGCACTTTGGCACTTCTGTGTGTCCACTTACATTAGCCTATGAAAGTATCTCCAGCTCTGTCAGCCCCAAGAATGTGTTAAAACGACATGGTATATTCAGAGTTCTGAGAGTAAATAAGCCTTGTGTAAAAAAAGCCTTCCGGACTACGTAGGTAGAGCAGAAACATTCCATGCATTTTAAATGCCTATAATCATAATTCTCCATCACAAAATGTAATATATGTTCTATCAGAATAATTATTTTCCTCTGTATGTATCAATATCACCAAACCAGCTGTCCTCCCAGCGTCTCTTGGTCAGTACACAGCCTAATTTTGCTGAGGGTGTTAGGAAGGCAAGTAAGGGCTTCTTTCAGGTACCTTTGACACTCAGCCCTCAGTAATTAGCCAAGTACCTAAGCTCATGATGTGATGAGGGAAAACATGACAGTTAAGTCAGAAGAAAAGTGTTTCCAAATGTCCCACTAAAAATAACAATATTAGTAACCCAAGTGTGGAGGTGAATCTCCATTTCTAAATTAGTCCTGATTTACAGCAGTAAAAACTATGAGAGAAAAATAATAAGGTGGCTTGCAAAGGCAAGGTTAGAGTGCCTTTAACAAGTCCCTTTGACCCAATGTCAAACAGCCTCTGCAGCATCCTTACCTCCCTTACAGAGCACAGCGGGCATAAGTACATTATCAAGCACTTTTATAGGAGAGTGTAAAGTGAGAGATTAAGGTCAAACTTAACAATGCAAATTTGTGTTTGTTTTTGTATGTTTTAATAAGTGTACATTTCTCCACATATTTCTTTACTGCTAGAGGCCTATTTCTTTTCCTCGCTAAGGTCAAAAATCTCTATGTAAAAATAAATAACTTCTTCCTTTCATGAGAAAGGAGAATAAACATTAACATTGGGGCAATTTAAAAATAAAAAGGAGAGGGAGTCATTGAATCCTGGGTTTACCCCAGAAGCAAATATGCTGATAGAAATTTACTTGCAATCATAAATGTCTTCAGGCTCACTGACAAATGACAATTTCTTTCATAACTTCTCATATATTTCTCCCAGTTTGGAGGTCTTTTGAAATTAGCCTCCTGGTAAATTCGAGCATTAAGCCCTTTTAAAACATTTTTGTTTCTCTTAAGTTCAGAGGATTAAAAAAAAAAAAGGAAGAAGAAGAAAAATAGTTTCACGTTTCTGATCTAGCCTGACCTGGTTCAAGCTCACTCTGAGTTCAGTGGATTGGTTGGCAGAAGAGGAAACCACGGTGCTCCTGGAGAAGGTCATCCTCTGCCTGCTAGGACTTTTTTTCCTGCTTCTGCTATGCTAAGGTCCCGATTGTGCCGTGGCCACCAGCTGAAAAATTCATTTAAAAAATCAAGGACTGCGGCCAATACAAAAAGAATAGAGAAGCAAAACTGCAGCTTCCTATATAAAAGTGATTTGTACTGTTAAAGAAAACAACAACAACATTTACTCTCATTTTCTTTTGTTCAAAAACTACATGTTTTAAATTTGCTTAAAGAAAGGCTAATTTAATTCTACAGAACATTCTCTGAGGATGAAGGCCATTTTCTGCCATTTTTTGGTCTCTCATATTTTTTTGCACTTTCTATATAATTTTAGCTCTTTCTTCAGAAGTATGTTAATACTTTGTCAAGGGCTTGATTTATATTTTCTTCATTTCTCAAGAAAATATGCCAGGTGAACTATCTTGGGCATATGAGGACACAAGGACTCGTTCTGGACTATAAAGAACCAGAAAAAATAGAATGAAATCTTGGATTTAAAAAAAGTAATTCTGTGGGTCTCAGTATTACTTGTTTCTTGAACAAATATTTGTTTATTTTCCTTCGGAATTTTACTTAAGGAACACAAATATAACTTTTGTTAAGATGAGGAAAAAGTAATATATAATGTGTGTATATAGGATTCACCGGTGCTTCTTACCCGTGTCAATAATTATTTTCTACATTTTTATAGAGGGGCAAATTAGATTTTTTTTTCTTTCTTTCTTTTTTCTTTTTTAATTTATTTTCAGCATTTAACAGTGTTCATTGTTTAGATTTAGTAGATATGATGTACCCAAGGCCACATAGTTAATAAATAGATTAATCAAATAAAAGTTAGAAATTTCCTTTCATGAGCCCCAGTCTACTCCTCTCTCATCACTGTCATAAAGAAACTTTTTTTTTTCACTCTAGTAAAATGCATGCACTTTTTCCATTTATGCTCTACTAGTTATTATGCATCATTACATTTTCCTACTCTACATTTATAGTTTTCTGCACATAATCTAAGATACCGGGCAAGTTGGTTTACTGTACTAAGCTCAAATTTCTCATCTGCAAATGAGAATAGAAATGGTACCTAACTCAAGTTGATCTGACCTCTTATTTTAAGAATTAAGAGATAGTCTATGTAAAGTACTTACTATAGGCCTTGACATGAGTAAATGTACATGTTAAATATTATTATTTTGAATTTCCATAACCATTCCTGATAATAAATTCACTGAAAGTCGAGCCCTGGCTTGTATAATGTTCTATGTACAATACTTCGTACAGTCATGATTAAGATAGTGTTTAATAAACCTTGCCCAGAACTGTAGGTGATGATAACACAAAAGATGAGTCAAAGCATATATTTCTCCTTTATACCATCTTCATTAGAATTTCCTATAGTCTCTGTTAATCGCACACTCCTGGGTTATATCACAGATGTTTCAAAAATTACTTCAGCGAAAAGTGAAGTCAAACATATCTGCATTGAAATATGGTCCTAGCCTGTATCACCACTAAGAATCACGAAATCTATCTGAACTATTTATCATCTGAAAAAAGGAAGGAAGGAGAGAAGGGAGGGAGGGAGGGAAGGAGGGAGAAAGGGAGAGAGAAAGGAGGGAGGGAGGGAGGACAAAAGGAGTAGTGTTAATACTATCAACCTCACAGAATTGTAATATGGATTAAATGATATTTTTATCAAAATACTTTAAGCAATGATATTGTTTTGTAGCAGATGACCAACAAATCTAACATTTCTTTCCTGAATCCTTCTCTTTATCTTTCATAACAGGAATAATCAGAGCTCAAATATAGGGAGGTTCCTTTATTGTCAACTACAGAAACTGGCTTGGAGTTTCCCCAAACCATTCTATTTCCCTCTATATCTCAGGGACAGCTCCTCTTTTAAGTTCTCCCAATCTCTGGAAGGTTAACATATGGATCCTTATATAATATTCTAAGTTTGATTTCATTTAAATCCAAAATTAGCATGGTTTCCTCAACTTATGTTTTTCTTCCTTCTTTTTTAAACCATTCTACTTTTAAATGCAGGATTTTTTGTTTATTTATAAAAAGCACAATCTCAAGAAAAACTGTTCTCTGGACGAAGTAGTCCTCAAAGACCCTCTCTCATCTGTAAACATACAAGTAGGATCCTTATGCTCAGGGCAGGAGACATTCTGTGACTATTTTTGTGTAACCTAAGGGATGATGACTTCCTTAAGTCATTAAGACTTCCACATTTTTCTCCTTACATCTTGACATAGTCACCCCTTTTGTATCTAACTGGCCATTCCACACTGAATCAGTCAATACAGGATTCATGTGTTATTCACATCTTTGGCCTCAAAACCTGGAAACACTGGCATATCATGGACTTCGTGTTCTCAAAGAAAATGAAATCTGGGATAGATCTTGGCAACTTAGGGGTCAGACAGTGATTCTAGGCTCCTTAAACTGGAAAGTGAAAAGAAAAAAAAATTCTAGCTATTAAAATCAGAATCTGGAACACACAATAAAAATAATTCCAGCTGTCAAAAACATCCATGGAGGGACTGACAGTTAAAAAGAATACACAAGCAACAGAGAGACAGAAATAATGTGACTAAAAACTAAGTCCCCTCTGCCACCGTCCAGCCAGCTTGTCAGTTTAATTTGCAATTGGAGAAAAGGAAGCAAGAGGAGTTAAAACAGGTGTTTTTCCTCCCTTTTTTTAATGGGCAGAAATCAAGTAAAAGCACGGCATCATAGGCTGTGAAGAGCTGCTGACACCTGGGGTTGCCACGTCCCGAGATTGTGAGAGAGGTCAGATGCAGCTACAGACAGCTGATGAAGTGAGGGGAGGATACAAGTAGGGGACAGAGTCAAAAGAGAAACAGTGCTAAACACAAACAGAAGAAAAGGAAGGAAGACACAGAGCCCACACAATGTCCAATTTCGAAATGTCCATTTTTATCTCTGTTTTACTAATTAGTACAAAGTCATACTCTTTCTTTTTCCTCCTTCTGTTCACTAAAGAGAATGTGATGGAAATGGATAAAAATGAAAAGTTTGCCTTATTGGCAGTATACAACCTTAGATACCTGCCAGGCTCAAGCAAAACACTGTAATATTCTTCCCTGGATATTTATGTTCTATTTTACGCCCCTCCTTTCCGCACTGGCCGACCCAGATCAGAACAGTGGAAAGCAAGGATTTATTTCCTGTAAGCAGAACTGTGTGGCAGTCAGAGGAAACCTGACTTTGGCCACAACCTTCAGGGATCATGTTGGCAGATGCATAGAGGGTCATGGGCAATTATTTGGGAGAGGACTACGTAGGTGGGAGTGGAGGGGTTTCTTTAAGCATAGGAACTAATCATGACCACAGATTTTTAAAGATAATGTAAAACAGATATACATGGCAACCCACAACAATATGTATCCTGGTCTTTACCTTTGTCCTGAGACTTCTTATTTAAAAGAGGCCCCAAGATAGCACTTTAGTGCAACTGACAGTGGAAAATGGATCACTGATGCAAAAAAAAGTGATGGATTTAAGCTAAAGAATAAAACAGGAGAAAAATTAAATACATATTTAAGACTAATATTCCTTTCAAGTTCTTGTTTTTTTTTTTATTTTTGATTTTAATTATCTAATATAGTACCCTCTGCATTATTTTGGTCATGTCAATGAAGATCAATTTAGGCACCATGGGGGCTGATGAACACTCTGAGACTCCACCTGGAAAGGGGGCTGAGAGAGAACATAAAAGAATCCAAAGGATATTACTGGGCTCAGCATGTCTGAGAAGTTCATTACCACCAAGTGCCTGAATAAGATGCAGTTGGTATTAGAATAATTCAGAAAATCAGTGGGTGAGCTGATATCTTTGGGAAAGGCAAGTTTAGGGTTTAAAAGGACAATCTTTCAAAGTTATATAATAGCATTCACATAGGAATACTGACTGAGTAGATCAGACACTCTCTGATACTAGATGGAAAACTTGGAAGGTTCACATACTCTTAAGGTTAATCCAACTAATGGCAATCTTTCTTAATACTTAGTGAGGGTGATCACAAATAACCACAATGAGCAAGATAATCAATGAGACGACAGGAATTAATACATACACTCCAATATCTGCCCTCAAAAAACGTTCTTAGGCACTCACCAACTTATTAAAATACAGTATGACCACTGCAAATAATAGAAGTAAAACTGTGAAATAGGAACACAGTTGAATGGCATTAAATCCAGTTGTTGAGTCCGGACCTAGAGAAAGCTTCTAGAACTAGTGGTGTCTAGGTGGAATCTTTGATGCTGAATTGTAGTTAGCTACCAGTAAGAACAATATACACAAAGGCAGGGAAGAGGCAGACAAATAACAAAAAGAGTGCAGGGAGCTGTAAAATTTAAAATGGTGAGAAATTCCAAAGTGAGGAGGTGCACAGTGGGAGTTTTGGTGATGGGGATTGAGAGTGGGACGTATACAGGGCCATAGAGAGTCTTGTACTGCATCAAAGAGCTTTCCTGAGAGCAAAGGGAAGTCAGCTTTTTATTAAAGTGTATCCCTCTGATGCAGTGTGAAAGTGTATTTTCCAAACTGCATGTAGGCAGACCAATTAGAATAAATATAACACAAGTTGAACATTGTATTCAAGATTCCAAGGCTTAAATTTCAAGTTTATATATAACTAGTGACCCTTTCAACAGCCTGGATTTATACTCAACTACTTAACTATCTACATAATCTATGATTTTTGTGGGGCTTTTTTTTTGGACGGCAAAATAAAAGTCATCCTAATACTTCTTAGTTTTTATAACTATTTTCTACAAAAATAGAAACTGTTGAAATCTAAATAGAATTGTGACAGTTAATGATCTCAAGCACTATAACGTAATACTTTTGCTAACATAAAATAATCATAAATAAATAGATTTCCTTTATTAATAAGTTATTAATAATAAAAGGTATGAATTGAGTATTATGCTCTGGTGATTATGGGTACTTCTAGAACGGAAATTCTAATTTTGGTGCAGTTGGAAACTTTATTCTTAAAATTCTCGATATCAGACTGTCATGTTCATGAGAAAAGTTTTTAAAACATTCACTATTCTGACATTTGACATTTAGTATTTAAAATTTTTAAAACTTCAAGCAGTTGAAAACCTAAGTAATATTAATTTTACATGGATTATGATTAATAGGTAGGTGTTTACCTAAGAAATAATTTAAGAAAGTGTGTGGGAAGAACACTAGTCCCAAGAGATGTGCTGTGGGGGGAAAAAAAGTGGCTCCATAGTTAATTAAATTTGGGAACTGTAGAAATTTTAAAGATTCACAATGTACGTTAGCATCCTAAAAGCTCTGAGGACCACCAAAGGAAAAAAAAAAAGCTGCTCATCTTTTTTGTATTCAGTGTTTCTGAAATTTATGTAACCATATAACTTATTAAATTTTAAAGTGACACGTATTAACATTATTATCACAGTACTACTATTTATTGGCTGCTTACTCTTTGCCAAGAATGTTGTAGTACAAACAAACATTATCTTGGTTAATAATCTTACGATGTAGGGGTTATTATATCCAGTCTGATAAGAAGAACCCAAGGCCTGTAAGAGGAGCTGGCTTGAAGTCCCACAAGTATTAAGTGGCATAACAAGGATTAAAACTAGGACTGGTGAGTTCCACAAACTATATACTTAGGCATTATGCAATACCACTTACAAAGAATTTCTGTTTTTAAACTCACTTGAAAAATGCTTTCTGTGGCATTTGATGTAACATTACCCAGTTACATTATTGCTATTATTACTACCAGCGTTGTTTTAACATTCAGGTTACTTAAGGCTTTTCTAAGTTGTAGTAATCATGTACATCCCTGTACACAGCATAATATGTAAACGTTATTTAAATATTCATGAAACCTTTAAAACAGTTAATTTTCATTAGATATACTAAGAGTGCCATATTTATATATCAGGATTTAGTTAAATAATGTGTTCAAGTAATAACTTCCAGTTTATAAATGCAATATTAACATCTTATATTTTCATGAAACCAGTGTGGATACTGGGTTTTTAAAGGTAGCTCTTCATTTAATTGACACACCCATCAAGACAGAAATATTTGCTATGACAAAAGCAGTTTTCTTCCTAACAATTGTCCACAGATCTTTAATGTGACCAGTAATGTGACAGTAAAGAGTTCACTGAAAAATGACAAATGAATTCTTTGTATTCTTTGACCAAGTAATACACAAAAAGTTCAAGCATTTGGTTATTAAAATTGTATCACAGGGTATTTTTCCAAGGATCTATTTTTAAAAACTCAAATAAATAGGACAATGTTCCATATAATGTTACAGCTAACCCCTCATTCCAATTATTATTAACATCCTGGTAACATATTTTATAGAGGCACACTAATATGAGTTAAGCCAGAAAACAAATTTTTTTTTAAAAAGTCAAAAGTCAATACTTCCGGAAAAAAGTACAACCTCCCTGAATTCAAAAGGGCTTATCACTGTTGTGATGATTTTTTGAGCATAACTAAAATTAGTCAATTTTGCCTAATATTTTTGTTTTTAATTTAAAGTATTTAGTGTGATATTTTATCTTTTTCTAAAACAAGCACAATGATGAATTAAAATTTTACAGTCACAGAAAATGTACATTTTATTGTCCTATGAGCTTGAGTATCCATTCACATTACTAAAGTTGTTATGCAGAAAAAAATAGTTAACCCACATGTCATTTATAAGTTCCTCCTTTAGATTTTTACCACGGATAAAGTGATCATTAATATTTTTTAGGTAATTTGCTAGTAACTCCAGTGTCCATGACCAAAATGATCTCAAAGAATATCAAGTAAAAACAGGCCTCCAAAGTTATCTAGTACGTTCTAAACATGAATACAAATTCAGGATGACATTTTTTTTGGTCCAAAGAGAAATGAGAAGAGCAAGAATAGTGCCATGACTTTTATATATAGTTAAATTTTCTCAATTTAAGAAACCGTCTTTCATTCTGAGATCATGACATCTTACATTTTTGTGTTTCAATGCCCTTATTTATTAAATAAGTTTCTTGTATCACTGATCAGTTTGAATCTTAGTTCCAATCTTAAAATAACCCAGACTGACCAGCAATAACCCAGACTGACCTAAATAACAGGGAATTAAACTGAAAGTAACTGATGTAATGTGTTAAGAAGAAAGTAACATTTGCTATCTACCATCCTTTACAAGGAATTTCGAAGGTAATCGTTCAAAAGACCTGTGAGGTATAAATTATGTTCCTGTTTTACAGAGAAACAGGATTTGAGTTAATTCTAAGGTGGTGCAATTGTGAGTGACAGAACCTACTTTGAAATTCAGGCCTGTATGCTTCTGGAGCTCACACTCTTTCTCCTACACTCATCTGCCTCCCAAAATAAGAAAGACCAGGAAACGATCCAAGAAATTATAGGCAATAATCTGGAAAACTTTTGAAGTTCCTGGAATTCCCCCTGACCCCCAAATACTTCCATGATAAGAGTAATAGGATAGAATTCAAAATCCTTTCCTCTTAAATGTTGTTCTCATGCACAGGGAAAATACTAATATGTAAGCCTGGAAAAGGATGTAGAGAAATTTGTACCAAGGGCTCAGGTGCTTGGGTTCATTCTAAGAGCCAACACTCTGCCTTTATCTCAGAGGTAAGGCACATGTTTTACCAAATTGTTCTTAATATGTAGTCACGACAAGGCTGCATAACATTTTGATCTTTCTAAAGATTCTGGGATTCCATCTGGTTCATTTGTTTTATACCTGAGCACAGTTATTTATTTGAATTTACTTAGGTTTTCTGGAAAACTTTGTCTCATATGCATTTGGATTTATTGGATTTTGTTGTAGATTTGTGTGACTATAACTCTTACAGACATCTTACTTTACTCTTAATTTTAATTTGATAAAATATATATATATCAAGTGACTGTGGTACCCAAGCAAGGTGAATACATACATATATATGATATATAATGTATATATCAAGTATAATAGACACATAATATACACATGTATAAGCCAAAGGGAGTTACAGGGATAGGTAGCAAGAGTAGATAAATAACTATAATAAAAGCAAACTATGTCAGTTGACATAAAAGAAACAGAACTATAGAACATCACAAGAAGGAGAGATTTTGTGAACTTACTAAGGGCAGGGTCTAAGTTCAATTCTATGTGCTTCCTTCCAATGAGCAATACTTGTTTTATGTTAACTTTGTTGTGATATTTGTAATTGTTTCTTTACTAAATGAGTATAATAAAATGAGCTTCTTAAAAGCAGAGAGCATGTATTATAACCTATGACTTGGCAAAACTCCTAGTAATCTTTAGCATCAAGGGACGTTTATTGAATAGATGGATAAAAAAATAAATAAATGAATGATCATTTTGTGCAAAACTAGAATGAACTTTTAAATGATACCCACACTTTCACCATCTGGGATATCTCAGAGCTATGGCTCCAGCTGGCTTTATTCTGCAGACTATGAGATTTCTTAAGACAGATGTAGTGGGTCTCATGAATCTGTTACAATCCAATTATTTTCATTTGCAGAAAATTGGTCTTTTTTTTAATTAGTCATAGTTTAAGAAAGAAAAAATATCTTCTGAAATTACTTTAGAAAGTTGTTTTAAACAGCAGCATAAAAATAACAGTTCTAATTACATTGAATTAAAGAAGGTTTTTTAAAATAATTTTATGACTAGTCCCAAAGAGGTTAAGTGGCTTTTTTCAAGGTAGCACACTGAATAATGAAGAATTACTTAAAAGAACTTGGGTTTGATTATTTCTAAAGCTACAATTACCTACGCATTTACCACTGGGATGAGAATGTAAGCTCCACAAGGGCAGAAGTATTTATTTCATTCTTGATTTCTGAGAGCCTAGAATATTGTCCGGTTCATTGAATACACTGACTAAGTATTTCTTAAATGAGTGAAAAAACTGGTGAAAAATGAGAGGTTGTTTACTTTCGTTTTTACTTGATAGAACTCAAAACCCTTTTGAGTTCTACCTGTTTTTACTGCGACATTCTTTGAGATCATTTTGGTCATGGACACTGGAGTTACTAACAAAGAACCTAAAAAATATTAATGATCACTTTATCATTTTTGATAGAAATGATGATCATTTTGATCACTTCACTCTATTTTTGAGTAAAATAGAGTTTACTGAATTATATAAAGCCAATGGTGCATACTTGTTTGTATATTCTAGGTGGAAAGTATGAATTCTCTTTTACATTATGAACAAAAATTTATTGAAAGTTTATAATGTCACAGGCACTAGTCTGAGAGCTAGGGATAGAACAGTGAACAAAATAGAAAATGTCCTTCCCTTTACTGAATTTATAGTCTGGGAGGAGAAAGCTAACCCAAAATGAAACAAATATACAGTGGTTCTCAACTCTAGCTATAGAGTTTTTAAAAGTTATCAATGCTTAGGGATATTTCTCCTCCCTACTCCACCAAAAGATAGATAAACACACACACACACACACACACACACACACATATATATGACTTCTTCAGTAATTCTGATGTATTCATATAATTTATATTTTTGATAACTTCTCAGATAATTCTGATATGCAGCTAGGGCAAGGAACATCCACAATAAAACAGACATAAAATATAATGTCAGGTAATGATACATGTTATGAAACAAAATTAACACAAGCCAGTGGTGGGGATTGTGGGGTCGCAGGGGCTGTGCATATCTAGGAGAGAACATTTTAGGAACCACCAAAAGGCCAGTCCGGCTGGAATGAAACAAAGCGGAACATGGTCCACTTTTTCAAGGGAATAGTCAAAGGTTGCTATAAGGATTTTGTGCTTTCATTTACATATGACGGGAAGACACTGGAAAAATCTTAGTGAAGAATAACATGACCTGACACAGCTTTCAGAGACATCAGTCAGACTGGAAATATGCAATAGAAGAGCAAGAGTAGAAGCCGCAAGACAAATCAGGAAATAAATGCAAGGGAGGATGGTAGCCTTGTGATAGATGGTAGCACTGGAAATCATGAAATATGGTTCAATATTTTTCTGATGTTAGAAAGGAGAATATGTCTTCTCGGATTGGACATGATGGGAAGAAAAAAGGAAGTCAATGATTATTCTAGGGTTTTTAGCTCAAGCAATAAAGTGAACGGCAGTGCTGTGCTCATAACTCTTGATGTTTCATGCTTATACACTTTCATCTAACTGAAAAAATAAAAAGGTTGGGTTTGGGTGCCTTAAAATAGGATGGTAAAAGAATCTATTTAGAATCCTTTTCCTCTTCCCCATTTATATATAGCCCCAATCATATGGACACAACATACGAGCATATTTGCACAAGCACATGCACTACTATAAAACAATCTTAAGTCTAAAGAGCCTTTTCTTATTCTACAGTAGAAAGCAGTGACAGAAGAAAGAAAACAGAAGACAATATTGCATTATAATGCAACTCTATGATATCCTGGCTCCATCAGCATAAACCTGAAAATTCCCTAAGAGTAACGAAAGTTAGGAAAAACTAATAAAATGAAAGTACCATTAAACACACACATGAAATCTTGATCAGATTAATGAATAGATTTCAACAAGAGTAGAAGCTTTGAGACACTAAAGACATTTTTAAAATGGTTTTGTCTTAATTTTGAGGTTGCCACTTCTACTGTGCCTAATCTGCCATTTAATATTGCTTTTCCTCATTTTGTTCCATGCATCAGTGTAAACTTGAAGCTACACATTTTAATCCAAATTATTCTTCCTGTCATTAGCAGTTTGACTTATCACTGCCAATTGCTTTTTAAAGGCATTCCTCACATTACAGTCTTCTTTATGAATCTTTATGAGTACAATCTATAACTATGAACACAAATCTTTATGAATATTAATATTAATTACCTGTTATCGAGTATGTGGCTATTGATGAGCCCAGAGGTTCACATATTCTAGTTATAATAAAAGGACTAATGCTGCAAGGTAGGTATTAGAATCCCTGTTTTTCAGATGAGAAAACTGAGAGAATCGATTAAAAAAAAAGTTGGCTAGGGCACTTCGAAATCTTCCTTTGGAATCTAAGATTCTGAGCCTATACACTTTATTTATTTATTAAAAAAAATCTCCTTTTTTCCTGGCAATAAAGCATAATAGAGTTTGAACAAAATAGTCCTAATTATAGGTCACATATTAGATGTGTGGTTTAGATGGAAATTCAGAAAAAGGAAATCCTGAGGGGTCAAAATTATAAGAATACCTGAGGAAAGATAAGTAAATCTTGAAAACTCTCTTATTCTGATTAACTTTCTTTGTATATCTCAAACCACTCTTGAAGGCAATAGATAAAACCTGGGGACCAGAAAACCTGGGAGGTTGAAAGAACTAGCTTCCATAATACTAGACTTCTCAAAAGTAACAGTCCTGGTAGTTAAGCCAGGAAACATACTCCTCCCAAAAAAATGTATCATAGGAATACTTGCTAATTTGGGGCCTTATCAATACACCAAACCAAATAAAAATGATTAGACTAGATAAAAGAAAACACAGACCAGCATTAAGTAATTTACAAGAAAAAATGCCTAAAATATAAGCATGATGTAAGTTCAAAGTCAAAGGACAGAAAAAAATATGTCAGGCAAATTCTAGACAGAAGAAATGTGATACAGTTACATTAATAACAAAGTAAATCATGAAATAAGATATTAAATCAAACGAATGAAGAAAAAAGGAGTAGAGATAATGAGAGTCACTACAAATAGATATAAGGTTCAATTAAGCAGAAAGACATAAAATGCTTAATTTTAGATAGACTTTTAAGACAACTACAAAATATTTAAGCAAAAAAAAATTGATACTAGAATAAAATAACAAGTATATCATTATAATGGCAGGTGCTAACACAACTCTCTCCTAATTGTTAGATCATGTAGACTTAAAGAAAAAAAAATAAGAAAGTATACAGAAGATGTGAATAAGTTAATTAATGAGACTGACATAATGGCCATAAATGGACTGTGTTCCTTACAGTTAAAAGAACACATCTTTCTAAGAAACTTTGAAACATTTATAAAAATTAAACACAAAAGCCTCCACATATTTTATAATGAACTATACTCTGAACAGAAGTTTATTATTAGAAAGTCAAATATAAGATAGAAGATAACAATGTTCCAAAGAATTAAGTGTTAATTCAAGAAAATTAATAAAATTAACGATAATCAAAATTAATTAAAGAAAGAGGTCAAAAAAATATTGTAAATGAAAAAGGGAACATAATTACAGATGAGACAGAAACTGAAAAAACAATAAAATATTTTGAAATACTTCATGCCAATACATTCAAGAACCTAGTCACAGTGATAGAAGTCCTAGAAGAACTTACTTAAAAAAACAGAAGGAGTGGCTGAGTGGCTCAGTCGGTTAAACAATTGCCTTTGGCTCAGGTCATGATCCCGAGGTCCTGAGATCAAGCCCCTCGTCAGGCTCCCTGTTCAGTGGGGAACCTGCTTCTCCCTCTCCCTCTGCTTCTCCCCCCACTTGTGTGCTCTGGCTCTCTCTCTCTCTCAATCTGTGTCAAATAAATAAATAAATAAATAAATAAAATCTTAAAAAAATAGAAGGATTTTGATAATATTCCTCTACCTCTAAAAGAAGTTAAATTATTAATAAAAAATTATGCTCTGAAGACCACCAGGTTTTCTTTTTACAGGAAAATTCTTTTAGTTATTTAAGGAACTGATAATAAAATCTTAAACTCTTTCAAAGACTAGAAGTGAGGGAAAGATTCTATACTTATTTTTTGAGATAATTACAAACTAGTTAATAAAACCATACAAAGGAACTATGAGTATAGATAATTATAAACAAAACTCATTAATAAATACACATGTAAATGTACTAAAGCTAACTGAATCTTTATAAAAAGAAAAATGTCATTTGACCATGTTGTGTTTTGTTTATTCAAAGATTTAATTACTTATTAATAGATTAAAGAAAAAGTACATGATCATCACATGGATGACAGAAGAACATTCAATAAAATTCTTATCTACTTATTAAAAAAACCTTAGCAAATAGAAAAAGTACATATACAAAAAACTTAAAAGTATAAAGTACATATGTTAAAAATTGTAATAGATATAGCCAATACTATAAAACTAAAAGCATTTCTTTTGGAACTTGACACAAAATTTGCTGCCATGACCTCTTTCTGAAATCTAACAAATACTATGGCCATACAATATGACAAGAAAATGAAATAAGAGGGCACCTGGGTGGCTCACTTGGTTAAGTGACTGCCTTCATCTCAGGTCATGATCCTGGTACTCCAGGATCCAGTCCTGAGTCTGGCTCCCAGCTCCGCAGGGAGTCTACTTCTCCCTCTGACCCTCCCCCTTCTCAGGCTCTCTTTCTCTCTCTTCTCTCTCTCTATTCTCATTCTCTCTCAAATAAATAAATAAAATCTTTAAAAAAATAACAGTTTCAAAAGAAAAAGATACAAGAGATAAGTTTGTTAAAGACTTATCCAAATTGTCCTCATGCACAGATGATATGATTATCTACATGGAGGTACCTAAAGAATATACAAATTCATATTTAAATTCAACAATTGTTTGAGCAATTATTTGGCAAGTTTGCTCTATCCAAAATTAACATAATAGAAAATGACTGCATTTTTATGTAATAGCAACAAACATTTAGAACCTTTTTTTTTTTAAAGATGCCTTATATAACAAAAAAAAAAAATACAAGGTATCTAAGAATAAATTTGACAAGGTAATATTTAAAAGTCAACGTCTTAAAATATTTTAGATAAAACAAAGGTCTTTTAATTTTTACTGCATTTTTCAGAGGTCCCAAAGACTCATAATATAAAACAGTGGAAAACAGTGGAGATACTCAAAACAGTAAAACTAGAATCTTTGCATATCCTACTTTCATTAAATGTTATTTTACTTTCATAAATCACTGTATTTTAGGACAATGAAATGCCCTAAAGTAAAAAAAGCACCTAAAGAAGAATAAAATTTTTCTGTATCCAAAGCCTTTCATTAAAGAATATTTTGTTTCCTTTATTCTTTGCATTTCGGTGGCATCATTGTCATTTTTTGTGGCAGAAGTTTTTTAAAAGAAACGTGACACAATTCCTAACTCCTTTTCTGTCTTTGCCCAGGCAAAGGTTATTGGCTTTTAATTATTATTGCTGTGGTGGTGTTGGAACCTGAGCAGAATCCTTGGCATGTGTCTGATTCAAATTAAGCTCAAACCCTTCATACAAATAAAATTACCTCATTTTAATTGCTTATGTATCTGTAGCCACTTAACTAAGTGTTTACCATTTTTCCCCACACTTATTTGCTGGATGAATCCTAAAAGCTGATTTATCAGGAGTATATTAAAAAGGCTTAGTGCTTTAAAATGCAGATGTAAATCCCCCTCATAGAGAGGCCAGTCAGCCTGTTTTGGTGTAAATGAGAGTTATGCTGCTAAATCCCCCATAATGAGATTAGAAAATATCTTGTAAATTAAAGCTAAGAATTTTTAAAGTTAATATAATGCTTCCCTGCTAGATTACATTTCATGTTTAAAACATTTTAATGAAAAAAAAAACCTTAACAAATAACACAAGAACAATAATTACTGAAATAACAAATTAAAGACTTGAGCTATGTAAAGGCTTTCATATTCACTGGGGATCAATAAACATTAAAATGAAAGAGAAAACTGTTTAATGAACTAACAAAATAACATTCTAGGAGTATTAGGGACTAGTAAATGTCATTATATTTTATTATAGTCTCCTATCAAATTATGCCATACTCTTCTGTCTTAATATAATATATTGTTTAAACAAAAGAATAATCATCATAGGTATACACAAAGACAGTGAACACACTGGGTTGCTTACAACTATGGTGCGTATCACTTACCTTCATTATATTAAGAAAAAACTTCAAAAAGCATTGCATAAACTATCATATTTCCAAGGAAACTTAACGTTCATAACCCACCTCTAACTTAAAAGTTATTCTCTTTAATTCATGGAATTACCCTTGCTAAAATTTGGAATAAAATGTGTGACTTAAACAGGTAATTTCTCATATACAGCCATCTGGCTACATGGCTTATTACTGAAACAAACCCTATATACCAAAAGTTTTAATCAACACATCATTTATTTTTCTCTGCATCTAAAATAAAATTGAAAATTGTGTAATAGATATTAAATATGTTCTCATGTTTCTGTATTAGTTGAAATAGGAGATCTAGCATCATTTTTGTTTGTTTACTCAATTGTAAAGGAATTCTTCACATAAACTGGCTGATGTGCTATGAAATGAAATACATTAAAACTCTTAGTAAGTGGTGTCACAAAAGTACAACATTTTGACCATAGACTACATACCTTAGGAAAAAGTATGCATCCACTAGACCATTCTATTAGACAATGTAAAAAGACACTTTTCTGTGAAGCTCTTAATGAGGAAATTTCAAAATAATTTTCCTCATGTTATTACAAATTTTACATAAAGATGCAAAAAATTCTTCCAGAATGTTTCCATAGCTCTGTTATACTTAATCAGGGTTATTACTATATTCAGCGCTGTATTTACTATCAAAGAAGAGATTCAATCATTATCATGAAATGTAAGAATGCTTCAGGCTCCCTAAACCTGACAATTGCTAATCCTTAAAACCTCTCTTTACACAAAACTTGACAGTTATAGGCTTACCTCTTTAAAAAGACAATATACATTGATGTATTAGAATAGTAAATTCAAATTTCTGAGCATAATATGCACATTAGCATAACATAATTGCTTCTGCCTTTAGGGTAGCCAATCAGATTGGGCAAACACACCTATTCTTAGAGCTCTTGAAATGATTTGCCACTTGGGGATTATAGTGAAACAATCCAATTTCACTTTTCCACAAATGATTTAGGCTCCAAAAATTAAGAAAGTCTACTAAACTTTTAAGGAGCACTTTTCAGACTAGACACCAAGACACAACTCATAAAATATATTGCTAAGTTTTTACGACTCATATAATATAGCCTTCACATTTGACCCCACAAACACCCACAAAGCCAGAAGCTATTCAAATTCTATGTGTTTACAACATTTTAAAAATAAGAAGACCTATATAAATGCTGAACTTTATACTGAACCAAAATTATCTCATAATATTCTTAACACGTTGGAGACTAGGTGTTTCCATAATGCCAATTGGCCACACAAACTTATTGACAAAAATGGCAATATTAACTAGCTTAGAACTACTACTCTTATGATTTTTAAAGCCCTTATTAAGTAATATCATCATTTACTGATGTATCCAGTAAATATCTAGAGAACATCTTCCAAGTTTCCAGGCATTGTGCTAATACTGGGGAATCAAAGTAACAAGACAACCATCCAAACTCTTGAGTTCACAATCAGCCCAAAGTAAGCCAGTAGCACCAAGACAGAAAAGGTAACTGGGTTACCTTGAGCCCAGAGTTAAATGGAGAGAATAAAGCAAAATTTTAATTTCTGTGATCTACCTGGGATCCTGTACTGAATTCTGGTTTTCACTTACCAGTATTTAAATAAATCACTGAGAAGAGGCAGGGTAATTTTTGTCTTTCTTTGTACTTTCTGCCAAAAACTAAGCCGCAGTTCTGGAGAAAAGAGCCCCACTTTCCAGAAGTGACATAATTAAAGCAGATGGTTCATTGGATCAAATAAAGTATTATCCCTGCATAACCTGTGAAGTGGTTCTCATTTCAACTGATTTACTACTAAGAGCTCAAAGGTGGGGAAAGAGATGGGAACACAGCATTCAGAATGACTGATTTCAAGAGTTATTTTCCAGTTCTACTGAATGGATTAATAATGACAGACAAACTAAAATCTTTGTCCCTACTTCCAGTTTCTTTCTTTTTCCAAAGTGTTGGAGTCTTCTACACCAAAAAGGAGTAAAAACAATCTGTCAATAATATTGAATATTGAAATCAAAATACAACCTTAACATTGAGGCTTTATGAACGATTCCCCTTTCTTTCACATAACACACCATGAAATTCCTTAACCAACCAAACAAAACCCTGTTTCCCGTCATTCCTTGTAATTCCTCACCTCCCAATTTAATCTTCAAGCCACAGCTATCTGGCTTCTCCTGACCCTCCTTCTATACTGAAATTGCTTAGGAATGGCCATCAACTAACTGCATAACTATAAACATTCTAAGTACAATCAATATTGTCTGTAACCCATCTTACTTGCATCTACTGCAGCTTATAATATTGAAAATTCTTTTCTGAAGCACTCTTTTCCTTTGACTGCAATACCTGGATGAATTCCTGACTTCGTTTCTTCTCCTCTTGCTTAGTTGTTTCCTTTCCTCCACTTGCCCCTCAAACGTTCTTGGCTCCACAGGGATCAGCCTTCTTCTTCTTCTCTTTACAAATCCTTCCTCAGTTCAATGGTCTGAATGTTGGGTTCCCTTGTCTGCCAATTTTTTTTTTTTCTTATCATGTTTTAAAAAAGGTTTCATCTGATTGGTTTAAGAAAGATCTTTCTCACTTAAAAAAAGAGTTGGCTTTCACTGGCACCATTTTACTGATCTGTTAGCTCATAAGATTCCATGTAAAACACACACACATTTCTTCCTAAATAAACTGTAAATATTAGTTTCTCTGGTTAATAAGCTAAATGAATAAAAAGCAGAATTTAATATAAAGACTACACTTTAGGTAAAATCTTAAATCTGCAAAGAATACCATAATTTCCAATACTAGCTTAGTACTTTATTAATCTCTCACATTTTGGTTTTATAAGAAAAATTCTTTTTAAGCTGTATAAATAACCACTACTCTGGCTTCAGCTGTCACCAATATGCTGAGAACTTGTAAATTTATACCTCCAGCTCATATTTTTTGTTGAGTATTAAAGCCAACTACTTCTTAGGTCCTCGGTATGTAAAGTGTGGTCCATGGGTTGAAAGCATGGCTATCTCTCAGGGGCTTGTCAGAATTACAGAATATCAAGCCCTGCCCCAGACTTACTGAATTAGAACCTGCAAGTGAAGAGGATCCCCTGGTGACCTGTTTGTACATTAAACTTTGTGAAGCGTTGTACTAGATTTTTCCACCTGGATTTGCCATCAATACTTTGCACTCGTAATACTCTCCCTCCAACATATTCAACATTTCCCTCCCCGCCCTGGCTCCAACTTCCTCTTCCTCCTGAAATTTCTTTCTTTATAACAGGCTCCACAAATCCACTCAGCTATCCAATCAGTTATTTTGGAGGCTTCCTCACTCCATCCAATCACTGAATCCTATCTCACTGACAGCTTAAGCAGTCCTCCAATTCGTTCTTCTTTTCACTGCAGCATAGCAATAATCCAAACCTTCGTCACCTCTTAACTTGGCTTTCTCAATGGATTTCAGATTGACTCTGTGTCATCCTTATTCTAATCTGTTTTTCACACTCCATGGGATTTGCTTTTTTCAAAAGCGCAAATCTTATTTATACTCTCCTGTAAAGGCCTTCACACAAAAATATCTATTTTCAAATAAGTACGCATGGAATCCACATGAAAATATGTTGTTGATCAGAAGATCTGATAAATGAATGAAAATAAATGAATGCAATGATTTCTCTTTATAGGATAAACTCTCCATCTCCTGGTACCTACATACCTCTGTAGACACTTCACCCACAAATTCCTGTTTCCTTAGCGCATAACCCTGGTTCAAAGCATTAAGTCATTTCATCTCACTTTCTTTGTAAACACTGATACCTTTACCTAGAGTGCCTTCTCCCACTCTGTTATTTTTATTTATTATTTTAATATTTATTTATTTATTTGAGAGAGAAAGCGCACAGTGTGGGGGTAGAGGGAGAAGGAGAAAGAATCTCAAGCTGACTCTGAGCTGAGCACAGAGTCCAACCCAGGGCTTGATTTCATGACCCAGAGATCACAACCTGAGCTGGGACCAAGGGCTGGGTGCTTAACCCACTGCACCATCTAGGTGCCCCTTCTCCCATTCTTTAAATCAGAAATATGCCTATTCAACCTTCAAGAGTCTGCTCAAATATTTCTGCTTTTGTCAACTACTCTGACCTTCTCCAGATAAAGTTTATCACTTTCTGCTTTATATTCCCTACTGTATCCTACACATGTCTTTATTGTATGGTTTGAAAATTGCAAGAGTTTCAGTGTTTACCTCCCTTATTAAACTATGAGCTCTTTGAAGGCAAAAACCCATCCTTATACTCCTAACTTATCACCTAATGCTCAATAAAATGTTTAATAAATGAATGGAATAAAGGTATGAAGGATTGAGCAGTCATAAAAATCAAAATTTAAGAATATTAAATAGTACAAATATCTGTATGATGTTCAAGGATAAAGAAAACTGAGTCAAATAACTGGTTAAAGAAGACATTGGATCGATCAGTTATTTAAACTGATATGCAAAGATTAAATCTCTGAGTCCAAAACCATAACTTAAAAAAACAGAAAATATAGAAAATTGACTAGTATAAAGGGCAAAGGGAACAAAATGACAAAAACATCTATTTAGAGATAGAAGGAAGAAAAGGAAGGGGACAGAGGCAAATTCAGTATTGCTTTGTAGGCTGTCAAGAACAAGAAAGAGCAAGCTGAGGGCATGGCTAGTTAGCAACTGGAATGGCTGTGGGAGCTGGCAGCTCTGGATCATGAAGTCTGTGGCACTTCCAGGATGGATCATTAATAGTCTATCAAGTACCATGTGCCTATAACAGAGTCATTTCGATGTGTTTATTGACAAGTAATGCTGTCTCCTACAGAATATAAACGTATTCATTGAAAAATATGGGCTTTTAAATAGAAAACAATGTGCCAAGTTAAAAAAAAACAAACAAAAAGCAAGTCTTATACTCTATGCCTCAAAAGCTATACACAACAAAATGGAAGAAGTATTTGAATAATATGGAAATATTCGAAGGATGAAACTATTTCAAGAGATCTTCAATAACATGCAGAAAATATGTTTATGTGTGACTCATTAAAGGAATAATATTATGTAACAGATAAGTAAGTCAGAAAGTCCAAATAGAGCACACTATTCAATCTTTATGCCCTGTCTAATTTGGAAATTGGAGTAAGTTTATGGATAAAAAGTATGTGAATAAAATATAATCATATTCATACTGAAAAATGTAAACCTGCTGTAAAAAATGTTACTGATTTTTTTCTACATTACAGAAATTCCAAGTGTTAAGAAATGTTAAAAAGGAGCTAAAATGTAGAGAGTTGTTTACAGCTTTCCAAACAGTAGTAAAAAATATAAAGTCAGTCCTCATCCAGCTGCAAAATATGTCAAATCCGCATTCTCTGGTGTTTACTTGAGACAAGTTGAAGTCTAGATTGTAAAATTCTCACATGTAGGGTTACAACCAGGGATAGTACTGAGAAACCGTCATCTGTTTAAGGTTTAAGAAATATCAACAGTAGTCCATGGGGAGGAATATTTAGGACACAATGCCATACACCACCAATTCCTGGTATATAAGTCTCATTGGAAGAAAAGGGTTTTATCACTTTAAAATTACAATTGTATATGATATGTGGTTCTATTTATTCATGGAAGAGTAGAGTAATCCTATCAACTGTATGAACTTAGACATAGGAAGAAACCACCTGAGAGACTCTTCACGCAGCACTTTTTTTTTTTTTTTAAAGATTTTATTTATTTATTTGACAGAGATCACAAGCAGTCAGAGAGGCAGGCAGAGAGAGAGGAGGAAGCAGGCTCCAGGCTGAGCAGAGAGCCCGATGCGGGGCTCGATTCCAGGACTCTGAGATCATGACCTGAGCCGAAGGCAGCGGCTCAACCCACTGAGCCACCCAGGCGCCCCCACGTGGCACTCTTAATTGTGTGTTGTGAACTGTTTCTTAAAATTGAGTCTTAATTTTTTCTCTTACATATTGTATTTTCTCTGTTATTTACATGGGACAACTGGAGATGGACTATCCTAAAAGGCTTTTCTATGAACTCCTGGGGTAACCAGTCCTTTGGAAAGCAGGCAAGAGAGACAAATACAGCCGCACGAGGCTGCTTGGAAATTAGACCTTTCCTGGGTCTGAAGCCCCAAGAGCACAGGTAGCTTATATCAGCTGGCAGAGTGACTAAAGAACCACCATGAGAACCACCTCCTGACTTAAAGGAGTGATTTTAAAATTGTATTTCATGAAATGTTCAAAGTCTCAGTGAAGCCAAAAGCCACAGGTGATAAGGAAGAGGCAGCAGTGGAAGAAATCTGAGTCCAAGGAGGCAAGGAAGCCAAGCAGACAGGGCTCCTCTATTAGTCAACTCTACTTTATTTAGGCGATATTCTAATTGTAATTGTATGATATTGACTTTCAGCTTAAGATTTTGCTTGAATACAGAATGCATTTCCTACCTGAAACATTATCATCAGAATTACCTCCTTAAAATTAACCCACCAAAATGACAAGTAAGGGAGAGGGAATATAATCCACATTGTCACTAGCTTCACAGTTAACTGAGTAGCAAAAAGGGAAGACTCAAATCTGAGGGTATAACAAAGTATTGCTGAATTTTATAGATAGGGAGAGATTAAAAAATGTCTTATGTGAAATCCTTCCCTTTTCGGGTAAGAACAGTGAAGTCCAGAAAAGTCCTGGGACTTACATCATGTTCCATGGGTCAGGATCCAGAAGTGAAGCAGGAAAGGGCAGAAAGGGTGTGAAGGAAGGAGGGCTGAACCTAATGCAAGGACATTCTGTGGAGTGAAATGTCTCATAAAGTCACATGCTCTCCACCACTGGGAACACTCAACAAGAAGGGGGCGATAATCGTTTATGGAGTATGTACCATGTAGGAAGCACGTTATGTACATCAAAAAAAAAAAAAAAATCAATCACCATAGCCCAGTGAAGTAGATATTATTTTCTCCAATTTGACAGATAAGAAAACAGACTTGGATAGATGATGTAACTTTCCGAAACTCACAGAGCTAGAAAGTATGGGAGCTGGAAAATAAACTCAGTTTTGCCTAACTTCAAAACACTGTTCATCTAGATTAACAAGAAGCATTCAGCATGCAGATGACTCATTTCTCATTTATGTTTTTAAAACTGATTCAAAAATTTTTTAAAATAGTTGGATTTGATAACTCTAAAACCCCTAACACCTAAGTTATGTGGGTATGGGCTAATTTGGGGCAAGCAATCGTAAGAATTCTAAATAGCTGAGATGCAAATGGAGAAGACCAGAAGCCTGGGAACAGAGAGAGCCGGAACCAAGGAGAACTTGTTGCACAGGAGAAGGCCTGGAATGGGGATGCTGAGAACTTTGGCTAGCTTATAGTGTCTCTGATCTTTCAATGGCAGAGAGAAAGCTGATGGATAAGAACTTGAGGTAAATTCTTCAGCTTTTCTGTACTCCCTACAACATTAATGCATCATTTCTAGACTGTAAGATGGATGTTCTAAAATAGGACACCAGGACTCAAGTTCATAACTGAGTTAGGCACATAACTGAGTTATGAGTTCATTAGTCTCCATTAGTCTTCATTTAGTCTCTCAAAATGGAGAGGCCATTTCACACACACAAAATGTTTTCACAAAATGTTATTATTTGTATATTTTCTTTTAAAAAAAGCATCTTGTATATTTAGCATTTGTCTTCATTAAATCAATTCTAGCAAATAAGAGAACAGATCATGAAATCTGACCACATTGACTAGAATCTTGGCTTCTTCACTTCCTAGCTGTGTGGCCTTGGGCAGTTTCCTTAAACTCTCGAAGACTCAATTTACTCCTTTGTAAAATGGGATTAATGATAGTTTTTTTTTTTTATAAGGATTAAAAGATTTAATAACTCGAAGTATTTAGAACAGAAGCTGGCATATAACACTTTCTATATGAGTGTTAGCTATTATTATTACTGCTATTAACTATTAAAGAAATATATGCTTAGAAGTTTATCAGAATTTCCATAAATAAAAATATAGTACAAAGCTTCAACAGTTAAACTATTACTCACGAATCAAAATTTTATTGCAATGTACTAAGTAAGTTCAAATATAATGGGAAGAGCATTTCTAAAGGCACAAAATTAAACTTCAGGCTTTGCCACTATTACAATTAATATATTTACTTAACTTAAGCAACTATGAAATCTGTTAATATATGTATGGAATATGCCTGGCATGATAAAAGGGACTGTAATATCCTGGTAATCACATATTTTATTGAAGAGCCTTTGGGCTATTTTAATATTCAAATCAGTTGAATATTTAGCAGTAATAATGTAAGATTAATATTTGTACAGGCACTTGCTCCTTTAACAGAAGACATTATAGTCAAGCTATTACTCTGCAATAATGGAAAGTTTTTTTTTAAAGCACTCTCAAAAGGAAAGCTTTTACAGGTTAGAATTTTATTCTGATACCAGGTATTTCCATAAATAATGCCATTTCTTAAAGTATGAAACATTAATCATCAACTTTCACACTATTTCACTTTCATACACCTTAAATTGTAACTATGTTATCATAGGCAATCATCTTATGATCAATTGTCTGGTTTTAATCATTTAATTGATTTTAAGAAATACACCAAATTTTTGAGTCATCAACAATTTAGCTATCTAAATGGGTTTATAAACAAAATGTTTTGTTCCTGCATTTTTATACCTGGTTAATGTTTTGCCATGTGTGCATCGCCTAGCAAAAGCACAGATCTACGTGATTTCCTTTTTACGTATAAATTCTATTTCATAATAATATAACAATCCAGGCAGTACTTTTCTGGGGAATTATTCCATGTCCCTGAAGAGGACAAAGCCACTTGGACTCATGCTTTAAAATACCCCCTAAGGTGTGCTATAGTTATACAGAAACAGTGGCCTGCCATGATTTATTGCTTAATTTTTACTTCAAACAAGAAAAGTAACAAAATGCTCTCTTTTTGCTAAAGAATGCAAATCTCAATTACTGCATGTGTTTCAGGAAGGTGGAACAAATCTGAGCAATATTATTTTCTTGCACCCTTTCTTATAATGAAAATAGCACAGCAGCTGTGTTGCAGAGGTACCCTTGAACACATGCAGAATGAAATGACACTTTTTAAAAAATTTTTATATAAAATTAGTTTCAGAACACTCTTATTTGAAAACACTTGGCCATTTGCAATATATAATGGTCCTGGCCAAAAGCACACAGGTGTGTTACTTCCTTATAGTATTATTTTGTTTCTTTGGCTCTTAGAAAACACCAGAAGGGGCTCTATTGTGTATGCAGGTGTGATCACCTACTGTAGAATATAAATTGTATCTCCTTTTAGGGGAGCAGGAAAGGAATGGGAGAAGTGTATTTGAGTACCGACTTCCTAGTTTGTCGTAAATTAACTCGGTGGTCCACTTTGGGAGAATCACAATCTCTACATATCTTGGTTTCTTTGTTCTGGTAAATATATCCTATTTCCTTCTCCTCCACAAAACCTTATTTTGTGACACTACATTAAGTGAAATGTCAAATAGAGCAGGTCCGAAATAATTCTTGTCCATAATGAACTGGAAGATTAGTGGGCAACTGCAGTTACTTACTTTCCTGTCTCAGAAGGCCCATGCATGGGTCAGTAAAGGTATTTGCCTTTTCTGAGCCTTCTTGTGGGATGACAGTAAAAAAAATGTCACAGAATAGTAGATGATAGTTTACAAATGATCTTCACAACATTGCTAGGATTGAGAAACATCTCTCCCACGATCTCACTGGGTTTAGTGTAATTTCCTCTTCTTTATAGATATAGATGGGGCTCAGGCAGCCTGAATATTTTTCTTAAAACAGCTAATAATCATGGAGTTCAGACTCAAAAGCCTATTTATTTATTTATTTTTCTATCTATTTATTATTTTTTAGAATTTATGTCTAGAGTCATTCCTATGCCCCAAGACTTAGAAGTAAGCATGGATGGGTGGGGACAGGGAAGCCACTGGCACAGTTAGGGAAGGGCACTCAGAAAGAAAACATGTTTAGAGTTAAAGGCTTCTCTAAAAATGAAAATCACTCACATGAATTGATAAGGTCTCTCAGCCAGCTTGGCACTTTATTATTTCATTAAATCTCCACAAAAAAAATTCTTTATGAGCTTAGGATCCTTTTACAACCCTTGCTTTATATATGAGGAATGAGAGACAGGAAAGTTAGAATAATTTATGAAAGGTCAGGTGGCCCTTGAGTGGTCGAATTGGGATAGTTTCCCTTTTCTGCTGTCTCTCAGGAGAGTTCTTCCCAAGGGCTCATACAGTGTTTGGCAATAGTTTCACAAATCACCGATGGACAGATTTAGGAATAACTTTACATATAAGGAACAATTTTCTTTCGGTACATGTTTCAAAAGTTGTTCTCTCCAATACGATAACCACTTGGTTCTATCAAAAATCATGTCAACAATTTACAATTCCTAAAACAGCACTCTGATTTATCATACATTTTAGTGAGTCCTGATATAATGCTGTGAGAAGAGAACTGTTTACAGCAATCTGTCTTCCTAGACTGATTACTTAGATATTCTATATAAATTATTTATTTATGTAGAAATGAGTTTAGTCTTGAAATGTAAAACCTCTACAGAAAAGTGTAAAGCATTCCCAATAAGCATTTAACATTTCTGAATGTCACAAATGTTTATATGGTTCTATGTCCTCCCAGACTATGGTAGCAAAAAAATGTGCATGTCTACAGAGTTACAATTAAAAGCTACATTAAATTACACAGATGGAAAATTAAATATTTATATTTATGTAAAAATTGTGTTCTATTTTCCTATTATATTAGGATATTCAAAAGCAAAGAAATATATTTCTAAACTGTTTCTCTCAGCTGTAAAGCTCATTATAAGAAGATGAAAATTAAGCATACTGTAAATAGGCCAAATAATTCAAAATAGCCAATGCAGTTAATTTTTTTGTTTGCTTTTTAGAAAGGTAGGGTATGATTAAGTATATATTAATTTAAAGTGCATAGCACCCAGCTAGAGGAAAACATGGTAATATAAGAGCTTTTTAAAATGGACAATGTAACCTTTATATTTTTTACTTTCCAAAAATATTGCTACTTTTTCAGATACGCATCAGATCTATTTGATGGTGCAAGGGTGACAGTACTGCTTGGACTTTGTGTTCTTCCCTATGACCGTGTCCTGCCACTTTAACACATACCTCTACTGTAAAGGAATTTGTATCTGGATATTTGCCTTAAATACATACGTTTTTAAAAATGACCTCTTATATTTAAAGCATAAAATCCAGGAAACAAAGAGTGAGACTGACTTGAGTACAACAGAATTTGAACTGGATATAAGGATGGATATTTAATAGAAATAAATTCAAAATACAGTTTAGGAATATATTAGAAAAAGATAATTGTTATGTTTTATTGAGCACCTACTATACTTTTGTGTACTAACAATTTGTTTTATAATGATTTCATTGAATTTTTACAACACAATGGAGTCCATATAATTGTTATTTCCACTTCTCACACAGGGGGAAACATGTATTTACTCAAGCTGCATATTAATAATGGATAGAGCCAGGATATAAACCTAGACAATTAAACAGCAGATCCAGACTTCTTTTTACTCTTTGTTAAACCAGGTATGTTGCAGCAGTTCTTTGGAAGACATTCTGCTTTTTGAACTTAACCTACAATTGCCTTTGTTATCACTCTTTGCCATTTCTTACTTCCTTTATTAACATACAGAGAGGAAACAATGGAATTAATTTTATGTTTAGAATCGGGCCACAAACTATTTCATGGATATCTGTGTACAAAACTGATTCAATCTGTGCTGCTGCAAACTCCTGAATGCATTTTCCTCATGTGCAGCACAGATATTATTTCATTTTTATATAATACTAGGCAGTATGTAACAATGTAGCACAACTCTACTAATAAGTGTACTTTCAGGATGTAGTATTTGCCAGGTCATTTATTTTTATTTGCTCCCTGAACCATATGCAATTAGCAAAGCACCGCTTTTGGTGTTTATGACTAAGACTCAAAGTTGCTGCCACCTGCTGGTGGTGTTCCCTTATTATAAGAGAGCTGAAATTTCTCTTGTGTTAAGCCCATATTTTAGTGTTCATAACTCTTAGCTATTTCCTAAATGCTAAGTCCTCATGTGTTAGATCTTAGCAAAGGTGTTACATAACTGGCAAGTAGTGGAACAAGGTTTAAAAGGTTTAAAGTATGAATCTAACCACTATTCTATAGTGGTTAATCTTTAGAAAAATCTTTAAATAAATCTGTTACATCCCTACTCCTGCATGTCCTGCAGTGGTAAATAAGGATGAGCTAGTTTTATAAATGCTGGGGAGGATAAAGGTCCATGATGCAAAAGACAAAAAAGTTGCAAAACATTATTTACATAAATCATATGATTATGTTTATTTAAATAATAAATTACAGATTTACATGTTAAAGCTAAGATTGGAGTTGGTCAGTTCCCATGGGAGGTTCATATATCTTCCAGAAAACCATGATGCTTCCATAAAAAATGTAGTTTTCAAGGTCAAGGGAACTATCCAGTAAATCAGGACACTTAGCTGAGATAATGTGTTTTGCTACTGAGTATACAAGCTCATTTTTTTTAATCTCTCTTATATAATATTCTATTTGCAAGTGGTTTCTATCAAAAAACTCTGATAAAAGTTTTGATAAAATTATCACTCTGTCTTCAAAAAGCTTGTGTTCTTTTTAAATAATCACTCATAGTGAGCTCTGATAACTGAAGTAAAGCATGCAAAGATCTTTGTGCTCTAAGAAACAACATCAGAAAAAAAAACAGGAAAGATGTTATTATGGATGCTCCATGAGTAACATATTTTAATAAAATGAAGAGATTCCAATGTAACAATTGAATACAAGGCATTGATGGAATATAAGACGCTGCTAGATTCTTTTCTTTTTTCTGACACTGCCAGATTCTTGAGGGATATGACATTCAAGTCATTAAAGATTGTACTATTGAGAAGTAGACAAGGAGAACATTCACATATAACAATCATTTGAGTCAAATTATGACAAATTATGTAATGTGAATATAAATAAAATAAATTGTGCATTCATGAAAGGGAAATTTTCCCAAGGAATTAAAGCAGTAGACTCTGACTTAGACTTTGAAAAATTATTAAGAACTTATCAGGTAACAATGCCAGGAATGGTCATTCCAGGCAAACAGAACAGAATGAGTCAAGACATGGAGGTACAATAGATTATGAAAAGTTCAGAAAACAGCAAATTATGCAATGTAATAGTTCAGGATATGTTGGGAAACCAGTAGATGATAACAGTGATTGCCTGATGTTGAAGGCATGTGAGTACTATGCTACGAAGGACCACCTGTAAGGACGGAGAAGCCACCGAGATTTCTCATCAAGAAAGTGACATGGACATGGCTTCATTTCAAAGATGACACCATATAAGCAAGATAAAGAACAGATGAATGGGTATGGAGTGGCTATGACAGATGTCCAGACATGAAATCATGCTAGCGACAATGAGAAAATAAGCAAGAGAAAACATGAAATATTTCAGGAGTAGGCTCTTGTTAAAGTTATAAAATGAAGAATTACAACTCTTCAGACTTCTAAATTTCCAACATGAATCTATTTTAACAGTAAGAACCATCCAAGTGCTGAAGAGAAAACAACAACAACAACAACAAATACTTTGTGTTCCTGGACACTAGCTCAATATTGTGCTCAAGAAGACAAAGAAGAGTTTGAATTTTCCACCATGCAGAATCCCTGAAAGACAGAAAGCATAATAAAGAAACTCTCAGCAACTTGATAAGAGGAATGAATACGACATTAAGGAATAAATACTCAAGAACTATCTTCTCATAATAAGTGCAACATCAATAGCATGTCAAGAATGTAGAGAGATCTTCAGATTCACAGAAATATGGAATTCTTTTATGATCAGAGGGGTTTAAAGACTTATTCAGTTTTTACTTCTGCTGATAATCATTGGTAGTTCTGGCAATATATTTAAGAAGAGTTTCTGATGACATAAATTGCTGGTTGTGGGCATTTAACTCAGAAGTGTATTTCCTATATATCCTGAGATAAAGGAAAAATGTAGTATTCAACATACACAGCTGTGAAACATAAATGTTAGACACATATGCAGCTGAAAAGAAGTAAGATATTAGGACATACACAAAACCTTCAATAATTCCATTTCCTGAAAAATTTACTTGAACCACATATTTTTACACTTAACTATTTGTTATCTATAGATTCTGTAATATATGTGCCAAATCCAAAATATATTTGGAAATCTTTGCTGGTAAAGGCTTTGTCAAAGTCTTCCCCTGAATCCCACAGAGTGGCTCACAAAGTGCCAGAAAATAATATAAGCCAGATAAACTCTTGTTACATTAGAGGGAAGAAAATGCTCAGATGAATCTGCAACAGACAGAAGCATCACAGTAGCCCAGAGTCACATAGAATGAACCATTCTACAGAATCATTCCCTCTGAGGACTGCATTCACAGTGCACAGAAGCCAGCACTTAAGCACCACTTAAATAAAAACACCTCCTTGAATGAATTGGCAACAATAGACCCTGAGTATAAAATGGAATTGGAATAGATGCTGATTATGATGAACTTGTCAGCCGGCGAACCCTCGGCAGTTAAATTGGCACATGCAAGTAAGAGCACTGACAAAAAATCAGAGAACAAGTCCATCAACTCTGAACCTCATTGAAAGGAAAGAAATTGGGAGTGTGTGTGTGTGTGTGTGTGTGTGTGTATGCGTGTGTGTGTACGTGTGTGTATGCATATGCATGCAAGAAAGAAAGAAGATCTAATGACTATTACAAGGTTCTTGTAATGAAATATGTGACTAAGTACATGCAGATTATGATGAATGTCAAAGAAAACTTCAATTGAGGTTGTGAAAAACAGCCACTTTAAATTTGGTTAAATATTAAATCCAACTAAAATTATATCTTGCAACTATTTCTAGGACATGATTTTCATAATTTTCAACATTCCTCTCTCTGGTAAAGACCATGGATAAGGAAGACCCAATCAAAGCCGTCTATCCCTTGTAAGGCCATCGACCTAGTAATCTGGTTTCTGTTTAGGTTCTTCCATATGTCAGTATGTTTCCAGCAGCCAGTACTGCTCTGGGGTTCTAACTCGGAGTTGTTTCGAAAGTGGCCTTTGCCTGAGAGCATCAATTTCCCTATAGACAAAGTAGCAATTAATTACTCTAAAAGCCAAACTAAGCATGAAATAATTATAAATATACTATAGGTATACCAGATTAGTTTTAACTATCAATTCTTTTTTTGCCCTTGTTTATAATAGACTGAATCCCAGTCCTATAGCCTCAGTCTTTGTCCTTCATGTCCTTCTTCTTTCCCCGCAGGGACTCTCCCAGCATATTGTTCAGGGATTTAGATTTCCTCTCTATGTATTTAATGCCCAGGTAATCAATACCTGTTGCCCTTTCCTGTCTTGATTACAAATACTCAGGATTTTGTAGTTTTTGTTTACAGTACTTCTAACCCATGTTTCTTTCTTTTCTTCTGTGTTTTTATTTTGTTTTATTTATGTTTTTGTTTTCTGATCTTCTGAAGATGCACATTCCATTAAATTGGTATGGTATCCTTGAATTATTTGCATAGTCAAACACTGTGGACTAAAACATGGATAGCAAGGCACCCCCAATTTTTTTTTCTCAAGATTTTATTTATTTACTTGGAAGAGAGCAAGTGAGAGAGAGAGAGAGAGAGACCCAAGCAGGGGAGATGGTCTGAGGGAGAAGGAGAAGCATACTTCCTGCTGAGCAGGGAGAGCAATGCGGGATATGATCTAAGGACCCTGGGATCATGACCTGAGCTGAAGGCAGATGCTTAACTGACTGAGCCATCCAGGTATCCCGATACCCCAATGTTCTAAAGTGAGATGCTAAGTCACTTATGTGCTATTGCTTTCAAGTGTGTAGTCAGATACTGGTTTCGTGACCATAGCCCTTGAAGGTATAACGTGATGGATACTGAAGAGACCGTGAAAGGGCATTTTTTTTTTTTTAAAGAAATGTTTGCAGGCCTGTGGGGGTTCATCTCTGCCTCATGTCAGGTGAAAGGGTCTTCAACACTCATAGTATGGGGAGGGTCTTCGAGCCACAGATACAAAAGAAAGATAATATGTCAACCTTGTTTCTCAAATAACAGGGAGAGGTGAAAAGGCCATGTAAGGGATTTCCCTGGAGTTCTCAGAGTAAAAGGGCATGAGTGGTCACACAGACCCCGATGGAGAAAAAGCCAGCCTGGGATGACTTAGAGGTATTTCACCTCAGGAAACTGCTTCTTAGGTCATGGTAAAACTACAGGAACTATAGAATGAGAGGGAAATGAACATCATGAGCCAGAGAGTTCATATCTTATATAAGAAGTGAAGCTGGGTATTCCTAGTGCAGATATGTCTAAGGAAAATATCTGAGAAAGTATTAGTTTTGAACATCGGCCAAGATCAAAGAACACTGGATTTCAGATTACAATAGCACAAGTCAAAAAATAACTTCTTTGTTTCTTCTCTCCTCAGGCCCTCTTCTTCTTCATCAACACTGAAAAGTTCAGAAATCACATAAGCACTAGACAAGGAAAGAGAGAAATCAAAGTCACCTGCCAGCCCTCACACCTTCCTTCTCACAACAAACTGAAAGTTCAAAACACGTCAAAGCTGGGGGAATAAAATTTGGAATTTTGTCTATTACACTTGTCTAGAAGTAGCAGACACATCAGCTCTTAACATATACATGATTTCTGACTAACTGTGACCAGGACACTTTTATTACTTTAGACGATCTAGAATATTCAAAAGATAAATGTCAGGTAACATCCAATTTACCTGCTCTCTCTCTAGCAGTTTCAACAAACATAAGGGACAGGGACAGAGATAAAACTGTTTTGTGCTGCACTCCACGGAGTTTCACTTTTTAAAGCACACCTACTCACTTATTTACACATGACTCCTTTGGGGGCAATATATCAGGCCACGAATCCAAAAACAAGTATCAGCTGTTTAGGCCACATGTTACATAACCCTTAGGACATGAAGACTCCTCCCCTGCTCCTTCCTCAATTCATTCCTGAGCTTTCTTCTCAACTTTTTTCTCCCCCTGTAACTAGTAATCTCTGGATTATCTCATACTTTCCTTTTTCCTCTTTCAGTCTTTTTAACACTTTCATAAATAGCTTTAATCAAATCAACTCTGTTTGAAGTAACTAGCATTGCTTTTGGTTTCCTGACTGAGCCCTGCTGATACACTCACCAACTCTGGGTTACATATCATATATTGATACATCAATGTATATTAAAATATATTCATAATTTTTAAATGACTTCAGAATGAATATAAAAAACAGTTTAACTCAAGTAAAAGAAACTATAAGTCAAATTGAACACATTCTTTAAAATAAACTGTATAATCAATAGCAAAAAGTCAGCATAATTGTGTTGGGACTGCTAAGAACCATACTATTACATGTTTGTAGTTACATGCTATTTGAATTTTTCTTTCTTTTTACCTTCTCAACATAATTCTGACCTTGTTCTGCATAGCATAACTGTTTTAAGACAGAAATCTACTTTTTTATAAGTAACACAGGGAAGTCCTTCAAAGTTTCTCTAGTGGTTTGTGTGTGTATACACACACACACACACACACACTCTCTCTCTCTCTCTCTTTATATATATAAAATCATGGCCACTTGAAAGTACATCTTAGTACTTGAAAGAAAGTAATATATGAGAAAGTATTTAATATTGCTTCAAATAATCCATTTAAAACTAGAAACAAGTTTGATAAATCAGTGTCTATCCTCATGTCTACTTGTAGAGCATCCAAATATATCACATTTCATGTTTCTCTATTATCAGCAACAGAATAAATTCAATACCCAAAGTGAAAGATCTTGAAGAGAAGAGCATTAGAGATTTGAGGGAAATTTATGTAATTTTGTGTAAACCTATCTACAAGGGTGTTGAAATAATATCCTACAATGATAGGAGTTGTCCAAGTATATTTTTCCAGGCTGTGAGAAAATATGATTTTATCAACTGTTGTAAATTCCTTTGGAAAATGAATGAAACCTGTTTAATCTGAAATAAGACACTTGAGAGAAAAGAAAAGCATCAGTGGAAAAGACAGTGATCTAAGAGGGAAAGCAGACAGAAAGATTCAGTGTCTTAAAAGAGAAAGATTAATGAGGGGGGAAAAACATATATATATATATTTTTGGACTGATAATAAGTCATTTAATGCATTCCAGGATGGCCAACACAAGCTGGTTAGGTAATTAGCCTTTGAAGAGTTTTTTGTTTGTTTGTTTGTGTTTTAGTCATATAAAAAAAAATGTGCCTTGTTAAAAAAAAGAGAACTCTAGTCTAACAAAAAAAAAAAAATATCCACCAATGGGCTTGTATCTTTTTCCACCTTCAGGTTTGTAAGATAATTAAAAATATATACCTATTCATCTCTGAGCATAGCACTGTCTGTTAGCTAATTACTTTCAGCAATACACTGCACAGAGGTATACCACCATTGGTTTCTGACATTAAGTTAGTTTTAAGCTTATTGTCCATTCTGACAAGTGGAGGCAGCTTGAAACCCAGTTCCTGGAAAGCATCTGTAGGATTTCCACCTGTTTGCCCAACACCTTTTCAATGGTGAGAGGTCTGGGCACATACTTATTAATCCAAGATCCAAAGATATATATATATATATATATATATATATATATATATTTTTTTTTTTTTTAAGTAGGCTCCACACATAGCGTGGAACCCAACACAGGATTTGAACTCATGATCCAGAGATCAAGACCTGAGCTGAGATCAAGAGTCAGATGCTGGGGCGCCTGGGTGGCTCAGTGGGTTAAGCCTCTGCCTTCGGCTCGGGTCATGATCCCAGGGTCCTGGGATCAAGCCCCACATCAGGCTCTCTGCTCAGTGGGGAGCCTGCTTCCCCCTCTTTCTCTGCCTGCCTCTCTAACTACTTGTGATCTCTGTCTGTCAAATAAATAAATAAACAAAATCTTAGGGAAAAAAAAAAAGTCAGATGCTTAACTGACTGAGCCACCCAAACACCTATCCAAAATTATCTTAATGCTTGAGCTGGCGTCAAAGGAGCAGAGGGGTCTAAGTGAAGATACCTTTTCAAAAACTCTATAAACAAGTCATCATCACACTCTTTCAGTGTCACTTATTTTTTGCTGCCTGTGGGAAACCTGTATTTCTAACTTTGAAACAAATCATTCAACCACGATGTTCATTCCCACATATATAACTATTAGCTTTGGTCCTATATAAATGTCCTATACTTGAGCAGAAGGTATAGCTTGAGAGAGAGTAAATACTGAAAATCTAGGAAAGTGAATTTGATACTTGAAGAATGAATTGATAAAAGTTAAATATTTTGAAGATGCATCAAGAGGAATAAAGCCAAGAACAAATAAAGAACTGAAGTAAGTATATCAGTTTATAATTTTAAAATATCTTTCTTATGGAAGGATGTATATGGAATAATAAATGCCATCAGAAAGAGATGATTATTGTATTGAATCACATGAGTTCAGGTCACTGCAATCCTTCAAAGTGATAAACAAATTATAGGTTCTAGATTATAGTCAGATAAATGACCTGAAGCAATAGGCATCTATTTTACAATAGATTAGAGCAGGTAAAAGATTCAATTTAGTCAGCAGTAAATGAAATCTTTAGTTGTTTAAAAGTTTTAACCATTAAAGAAAAAACATTAAAAAGGAAAAAAGAAGATATAAACCTTTCAAATAGTAAAGAAAAATACTTTTGTATAACCTTTACAGAGTTCTACATGTAGCGTGCTTTATTTGACCAGGATAAAACAGTTCAAATACGCCAGACATTAGGAGAAAGGAAATATTAATTCAAAAAAAGGACATTTGCTAGAAAGAAACTCAATGTATAAAAAAATGAATCCTAATAAAATGGTCAGAAGGTCTACAATAAGTAATGAAGAAAAATACTGTGGGCAAAAATATCAGAATGCTATATTACAGACTATCTGGGATGCGGTCTGTGACCTATAAACATCCATCCCTCTCAAATATCCATCATTTTCAAATAGGCAGAATGGTACACAGATTGTAAGAAAGATTAACCACCCTCCCACACTTACCATCAAAAAGCTCAGATTACTTTAAGTTGAGCATTCTCATATTCCTGGCCTCTGCCCAAGTTCATTTTAAAGATTATTTTTTACAGTTCTCTTTCTTTTTCCATACTAGCAATCTGTTCTTAGCCTTTTAAATATCTACTCAACCATTTTAGCAAGCATTTCAAATACACAGAAGGATGAAATTTAATATTAATAAAATATCCAAAGTTAAAGCCCTGGAAAACAATTTCAATATTTATCTCTGAGTATCTCTTGTAACCCAGTATGTAAGTACATCGAAATTAGAGCAGAAACAGAGTTAAAGATCTGAAGAAAGGTCATTTGATTCTAATGAGTAATTGTGCTATGTAATTTTTTCTAAAATCATATTCAATCCATGATTTTAAATAACATATTGATAAATATTCACATTTTAATATAAAAATTAATATGATAGCTTGATATTATGCATCATTCAGATACCAGTAAGTATGAATTTCATAAGTTACCAGTAAACTACTAGAACTCAAAAGTTAAAAAGAGCTTTCCAGTCTTTCATAAGTTTCTTTTTGAAAGGCTGAGTTTGACCAGCACTTATTTAAATTCAGAGTATTTCTGTTACAAGCCATCATTCAATTCTTATGTATTAAAAACGCGGAAAATACAGAAATAAAATGTTTCAAGTTGAGAAATTTATATTTATTAACAAGTGTTACTCTTAATACCCTAATAAGCATCTGATTTATCCAATGACATTGGATAAATTTTATTTATTTTAAATAAATAAATTTTAAATTTTTATTATACATTGGTGGTCATTAAGTCCTCGGGTAGATGAAATGTTCTGTGTTGAAGAATGTTGCACGAAACATGTAAACACTCTTCATTTGCACAGAAAGAAAATAAAATCTGTTTAGACAGGCACTCAAGGCACTCTAGAATTGAGCCTTATCTGTCCTGTATGAGGCAGCCTAAATGGACCGACTACTTTTTATTCCTCTGACTCCAGCTTTTGCTATCTGGCTGTTCTATCCACCCGCAAAGCCCTTCCCCATCTCTCATCTTACACTTTTTTCTAAGTGTTCAAAATCTAGACATCGGAAGCATCTTGAGAACTCTCAAGCACAAAATCCTTCTCTTAAAGCTCTTTTTTTTTTTTTTTTTGTAATGCCTTGCCAGAATTTATATGAACAGCACTGAATTCCTATAGGGCCTTTAGTTTGTTCTAACACTTATTACAATACAGAATTTTAGAGTCAAAGTAACTTTAGTGGTAATTTCATCCATGAGACTTTTTTTTCTCTTTTTTGGCAAATCAGAAAACTGAAGTCTCTATTACCTGAAATGCTTTAGAACACACCATTAAAGACAAAAAAGGACTGTATACCTTCTACTTGCTTGCCTCCTTTCCCACCCTGTATTTTGAATAGATCTGCATATAGTTCATCATCCCTTTAAATAGATAAGCTCCTTCAAGTTTCATATCTTCTTAATATATACTTACATTATACTCATACTTTATATTTGGCAACCTTAAATAAATGATAAATGGAGTGGAATGGAACGGGGGCAGGCAGGAACAAGTCTTGATTCTATTAGGGGGTAAACAATTCTCTAGGGACTGAGTAAAGACTATGAATATTAAGATGCCCTCCTAGTCTTTTCCCCCAACTGCAATGGTTAATCCTATGACACTGTCAAAGTGAAAGCATAAGGACAGAAAAGACTAGTAGTTTTCTGTCCTTACTATATTCTTGAGACAATCTGAAAAACCAAATCAGACAATCCAACAACCTTAAATAAACAAAAAAGAACATGTGGGAGTAGGATTCTCCGGGTACCATCTCTGTATCACCTGCTCAAAATCACATTGACTGATTTTCCACTCTAATGAAGGAGCCAGCAAAGTAATCAGAAATGAGCAAGAAAATTAAACATTGTGTAACTTCATTATGGAAATATATAGGATAATGAACTAGAAAATAATTGGGGGACTCATTTTAGATAGAGTGGTCATTAAGATTTATGTGAGGAAGTTACATTTATTCTGAGAAAGGGAGATGAAAGTGAACCAGCCTCAGGAAGAATCTGGGAAGTTTATTCAAGTTTATTGCACTGAGGAAACAGTGCAGAGATACACTGACATGACCACAGTTGATAGTTTGGCCTATTGAACAGAAGCTGAATTTTTCCATGGTTTAAAATGAAACAGTTCACCATATACAGTTGTACAACAGAAAGCTGTTCACACACACTTTTTATTTGCATGAAGAGCACCACTACAGAGCATTTAGCCTCAAGCTCATTCCTCTGTGTTCCCACCATCATTACACACATCGTTAATACACACATCGTTAATACACACATCGTTAATACACACAACCTTCACCAGGAAGTAGGTGAAATATGGACATGTCAATTTCCCCCAGTAAAACATGTACTTTTCGAGGGTAGGAACCATCTTCGAACCATCTTTGTATTCCAATGTGTTTCAATTCTTAGCATATTCCGGGGCATTAATAAAAACTGAATTGTTGCTGAGTTATATTTTATTGTATTTCATAAACTAGACTAAATTCCACAATGGTTTGTAACAGAAAGTCTGAATGACTTAGGCAATACATACATCAGCCCTTGGTTAATATGGAGAAAAGTACTTGTATTTTTTGCTACCACATCTGGTAAAAAGACTTTTTGTTGATTTACAAATAGATGAGTATTTTTGCATTGTTGTGGAATAAAATGGCTGCTAAAATAGGATAAAAATAAATTTCAATTACATTGTAATATTTGATTCTGTTAAAGTCCATTCTGTTTTTCTAAATAATGTAATATCTTTATATTCTAAAAAGGAGAAAATTCAAAATTTTTTAAAATTATAAATGTTTTAAAATTAATATATAGCATATAAAAGTAAATTATAATAATTATATTAAAATTATGGGAAAATAAATCTTTAATAAACTAACTGCTTTGTAAATGAATAAGTTGATATACACAATGCATTCACTAGTATTGACAGGTATTTCTATAATAAAAATATATAATAATCACAATTTAAACTGTTTTTAAATCTTAAGTTGGGAACAACAATTGTCATAAAATTGTACGGTCCATACAACTTCAAATAAAGGAGTAAGTTTTGTTCTGACTATGAACATTTCACTGAAAGTATGTTGTTGGGTCTATTAGTTGACCCATTCCAATCAACTGGATTAAGATGTTTTCTCTACTCTGATTCTAACGGACATGGAAAAGGGAATAATTTTTTTTTTTCTAATCCATGGCTGACTATCCCAACAGTTCTGCTTGTGTGATGACAGCAATTGAGTATTATTAGATATAGTAGTCAGCCCCCAAAAGAGCTTCCAATAATCTGCCTCCTGGTAGTCATACCCTGTACAGTCCCCTCCTTCACTGAATGAAACTGCTTGTTAACCAACAGGCTACTGGGAAAAGGACTCCATGGGACCATGAGGCTGAGTCATAAAAGACATTCTGGCATCTATCTTGTGCGCTCGTGAATGATTTACTCTGAAGAAAGCTAGCATCATGAGGATACTCCTGGAACAATATGAAGAGATGCACCTAGAGAAGAGCTGAAGTCTCCTTCCAAGAGCCAGCACCATTTGCCAATCACCTGGGTGAGGCATCTTGGAATCAGATCCTTAAATAATGACAACCTATGATATTCTGAATTTGTTGAAAGTGAAGCAATAGCTTGTCTTCATCTGACACAAAACTGTTTTTCTTAGTTAAAAGAATGCAAGAGAAGGAACCTACTTTTCTATTATTTTTCTTGGTTCATGGATCTTTGGAACTTGTTCACTGACCCTCAAGTCTCATATTCTAAAATTCTTCTCTCCCTATTCTTCAAATAAGCTCAACTTTCGCCTCATTAAACACCCACTATCTATAAAATCTCATAAGCATTTCCACTTTTGCCTTTATATGTGATGTTTCCAATGCATTTTAAGCCCAACCCTTCTCTGAATGGTTAATGTTTGCTCATTCATCATTAAATTTCATAGAAAAAATAGTGTATAATATATAGCAAGATTACAGTGAAAGGAAATCTGAGGCCAACAATTTTGATGAAGCCTCTTACATTCGTCCATCGTGAAAGTATGCAACACAATCAAAATTACTCTCATGAGAAGACAACTTGATATGAAAGGAATGCATTTGTATTTTACCTAGGTTTTTCCCAATATAGATGTATTTGTTTTAAACATTAAATTAAAAAAAACAACAACAACACATTTCTTTTGTACTGACCATGATGATCCTATCAACTCTGGAAAGAATCTGGCTCGTTTGTGATTTGGGGCAAAATAAAATACTGTCAGTAACTGTATCCTCAAAACTTGACATTTCTATTATGATATATCATTTTTATAGCATTGAAGAAGTTTGCCTATTTTCTAGCACCCCCTCTTTGAAAATTATAAGGGCTACGAACATCTCAAAAGTGTTATAAGTTTCTTTGCCAAGGAAAACTTAGCTTGGAAGAAAAGGCTTGGTAATAACGCATAGCACAGATGGGGTACCTTTGAGGCTTGGCAACACTCATGGCTTTGCTGCCTTGGTGAAGAAAGGAGCTCCCCACAAGACCATGACTCACTGATTTCTAAGCTGGAATACACCGACAATAAAAACACTGCCAGAAATCCTGAGAGAATTTTTGTCTACTGTCCTAAAAGTTGTCAACTTCACCAGAGCCAGGGTCTTGAATCACTGCCTTTTTAAGAAATATGTCAAGAGGATGAAAAGAAAATGTGAAGTTCATCTACTAGACAGAAGTTTGCCAACCTGCCAGAGCACATGTTCCAAAGCCCTTGATTGAACTTTGAGTAAAAAGTTCAAGAGAAAGGAAGCTCATCCTCGGAATAATTTTATAGAGCTTCTTTGTGGCTTGACTTACTTGGCGGGTCTTTCTGGACACAGAAATGAATAAGCATTTTCACATAGACCCCTGTGACACTATTTTCAATAGGGAGGATAAACTGTGAGCTACCTTGTTCAACTTCTTAACTAGGGAGAAAAGTTTAGAGGTAGGCAACTACATGAATTCCCAAATGCTATAAAAAACACTTCTTCAGGATTAAGTTATTAGTGACAAAACCTTGCACAATCCTTCCAGGAAATATCTTTAGACCTCTGGAATCACAACAGAACTCTTGATTAATGGTTCTGCTGAAATGACTTTTAAATTGAGCACAGACTGAAAAATCCTGATGTTGACTTAAAGAAAAAATTGGAGAAACATTTCTGGTCAAATCTGACCCAAACAACTTAATTAAATGAATTCAAATGAAGAATCTTAGATAACTCTAGTCTTACAGAAAATAGCTAAATCCCAATGGATAGAGCTGACTATAGATGCCCCGATTCCTTCGGTATCAATGTTAAGTTCTGAAACATTTCCAGTCAACAAGAAAATAACCTCGATTTATGTCAAAGATGATGTGTACATAACAATATTAAAAAAAAAAAACACTGAAATTCTTATTCAAGCAGCTGCCTTCTGGAGGAAATTAATTTTGAACAGAGTTAAAGTTTAATTTATTTTTAATTTGCACAAGTTCTATTTCTTGCTCTTTTTTTTCTTATTTATAGAATTGGACCATTAACTCTTGCATAAAAATAGGGAGACATTTTGTGAAGAGTTTAATTTGGTTTATGGATAAAATAGATGCAAACACATTACATAAATTTTATGAAGAATTTTGCATTTACGTTATATCTGTGTTTTTCCAGGATAGGGCCTCTCCAGGCTTCATCGGATTCTCCCAGGTGCAGTAACCACACTAATTAGGAACCTCACACTTCACCACTTAGGTAGAGCGTTCTTTGACTTTTCTGGACCAAGTCAGCATTGCCATCTTCCGTATTCCCACCACATTCTAGCTCCTACTTTGTGCTGATCAGTTTTACAGTAGCTTTCTTTTTCATGTCACTAGATTGTGATATTATTCAGAACAGGAAGTATGTACTCATATTTGCATTCAGTGCACATATTAATCAGGAAGGCCTTGGGAATGATAGGTGCCCACAAAATGTCTCATAAGTGAACAAATGCAAATAAATACGCTCTTTCCTTTGTTTTGATTTTACCCCCCGGGAGCCTGCGTTTGTAGAACAAATAATTTTATGTGGGATGATATTTTCATCTTCATTGTTAATAAAGGAAATTGACCTGGAAACTGAATAAGACCAATCACATAATACCAAGCAAACAGTCATCCTGAAATTACAAAAAATTTACTTTACCCACTATTTAAATTAGAATGAATTGACCATATAGGAAAAAAAATAGTAATTAAACTCTTGCCAATTACATTAAAAATCTATACAGCATGAAGATTTTAAAAAATCGTCCTTTTAATTTTTCATGTCATGGAAGTTGTGCTTGGTTCTAGATATAAGTTGCTTCATCCATTCTTTAAAATGTATTGCCAGAAACCATGATAAGGTAATTAACATTAAACTCAAAGGTTACATATCTCCAGCCAATTTCTTTCCATAATTAGCTAAATTACTCATATAACCTAAGAAAAAAATGAGAAATGTTGAATTATTTAGGTACTGTATTTATTTTCAATCCCTTTTTGCCCTTTGAGACTTATCTAATATATCTAATAACACACTAGTTTCATGTTTTGTATTTACAACAGAATTTTAATATCAGAAGATTTCAATTATATCTAAAATTAATATGAACTTTTTCTATTTTAATTTTACTTAAGAATTTTTATATCTTACACATATGAGAACCTCAACTCCATGTTTGTTGAACTTAATTTAATACTCCAAATATTCAGAATGAAACCATCTTTTCTGACGGAAAGCATTGTTCAAGCAATTAGGAGAATATAAAGCCATAAGGTAAGATGATAAGGTCTAAATAAAGCAGCTGAAGTTAATTATCTCTGGGGAATAATTTTAAAATAATAGGTACATTAGCTAGAGGAAATTATAGCGACGTATCTTCTGCATAAAAAATAGAGTATGTGGCAAAAATAAAATTATAAGAAAATGCCATTTCTATCCTAGTACAAAGTAAAGCATCAGAGTCTTTTTGTATTAAGCCAGAAACCCCTCGGTATGCAGGGAAGCCCCTTAGGAAGGTCTCTGTCACCGAGCAAATGACTGGTGCGTCTGACTCTGTTCACATCTATAGCTCCATCACAGCACTTTCCATCTGTTTGTGTTCGCACTTTCTCTCTCTCTTTTTTCTTTTTGGAACCCTTTTCTGAATCTTCAGTCTTAGATCCCAGAATCTTTGGAATAGTTTAATATTCAATTTGAATTTGCCTGGTTCAATTCTACAAGATAAGGTGCATGCTTTCAAACAACTAATTTAATAATAAAAAATCAGTTTTATTTTTCAAGATTGTCCTGAACATGTCTCATTATATCTATAAACACCATGATTTTCTATTTGCCAATAATAATCTACTTAAATTTATTTGACGGACTTATTTTGTAAAGTCAGTTTTCCGATCTTTGCCATGTCAAGGTAGTATTCACCATAAGCCAAATAGTATCTCATCATTAATTTGATGTGAGATTTCACCTAATATTTGATTTTCCATATATGTTACCTATACAAATAAATTACCACCTTTTAGTATACTGTCCTTTCCTTATCAGTACATAAAAACTTTCTCCCCAATATCCATGTTTTTAAAAAAGGAGCACTCTCTCTACATTCCAAAAAAGTTTTGAGAAGTCATGACTTATAATTATAGAAGACCAAAAATTACTAATTATCCCTAAAGATCAAAGAAACATACTTCATTTACAAATACATTTGATTTATGGAGGCTATAATAAATAATAATATTAATACATCTGGCACTTCTCATCTTCAAAGACTTTTTTGAAATAGTAATTAGCAAGATTACACATTCAATAGGTGATATGTGGACCACGTGTTTTACTTTTTAAAAAAGTACAATTTTGTAATGCTAATCTCAGGACATATTTTTTCATTAATGATACTGAGTACTTACTACAAATTTTTATCTCTACTATATACTATGACTATCTGTTCAGGTTCACGAATATTCTAAGAATATTTGACAAGGTTAAAAGTTTACATTAAAGATAAAATTTACATTATCTTTGTCCTTAGTGATACAAATAGGGACTTTTGTACAAGGTATTTATAGTTAGTTTCAGTTTCATGCAATGGACTGAAATTTTTTACCCTGTACTGAGCAAATAATCACCTTCTTTTACTGTTACCTCTACCTTCCCCATTGTGATTCTCAATGCTAAATGACTTCATCAATTCTAGAATTCTCTGTTGCTTACATGTGTTCTTTCCCTTGATTCTCTAGAGATAAAAAAGTATTTTTAATATTACTAAAAATTGGTTTAAAAATGAAATTTGGCTGAATATGCTGGTACACAGATCATGTCTTGACTTTAACATTTAGAAACACCGAACACCATTTATTGAATATTTTATTTGAAAAGAGCGTGCTATCTTATTCTTAAATAAATTAAATGCTGGTATCAAAAATATAACAATGTGCAAAAATGAATGCCAATTCAGATGTATTTGGGAAAAATAAAATATATTTTGGCCACATTCTTCTTGTGAAAATGATCTGAATGCATACTTTTTTCTCTTCCATTTATTTCCTATTTATTATCCTACCACACTAGTAAGTTAGTAAGTTCTTTGAGCGATCTGAGTATGTATTATGTGGGATACGAATCCCTCTCAGTTCCAAAAGAGTCATTATGTTTAATGAATCAATAATACTCTTTGATGTTCTGATTTTAGCTAATAATCTACTACTCTTAAGGAGTTAATCAGATTTTTCTTTTTTTCTCTTTGTGGGTCTTTCTTGATTCAGAGGAGAGACTGAGTGAAGAGAGAGACCTTAATTTTGCACATGCCCAAAATATAGTGAGAAATTTATTTACTATTCATATATTCATTTAGTGAAAAAAAAAATTTCTGGTAGTTCAAGGAGGGTTACTTTGCTCATGACCACACAGTGGATCAAAAGGATATTCTTGGCTGGGAGAGAGAACAGCTCTTTCTTCAAAACCTTTCAGAGTTAGTATTGTCGGTGCCCTTCCAGAGTCTATGGTGAAAATTGAAATTAGTATAATCTATCTAGTAAGTGAAGTTCTTACTGGAATTAGAGTGATTTACTTTAGAAGCTCATTGAAGTGATAAGAATATTATTGGATTTTAACTAAGTTATTATTTTAGGAAACAAATGTCCCCTTTTGCCCATTAATAATATTATTTTCACTGATCTATGTCCTTTGATTACATTTAAAATGTAGAACATCAGCCAGTAATTCATTTTTATTGAATTAGTTCCTTTTCATTACACATAGCAGTGTTTTAAGTAAGAACTGATAGGATATAAAAGTTAACTTTTGTTTTGAAGTCTATTTGAAACATATTTTCTCCTTTTGCCCACCAATGTGTCCAACTAGTCACCAGTTTCTATTTACTCTGCCTCAGAGCTGTTTCTCTAATTCCACACAGGTAAATCACACATGGATCTTCCCATGTCCATTCACTATCACTCATGCAGTTTCATTCACTGTCAAGGCTCCCTGTACAGAGGCAGAGCCAGTCCTCTCTGCTTTGTGCTCCCAGAGCCCTTGATACATCGCTCCTACCTTAGCAGTTTTACTCTTCTTTAAAGTCACCACCCTCCCTAACCCAACCTCAACCGCACCACCCCCACTGCTGAGAGTTCATAAATATGTCTTACTAGTTCCCCAAGGGCCTGGTACATAACAGTATTATTTACTGGGTGGAAGGATGGATAGACGGATAAATTACTAAAGTTAACTTACCATCGTCTAAACTTTAGGAAGAAGGAATTCCTTATGCAATTCTTGGCTACAAAATTCAAATTGTGCATAATTAATTCAACCTTAATTTTTTTAGGCATTTACTCAGGTTTCTACACCTAAGGCTGGTATTGATATGGACTCTGTACCAGTCCAAGTGGCTGGATTCTACAAAAACATTCAAATTCTCTTATCTACCACAGTTTCACAGTTTTCTTAGGTCATGGTTTCAAGTAAGGAACAAGTAAGGAAGTTCTTACTGGAATTAGAGTGATTTACTTTAGAAGCTCATCAAAGTGATAAGAATATTAGCTTAGAAGACAAAAGAAAGATTTTCTATTCTTCACTCCCTAGCCCCTAGATATGTTTAAAAGCCTGCTGGACCTAAGGAGCAAGAGGTATTGTCACCAGTTCTGCACAACTCTGGAGTAGAACCCTCCCTTCATTGCCGCCTACATACACTGTATTAGTCGTTTGGTCTGCCATAACAAAATATCAAAAAAGTAGAATGAGTGATTTAAACAACAGAAATTTATTTTCTCAGAGTTCTGAAGACTGGCTTCCAAGATCAAAGTGCCAGCAGGTTCAGTACCTAGTGAGGGCTCTCTCCTTGTATCACAGATGCCTGCCTTCTTACTGTGCCTCACGTAGCAAAGAGAAAGTGTGAGCTCTGGTTCCTCTTCCTTCTCCCATAAGGGCCATCCCTATCATATTAGAGTACCACCTCTATTACCTCATTCAACCTCGATTACTTCTTGGAAGTCCTATCTCCAAATATAGTCAGATTGGGGATTTGGGGTTCAGGGTCTGGGGCTCTAACATATGAAATTTGTGGGTCACAATTTAATCCATAGCACATACACACATTTCCCCTACATTTCTTTTCCTGACATTTCTTGACTTGGTTGTACACATCTGAACACAACTAAACAAACAGGACACAAATCCAAGTTTCACACAATACATCTGCCTTTAGAGTTTAGGATCTGGGCATTCCCTTCATGTGTAACTTCACTATGCCCAATACAAGGTAGATCTTTGTATATAAGATTCAATCTGGTACTTTGAAAAGAAATGAAGGAATCATTACAAGTGGAGCTCACAAAATTTTTGCACTTGGAAGTGCCAGAGTAGAGGAACTTACCAAAGAGTACAGGAGGAAAACTTTCTTTCTAATCTCTAATATTAGAACTCAAAGCATATTATTATTAGTTTCTATGATATCTGCAATTCTAGCTGGTTAACATTAAGTTGAAAGGTTTAGGGCTATTGATTTTATCAAAGGTTGCTTGGGATTTAAATGGTTTCTAAATAAACATGGCAGGAAATGTAATATAACAGGGAGTTAGGAGGAAAATTCAAACGGTAGCTTTGTCTATGTCTAGTTTCATGTGTTCTTTCTAAGTAACAATGATTAGGATTCATGTTATTATCAATATCATGGTGAGTGAGGTATCTGCTATAGTTGTCCTTTTAGTTTTGTGTTATTAGGTAGACAAATGTTTCCTTTATGCAAGGTAAGCTTTACACTTTGTGCTATTGCCTATCTATTGCTCTGAAAAAAAAATCAATATGTATTTTAAATTACACATATAATTGTTTTGTGTTTTGGTGCCTAATTCCTCTCCTTGAAATGCATGAAAAAAATTAAAATGTTCAAATTGTTTCCTTTAATTCCTTTCATGCACTTTTGTGGAGGGAATTAACCTCCACACTCTAAAATGATTGTATGTGTAATATTAAAAATGGAACATCTCATTTCCTTTTTATTTCTATTGTGGGGATTGTAAACACCAGAGGTATCTAATGAAGACCCTATTTTTACAACATCACAAAATGAAAAAGGCACATTGGAAATACAACTAGAAGCTTGTTTTTTCAGATTGGTCCCAAGACCTCCTGCAACACGCTATTTTGTTGTTGTTTTGAGGTTTTTTTTACTTCCATTTTCTTGTCGCCTTTCTTTTACTTCAAACTTGTAATAATTGAATATGACAAAGGGTCAACAAAGTAGCTGCATAGAGGTTAGCATCTAGTAACTTGAGTCTTCTTTATTAGGGCCTATGATTTCCTAGTTTTAAGCCTGTGCATCTAAAGTCACTAAGTTCTGTCTACAAAGCAAGTCCACAATAAATGATCTAATCACCCCCAACAGTGCAAATCCTCCGTCTTTTTTTAGATCCTTCTTCTGTAGACTCATGGAACATTCATTCTTTGGAGTCGTGGGGGTAAAATTTCTCCGCCTTCACATGTCAAGTTGTTCCTTATCAGATCCAGACATTTTCAAATGAGATCTGATTTACTCATTTTGCTTTATAATTGTTTAAAGTTTAAAATTATTTTTTTAGCATTGTTGACTGTAGCTATCCAATATACAATTTTAAGTACATAGATATCCTTTCCGTTTTTTTGTAACAATATACAGATTTTATTAGATAATTTGAATGATTCTATGTGTGTGTGTGTACACATGCATGATAAAGTGAAACAGTAATTTCCTCCCTTTTGGCTGATTTTGCTCATACATTGGGCACAATTCTCAGTTTTAGTCTACTGCAGATTGAACTATCCATGAAAATGCATTCCACAAATATGTTATAATAATTATAAAATCAAATACTTCTAATAAATTTATAAATCATGGATGTTAAATCTAAACTGATAACTTTACTAAAAGCTATTTTACAAACATAAAACAAACAGCAAAAATCATATTTGGAAAACAAAATGTTCCTATTTGAGTTGTAATCTTAGTTCCACTCACGAGATCAGTACCCTTACGTAACAGGCCCTGAAAGATTTCAGATTTCAGCATGACTTAGACTGAAAATCAGGCTTTAAACAATCTATCTTATAGTCCTCTGACAAAATAATTGGCTGGAAAAATTATAATAAAATTTTCATAAAGTTCATATTCATGAAGTGGCAAAAATTGCTTTTAGGAAATTATGATATTAATAATTTACACTCATGTCAATAGCATTTCCAAATAACTCAAACTCTACCTTGAAAATTATGGACCTACTTTGATTTTTTTCTCACATACAGACAGTTAAATATGCTGAGACACATTGAGATCAAGATACAGATTATTCATTTAAGAAGATAGCTCCATGTTTAATTAGAGATTTATCATCTTAACTAGCCGTACTATTGCTCTGAATTAGTTTTCCAGGGTTTGCAGAATTAAAGATGGTAAAAATTGATGAACCTTAGCTGTATTTTCCCCCGAAGGGTACAAACTTTTATTACATTTCAGATGCAAAACACAATTAGCCTCTAACCTAACCATGTTAATCTCCTTGAGTTAAGCTTATGTGTTTCTGCTTGTCTAGAAACTTTTAATGAAAGATCTATGTCTTTACAGACGATTTTAATAACCTCTTTATTTGCATCTCTGCCCTTGTTTAGAGGAGGAGTTAATACAATAAGCTCCAGGATTACAGAACACTCTTTTAAAATTGAGGGTAAATAAAATTCTGTGACATTCAATTGGAGCAGCACTCAGCAGGAGATGGACATCAACAATAAACATTATTCAAGTTCCAAAAGTTTCCATGTAATTAACTAAGATGGATACATTAGTGCCATCCATTATATTCTATTCTTCAAACTCCACACTCTCGACCATTAAGTAGGGCCATTTTGACAAGACTGGATTTAAAAAGAAAATGATTTATTTTGTAGATAAATAGTTGTTTAAGGAAAAAAAAATATTTTCTCAGAAACAGAACCATTGAAACTTATCTTGATGTTTTTCATAGCACATTCTCAAATGTTCATTTATACCCAAACTGTATTTTCTGCTGAGCAAAGGTTTTGCTGGGGTAAATATACCCAGTCTCAAAATAAGAAATAAATGGTCATTTCTGAATTTCCTCACTCTGGCCTAAAATCAATGACGTAGCTACATCTTAACCCTAATAAATTGTTGGATAACTATTGTAGGCACTCTAGTTTTATCCTGCAGAAAAACTTATGTCAATTAAGAAAAAAAAAAAAAAAGTGGGTGCCTGGGTGGCTCAGTGGGTTAAAGCCTCTGCCTTCGGCTCAGGTCATGGTCTCGGGGTCCTGGGATCGAGTCCCGCATCGGGTTCTCTGCTCAGCAGAGAGCCTGCTTCCTCCTCTCTCTCTGCCTGCCTCTCTGCCTACTTGTGATCTCTGTCTGTCAAACAAACAAATAAAATCTTAAAAAGAAAAAAACGAATAAAGAAGGTAAAGGAAAAGAAAATCATACGTTTACAGATCAAACTACAGAGGTAACAAATGTTTTCTGTGGTCCAGAATTACCCAAAATATAGAAACACAATAACCTGATTAGCTTGTCACTGTACTGGTGAGTTAGCACAATGTCATCTGTTTCATTACCAACAGTGTACAATTATTTCTTCAAAATGCAATCAAGACATTATGTCCCAAAATTACATTTTTAAATGGGCTTACTAAAACTAAATGGATTTTTTTGGCTATGCAATGGGGATTTCCCCAAAAATATCACATGTAGAATTGTGAAACATAGAATCATTATGCCATTTTCGGACATATAGCACCATTTTTTTGTGGTCACTCAACAGTGAGATGCCAGTAGACAGAGTCCATACCTAATTCAACCTCCTGCACTTAGCATGGATTCTAATATATGAAAACAATCCATAAAGATTTATTTAATATGGATTGAATACGTGATTGAATCAGCAGACTTTCACCAACCCACCAACATTTACCTAAAATAAGAAGGAAGGGAAAATAAATTTTAAAAACTTAATATTCATAAAAAGTCGGCACAGAAATTTAAACTTCACCTAAGTAACTTACATAGAATTGCTTATATTGTTGATATAAATTTTCTTGCCTCACGGAGATTCTTAAATTCATGTTCTTTAGTCAATAAAATCATATCATATGAAGCAGGAGCTGTACCACTTGCCACTGAACTGTGAGCAAGGTTTATCCTCTTGTGTTCTTTTCTTACATTACTTCATGATTCTTATAATGGACTCTGCCTGCAGGCTCCTTCTAGCCCAATCCCCAACTGCAGGCTATTTCCCACATTTTTATTGGAGGTAATTTTCGGCAACATGATGTTATCTTTGCCTTTCCCTAATGACACTTTCCAAATAACTAGCATTTCATTGCTTCAGGAATAAAGTCCAAGCTACTTAGCACATCATTCAAGATCTTTCCCAAACGGGTCCCAACTTTATCTGCTTGAAATGCAACTCTAAACAAAATATAATTACTGTCTGCATATAAGGATATTCCCAAGAATTATAAATTTATCTTTCAGCCTTTAGTTTGTTTTTTTTCCATCAACAAAATGTCTTTGAATTTCCAATCCTCTATATTCAATTGGCAAGCCCAGTTCCAATATCACCCATCCTTTAAAGCCTTCTAGAATCCTCCAGGCATAATTAAACACTTCCTATACCATAATATTTACCATGTATTTCTATGACAGCACCTACCATGTCCAATATTAGTGATATTTATTAGGTACTATATCTTGTACCTCATGTATTTATGCCTCTCCTTCTTCTGAAAGGAAAAAGACTCTCCTTATTCATCTTAAATGCCTGGCTTCTATAATAGTGTGCAGAGGCAGAATGAGTTCAATAAATATAAATAGAGCATGAAATAAAGTGGTTACAAAGGACTTTGGGGACACACATATTTTGTCAAGTGACTAGACTGATGAACTCCCAGCAGACATGTGTAACTTCTTGAAGTCTTTTTCTCCCAGTCAGAAAGTGGGGCTCATACTAGACATGTCTTAGTAGTCTCTTAATGGTAAATAGCTTTCTGACCTTAAGTAAACACATACTAACTGGTTCTCCAAAACCTGGGACAGAAGCTGACTTGTCAACTGAGTGGACCATGGTAGTCTGCCTGTGAAACCTCAAGTATGTTTTACCAAGATGACTTGCACAGAAGAGGAAATCAGGACCAGGACCTGCCCACAGAGTCTTATTAACCAACTTAAAAATGAGTAGCCACCGTCAGAGAGAATTTATCTCTAACTCCATCTTTTTTTCTCTGTCAAAAAGATACACATTATTTAATAAGCTGAATGTAACATCATGAATCAATGGCACTAAATAGTGGGAGGAAAGGAAAAGAAGGAAGTTCTTTCTATATGTTAGACTTTTAAAGATGCATTTATTTAGGAAATGTATAATAGATCAGAAGACAACATTACTTTTGAAACAAATAGTCCCAAATTACTCATGAGTCTAGATCAGGAAAAATCATTTATATGATAAATCTGTAAGTTTTGAAATGAAATATTCTTCCTGGATAATTTATTATCCCAATGAACTAATAAGCACTGTGTTTTACATGTATATTCTCTAATCTGCTAAAATTCCCTAGTAGATAATATAAGGATCCTGGGACTCACATTATATGCACAATTTGAATCATGACTGTTAGCCTTCAGTGCAGTAACCAGCTACAAAGCCAACATTTCAGCACTGATTACACTGGCTGTATTCTCCTCCTAAGACTTACACTCACAGACTCTGAGATGAAGTCTGCCATGTGTTAGATTTAATGTAGTTTTTTGACAGCTACCGTCCTGTAAAATAATGCCCAGTGATGAGATGGTATTACAGAGTCAATTTCAGCTTAAAGAACAATTCATGAGATGCATTTTATACATTTTCCTATATGGAAGCAACAAAGAAATAGCCAAAATGTTAAAAAGAAGAAGAAGAAGAAGAACAAGGAGAAATTTCCTCCTTCTTGTATTTATTTTCTTCAAAATTGTTCTAGCCAAAGAATGGGGCTTTAAGTTGGATGCACAGAAGTGATGGGCAATTAAATGTGTGTCATTTATTTTACAGAAAGAAGTAGCCTTTATCACAAATTGTATTGCCTTTCCAGTATCTCAGGGAAAAACAAACAAACAAACACATTTCGCTTCGCCTTTTTCTCTTCAGTTATTAAAAATAAGCCCTCCAAATACAGAGACCAGACATAGTTACCTAAAGAAAAGAAACTGTCTAATCCTCTCTCCAGGCACGTGGAGGAGCTGAGGCTCCTTTACCTCTACAGCTTTGTTAGAGCCCCAATAACTGAAGCAAGATAAACTCTGACTGAACAAGCAATATGTTGATAGTGTCTGTGCAAAAGCTCCTGTGGTTCGGCCAGCTGGGATCAAACTAGAGCACAGTGGCCCTGAGCACCGCGGCTTCCATTATGCTGGCCTCATTCTTTCATCAGCAGTGTCCAAATACAGTCATTCTTGTCAATTTATGATGCATTTAGTTTAAATTTCTGCACAGAATGGGCTTTTAATGTGAGCGGTGTTTCCAAAGAATATGCTCTACAAAAAAAGCAAAATGTACACTTATCCCTTAATCATCTGGGATGACAATCGCCGTTACTACTACTTTTATTGCCACTAACCCTAATATCTGACATTTACATTGTTCTTTCAACACTGCAAAGAATTTTCATATTTTTCATCTTGTTTATGAGATACAAGACAGAAACCTTATGTGTTAGAAGTCTGCTTGTTTCCTTTCGATAAATGAGGGAAGTAAGAAACAGAATGTATATCACTTGTCCTAGGGTCATGACGATTACTTGCAGCATCTGAATTATAAATTATTGCCAACTCCAGGTCCTATTTTATTATGTTATGATGATGATAAAACTGCATATCTAACTCTATATTAAATATCAATTATCAAACATCCTGAGGAACACAAATTCCAAGCATCCCAAGATAACCACTGTTATTTTGGTTTATATAGGTATAGATCAATATTCATCTGTATATTTTTATATACGTATGCAGTAAAAACAAGCACACAAACAAATATAATTATACAAATCTATAAGTTACTTTTTCAATTTTTTATAGGATATCTCCAAATTCACATTTTGCACGCTTGTTCTATTACTTTCTAAGGATAAATGGCAAGATGTACAATTTCTGGGTTGAAGAAATGGTCATGATTGTAAGGAATCTAATAAGCCTACCCACCTGCCATTAAATCACCCAGTTCCTCCTTAAAATCTTATTTTCTTGGAGAGCTTTCCTCTACTGCACCCACTATTTAGAGAATGGCCCTAAATGGGGTGATATTGTTTGATCAGAATATAGTAGCTACATAGGTCCTTCCCACAGATTTAGACATGAAACCCTGGCACTGCGCAGTATGTACCAAACTTCAAACAAAGAAACAAAATCACTCTGCAGAGGCTGCTTGGTCAGCTGAGCGCCTTCTCCACATGCCTACTCAAAACTGCCCCTAGAGGGGCGCCTGGGTGGCTCAGTGGGTTAAAGCCTCTGCCTTCGGCTCAGGTCATGGTCCCAGGATCCTGGGATCAAACCCCGTATCAACCTCTCTGCTCTGCAGGGAGCCTGCTTCCTCCTCTCTCTCTGCCTGCCTTTCTGCCTACTTGTGATCTCCGTCTGTCAAATAAATAAATAAAATCTTTAAATAAATAAATAAATAAAGGATTTAAAAAAAGAAAAACTGCCCCTAGAAGTGGGAGGAAAAGCAAACTGCAGCAGCGGCAGTTGGGAGAGATTTGGGCTATTGCTCAGGTTTGGCTGAATTAAAAACGTAAGTATGAAGCAGACATTTAGTAAACAATTAAATTAAAGGGTGTTCACTATTACATTTATGTAAGTGAAAAATCCTAAGTAAGAATTCTTATTTTGTGGCAAGCAATACTCTAAGTACTTTGTCTACTTTGCTGCACATAATGGTCACAATACCCTCATGAAGTGCTATTTTATTTTTTCCCCAAGATTTTATTTGTCAGAGAGAGAGCACAAGCAGGGGGAGCAGCACGCAGAGGGAGAAACAGGCTCCCTGCTGAGCGAGGAGCCCCATGCGGGGCTTGATTCCAGGACCCTGGGATCATGACCTGAGCTTCACAGATGCTTAATCCACTGAGCCACCCAGGTGTCCCTGAAGTGCTACTTTTAATTGTTATTTACCCATAAGCAAAGTTAAGCTAAGGAGGTCAAGCGACTTCTCAGAGGACTTCAAGTTAAGGAGTGATAGAGCCACAATACAAACCAAGGCAGACTGACATGAGTCCACAAACTCCACTAACTTCTATTTAAAACATTTTTAGAATTTTCCTTCTCTTAAAAAAGAACAGAATATTCCTCTAAATAGTCAGATATATAGAATATAGAGAGTATCTTCAATAATAAAAATTGCTAATATTTGTAAGGTATTTATTATTTACCAGCAGTTCTTCTAATATATTCTGAATTGCATTTAAAGCATTTCAGAGGCGTCTGGGTGGCTCAGTGGGTTGGGCCTCTACCTTCGGCTCGGGTTGTGGTCTCAGGGTCCTGGGATTAAGCCCCGCATCGGGCTCTCTGCTCAGTGGGAAGTCTGGTTCTCCCCCTGCCTCTGCCTCCTGCTCCCCCTGCTTGTGCTCTCTCTCTCAAATAAAGTCTTAAAATTTTTTTTTTTTTTAATTTAAAAATTAAAGCATTTCGGCCAGGCATCTGTGTGGCTCTGTTGGTTAAGCGGCTGCCTGGGGTCTTGGGATAGAGCTCTGTGTCAGGCTTCTTGCTCAGCAGGGAGCCTGCTTCTCCCTCTTCCTCTCCCTGCCACTCTGCCTTCTCGTGCTATCACTCTCAAATAGATGAATAAAATCTTTAAAAAAAAATAAAAATAAATAAAGCATTTAGGCCAATTTTACACATAAAAAGACAGGCATAAGAGGGTAAGGAACTTTCCCCGAGGTCTCTCTGCCAATAAGTGGTAGAGCTGGGATACACATCCAGGCAGCCTGGCCTAGCTCAAAGGGCTTAGACACTAAATTACAATGCTTCTTATTAATATTCATCTCAGTGTAAAAATTCCCCCCAGAAAGTAATTGTGTAAAATACCATCTAAATACACACAATTAGTCTAATACCCATAGAGGCTACAACTGAAACCAAATCTTAACTTTTAGGGTAACAAGAGAAAGAATATATAATGATTGACTGTTATGCCCTGAATTATTTCTCTTCAAAATTCACAGGTCGAGGGTCACCAGCGTGGCTCAGTGGGTTAAGTGTCTGCCTCCTGGTTTCCCTTCAGGTCGTGATCTCAGGGTCCTGAGATCCCCCCCACATCAGGCTCCCTCTCAACAGGGAACCTGCTGAGAATTTTCTCTCCTTCTCCCTCTTCCCCTGCTCTCTTTCTTTTTCTCTCTCTCTAAAAAAAAATATAAAATAAATAATTAAAAAAAATTCATAGGTTGAAGTCCTATCCCTCCATGTGACTATATTTCCACACAGTGCCTTTAAGAAAGTAACTAAGGTTGAATGAGGTTGTAACGGTGTGACTCTAATCCAATAGGATTAGTGACCTTCTCAGAAGAGCCACCTGTGTGTAGGAGAAAGGCCATATGAGGACACAGTGAGAAGGAGGCCAATCGCAAGCCAAAGAGAGGCCTCAGAGGCCAGCTCTGCTGCCTTTATCTTCAGCTTTTAGCTTCCAGAACTGTGAGAAAATAACTTCCTGTCATTTAAGCCATGTAGTCTAGAGCATTTGGTTATGGCAGTCCTAGCTAAGACATTGACCAACTCATATATAAATCTGGCAACCTAAGAACAGCTAGGTATGAGAGAGAGAAGGTTTGAGAAATAATTTCAAAAACTAGTTAGAATGCTAGTGAAACATTTCTAGAGCAAGAAAGGATACATTTCAGTTTCTCCCAGCATCCATCCAAGTTTTTGCCTTAAATTCCCAGTATGAACACACATGCTTTACACTAATTGTGTGAGCTATATTGCACCTGGTTAAGACAGTAAAGAACTACTTTTCTAGTTGTAGCAACATTTGGTGACAAAATAGCAAGTTCTGCAAACATGGGAGAGATAGATTTGATTTGTAAACCAAATTATATACCTTTTAATTTTAAGATCCCAACTCAACTCATGAATCTTTCATGCTTGGTAATATCCTGTACATTAGAGATTGAAATTTTGTTGTGGTATAACAGTGTCTGTATATGTTCAATTTCCATTACTCTTAATGAGTGTTCTGCTCAAACTGGTTTGTAAAAAGTTCACGGTGTGAAATGCACTTTGATTTTATGTAAAGATGAGATTCATCTTTCAGACCTCAAGCACTGAACAGAAAATAAAATGTATTTTAACACCATAACCATTTCTTACTACAAAAAAAATTTGACTAGATGTCTGATACAATTTTAGGAAGTACAACTTATTCAATTTGTAAAACTTTGAAGATAAGGTGCTATAATTTACAGACAATTTACTTTCTCTAAATCCTGCAACTATAGTTTTACACTGACTGATTTTCCTAATCTATGCTCTAGCTTGTCAATTTTGTTGTCCACTCTAACAAGAAACATAGTCAGTGATGCATAATAATATCAGGTTTGTGGATTTGAATAGACATGACATTCTGAAAAAAAAAAAACCCTCTCCTTAAAATATATTATTTGAATTAAAGCATTTAACAGATTTGTTCTACTTAAGACATGGGAATAAAAAGCTGTTGTCTATTTTCAAATTTAGTTAAACTAGGTATGACACCTATTGTTATTGAAGATTATATTTATTATAAAGTATTTGATGGACACTTTTCAACTAGAATGCACTGAAGTATTGTTCCTTTGTATCTTGGCATTACACTGTGAAATCCTTATTGCCAAGTTTTTCTTTAGCACAACATTACACAGGAAAACCGGTACTACAAGAGAGGACGATCCCTTTTTTGTCACTTCACAAAGTACAATTAGAGGTTCACTAATTATTGTTTTATACTTCACATTATGTGGATAGACAAATGGATGCATAAAAGAATGGAAGAATGGATAGTTCATGAATTTTAGCATGTACACATCTACCCTAGGGCTTTCAAAAGTCTGCATAAGGCAACACAGCTTCTTGAAGTAAATACAACTTTATATAATCAGAAGCTATTTTAATAGAATAAAGTGTAAGTAGACTAAAAATAATTTACCTGAATTAGTAACTATTAATAGTTATTGTTAGCAATTATACAATAATCTTATTAAATGACTCATCTCCAAATACCAGCTTAAAATTATATTTGAGGAATTTGTTAAATGTAAGCATATATTGATGTATAAAAATTCAATTATTTAAATTTAATGAAACATATATTTACCTCCAATATTGTATCTACTTAATAGGAAGAAAAATTAAAGATATATTAAACCAGTAATATGGTGGTCAATTAATTACTGGAAAAATACTTATTTTTCTTAGAGAAATCATTATGTTTTCTGATTAGTATCTTGCTTAATAGAGAAACCTTCAGATTTTAGTCAGTAACTACATAATTAACCTAAAATAATTTTCTTATAACCATTTAAGTGTCTAAAATTCTTTAGGTCTGTGATAAGAAGGAATCTTGATTAAGATAGCTTATATCATACTGTGTATACATGTCATAAGTCTTCTGTTACCTGCCAAAAGAATTTCCTTCTGTCTCTTTATCTCCCTCTTACCCTCCCCACACAAGCCTCTTTCTGTCTTCCTTTTTTTTTTTCTATTCAGTACTCCTTCCAAATATTTCCTACTGAAATAATATTCTATAGGGCTAGAAGAATAGTATCCTATTAAAATGAATTCATTTTGTATCTGTAATTGAGTCCTATTGTGTTAACACTGAAACTGTTCTACAAAGGACTTTTGAACCAATCATATATGCAAGAATACCTGTGGCACATTAATGATCTAGTCTTTCCAGAACTGCATGATCTGTTACCTGGCAATTTTGATAATATAATTTTCTTTTTTTATAGGATCCCAAAACCCAGAAGATAATTTCAAATATTTGTCTTTATATTTTGGTTCTTTTAAAATAGGTTGTATTAATTTTTCATATGGCCACATATGACTCTTATTAGTGAGGTGAAGATTTATTTATTTCATAATCTATAACCCAGGATAATTAACAGTGGACTTTTTATGAGAGGGGTAACATTAAGATTAATTCCATAGACAGCAAAAATTCATTTAGGTTTAAAAATGTATATTGCAAAATTCCATAAACTTTAGAAAGCTGGTCTTCAGATTACAGATTTTTTATAGCATACAAAGGAAAGTAGATTGGTTGTATTAATTAAATTGGCTTCAAGCTTTCTAGAGGTCTTTAATAACTTTTTCTAAACTCATAGTTTGTTGTTTTTTCCCTTGCACTTGCAAAATTGAAATTTCTCTCCTAATGGTTATGTTTCTTGAACTTTTTCTCTATTTTCCCCAAAGAATCATAAGATTCTCATTTGAAGTTGTGTGAATATTAGATATCAGTGATGACTTGGTCAAGCAAGTTTTTATGTTTAATAATGCAATTTCCTCTGTTTCAATTTTATTGCTTCATGTAGAAAAGCTTTGGATATGATTTAAAAAATGAGAGAGCTGTAAGAAGTAATAAAAATGTGTGGCTTCTAAAATCATCATCTAAATAGTTAAATAAAAATACTAAAATATGAGGTATTTTATATTAAGTTCTATAGCAGTATAATATTATAGCCAAACTAATGCCATAGATGTGAACACTGGTATTAGTAATCCCAGACCCTACCAAGATGTCAAAGACAATATATATCACACAAACCCATCCAATGAAACTTTGATCCTTCACTTTGTTATTTGCTATCTACTAAAAATGTTAAACAAAAATGTAACCAATTTTATAGGATAGGAGGGAGTGTATTGAAAAATTAAGATCTCTCAACAAGAGCTGCTCTTTTGGCCCACTTCTCAGCATTCCCATTAGAGTCTGTTTATATGCACAGGCTGCCCATGAGGATGCTTCTGAAGTCTTCTCCATCAACTCAAGACCTTAGTGCCACTCTCGATTCTCCTTTCCTTCTCATCCCACTTTTGCACTGTCATATTATTCTCTTATTTCATTTAAATATGCCCCTGAGATACCCTTCAGAAAGGTCTTTTCAGATTGCCACGATTGCTTCCCTAGTTAGAAACCGGAACCATCTCTCTACAACCAGTGTTTTAAAAGGTCTCCTTGACATTAATGTCTTCACTCTCTAGTTTCACTATTGCCATCTTCCTCTGTGCTATAAACTTTCTGAAACAAATTTAAATATCATGCTCTCTTGCTTACAAAACTTGTGCTGGGCCCTGGAGATTTTAGAATAAAGTCCAAACTCCTTACATTCTTGTCAGTTCCTTCCAAGAACCTTTAGAACAAAACCATTCGTATGAATATATTCTGCTTTTACTAACCTTGGTTATTCAGCATTGGTAGAGTGTTTTCCCTCCATACCCAGGAAATTCCTATTTTTCCTCTAAGTCCAGTTCTAATATAATCCCCTTATTTATAAGAAACCCCAACATGCCAGTCTGAGTTTACTATATCTTTATAAATCACACTGAATTTTGTTCTCACATATCTCTCTACCTTTAATGTATTGCATGGTAGGTAGAATAAATAAAATCCACCCCATATTTTTGAACACTTTGAGGAACCTAACTTGTCATAATTGTCACTGAATTTCTAATACCTAGTATAGTCGCTGAAACACAGAAGATTAGATAGGAAATGACTTATCTTGCCAGGATACAGCTGTTAAAATATTTTTGCTAATAAAATAGTCTTTAAAATGACAGAATATGCAATTTATAAGTAAAGTTTATTTGCACACAGATCCCCAACAATCTTTGGGAGAACAATTTCACAAATAAAAATCTGAGATAAAACTACATTCCTTTGCATATAATCTTTGCTTCAGAATACAACCTGAGGAAAAACAATGAGGTTGATCTAACCTATAAAGGCACTGAATTTGAGCTTTCTGGATAAAAACAAACACTGAGCAGCTTAACTTGGTGTTTTTAACCTGAGTCCTTTATCCATTTCATTCTCAAATGCATCAATCTGAACCCATTTTTTAGCACTCCCTGTTCACTAGTTTATAGAAACAGAGTCTCCTTTGTGTTGCTAAGCGCACAACCTGTCAGGACAGCCCCATTCAAGTATTACTAAATAACTTGGGTTCTACCTCTATATGTAGACAATAATCACAAAATATGTCCACTTTGTGTTTTGTACCTCTGGATGAAGAAAAACCTTTATGTACTTCATTTGTAAATTTCAGATCAGCTTGCTGTCCAAGCTAGGCTCCCCAAGGAGCAGACTTCTAAACGGAGATTTGAAAACAGGGCATTTATTAGGGAATGCTCCTGGTATTAAATGCCTATGAGTGGGAGGAGAGATTGACCATAGTGAGAATTTGAGCAGTGATACGTTCTAAACAAAGATCACAGCCAACCTCATGGAGAACTCTGATGATATCGTAGGCCCTCATAGTTATTACCATTTGGGTCAAAGGCACCAGGACATTGCATGCTCTGTGATAACGAATCACTGGAAGCAAACTTCCGCAGAGGAATGTCTGACTTTGAATAAGGCAGTTTTCTTTGATGGACCATATTTTAATGGACCCTCTTTTAATTCCAAGGAAGTAGAGGAAAACTACTATTCCTGAAAATTACTTGGGTTGTACATTAACCATAGCTACTAAATTTTGATTTGCTTTTATGCTGGGACTGTTTCTCCCATTGTCTATCTGTCTGTCTATCTGTCTATCCATCTAAAGTATTATTATGAGATAAAGAGAAGTCTCTAGCTAAAAAAGTTCATAATATTATAAGAACTTTGTAATATAATTATTGCAAGTGGTATGCCATTTTAAAATTACTTTATATAAATACATTTGGGTTTTATTCTTTCTCTGTCTTGCTGCCAGAATGGATGAGGGATGGACCAGATTAGTATGTTAGAGTTTTTAGTTGCAAGGTTGGTTTAGGATGAGATATATATATATATACATATATATATATATATGTATATATATATATATATGTATATATATATATATTTTTTTTAAAGTAAACTCTCCCCTCAATATGGGGCTCGATCTTAAGAACTTGAGTTCAAGAGTCACATGCTCTACCAACTGAGCCAGCCAGGTGATTCCCAACTGTTATTCAAACAATTTGATATATCAATTTAAAATGAGAGTTAAGAGACGGTCCAAGGTGATGAAATAGGAAGATCCTGAACTCTTCTCCTCCCTTGGATAAGCCAAATCTATAGTTATATATGGAAAAAACACTTTTGAAAAAATATCTGAAAATTAGATGAACAGCTTCTTCGTATCAACAAAGGAGAAAAGGATCACATTGAGGTGGATAAGAGAAGCAAAGATGTAGTCTCACCAAAACCTCAGAGCAGATGCATCAACTCATAATCAGGAGAGATCTCACAACTCTGGAAATCCTTTTTGGGGAGCAATGAGTTTGTACTATACATCAGGCAAACCAACTCTTAAGACCTGTACCAGAGACAAGCCCCTAAAATATCTGGTTTTGAAAACCATCAGGGTTTGTGTCCACAGTAGCCAAAGAGCTGTAATGAACTGAGAAACATTTCTGACAGGGCTATATGCAGACTCACTCGCCCCAGGGTTCAGTGTAGAAGCAGCTGTTTGAAAAGTATCCTGAATATATTGAAGGAGATTCATTTGATAATCTAAAATTGTATGCTGGAGGGACAGGGTCCTGGTGGGATTCTCTCCAGGGATATATTCCAAGTGTTGAAACAAAACAAAACAAACAAAAAACTTCCACCAAAGAATACTCTGCCTCACAAAATTATACAGAATTGAAGAAGTAATAAAGAGTTTTTCAGATGAGCAAAAGCTAAAGGAGTCCATTACCACTAAACTGGCCTTATAAAAAAGTATAAAGGTACTTCTTTAAGCTGAAAATAAAGGGCAGTAATTAATAACAGAAAAACATGAAAGAATAAATATAACGGTAAAAGTAAATTTATAGTCAAGGTAATGGATTAATCACATATAAATGTGTATGAAGGTTAAAATGCAAGAGTAATAAAAGTAACTTTAACTATAATAATTAGTTAAGGGATATATAAGTTGAAAAGATGTAGGATGTAACATGAAAAACATGTGTGGTGTGGGAGAGTGAAATATGTAGGGCTTTAAAATATATTCAAATTTAAATTATCAACTTATAGTAGACTGTTGTAAGTTGTTGTAACTAAGCCTCATGATAACTACCAAGCAAAAAGCTATAGTAGATACACAAAAGATAATGAGAAAGAAATTTAAGCACACTATTAAAGAAAGTCTCAAAGTAAAAAGGAAGAGAGAGAGAAAGGACAGAGAAAAGACAAAACATCCAGAAATCGATTAAATGGCAATAGGAATATACTTATCAATAATTACTTTAAATGTAAATGAACTGAATTTTCCAATCAAAAGACACAGAGAGGTTGAATGGATTAAAAAAAAAAAAAAGTCCCACCTATATGCTATCTATAAGAAACTCAGTTAAAAGCAAAAAGAAAGCTGGGGTAGCTATACTTAGATCAGAAAAAAATGTTTTTTTTTTTTTTTTCTTTAAGATTTTATTTATTTATTTGACAGAGAGAGAGAGACCATGAGAGAGGGAACATAAGGAGGGGATTGGGGGAGGGAGAAGCAGACTCCCCGCTGAGCAGTGAGCCTGATGTGGGACTCCATCCCAGGACCCTGAAATCACAACCTGAGCCAATGGCTTACACTCAACAACTGAGCCATGCAGGCACCCACAATAATGTTTTTAAAACAAAAACAATAATAACAAAGAAGGCCATTACATAATGATAAAAAGATTAATCCAACAAGAGAATACAACATTTGTTAATATTTAAACTCCCAACATAGAAGCATAATATATATAAAGCATATAAATATATAAAACAAATATAGGGGCACTTGGGTGGCTCAGTTGGTTAAGCATCTGCCTTCAGCTCAGATCGTGATCACAGGGTCCTGAGATGGAGCCCCGCATTGGGCTCCCTGCTCGATGGAGAGCCTGTTTCTCTCTCTCCCTCTGTCTGCCACTCTGTCTACTTGTGCTCTCTCTTTCTATTTCTCTGTCAAATAAATAAATAAAATCTTTTTTTTAAAGTTTTAAAAAACACATAATATAAATATATAAAGCAAAATTTGATAGAACTAAAGAGATAAGTAGACAGCAATGCAATAATAGTAAGAACTTTAACACCTCATTTACATTAATGGATAGATCATGCAGATAGACAATCAGTAAGAAATCACAAGCCTTAAACAATATTGTAGACCAGATAAATGTAACAAATATAAAAAGGACATCTTAGATTTGATGAAATATGGTATTAATACCAAAATTGATAAAAATAACAGATTAAATGGGTCTGATAAATTTATGAATAACTATGCCTATGCCCCTATACCAAATTTGTTGGTCAGTTGATTGTAAGTCAAGATATAGTTTTCCATATTAGAAGTTCTATAAAATAATTGTTAGATTTTCATGTGCTCCAGATAAATTTGTGCAGCTTAACTATTCTATTATTAATATTATTCTTTACCATCTTTTTTATGTGCAAATGTATCACATATATAAAATGGGGAAAAAATATCTCCATCTACTGCTAGTCCAGGTTTTAAAAGGCATTTTTTTATTAGTCTTCCCACAGGGTCTTGACAGTAAAAAGGAACTTCTCCTATGCTCTTACCCTTGCAGCACTGAAAGAGCACTGGCTTTTTGATGTAATTGATTGTAATTCAAGCTAAAAAATTATCTGGGTAGCAAATAAGGGTAGCAAATTCAGATTTGATGAATTCTTCAAGGAAGATTGTTTTCTGTCCGTTATGTTTCAAAGCATGGATCCCTATAGTTTCACAGAAAGTAGATAAGACATTTTGATTGAGTTAGACTACTTTTATTCTATGAATTCTGACTTATAAAAAAAGCTTAAAACAATTGTCCTTTAAACATTACACAATGTGATTATTAAAATTGTATACTGGAGTTAAAATAATATGTAAAAGGCAGCTTCATTCTCGGTTTCAAAATAAGAAAAACTGAGCTTTCAGGCACATTTTTTTTTTTTTAAAGATCATTTCAGCAGTGTCAAGCTGTGAAGCATCTACAGCTCATCTGCATATACTAATTTTCATCCAAATTGTTATGGTGCTGACCATCTGGATGAATGAATACTACAGATGACTAACCAGGTCCTTTCAACAGAAGCTGAAGTTATGCCTGCTGCTATGGAAAAATATATTTTGGTTGATCCTTAGGAAGTCCATTTGTCAACACACTGGAAAATGGATATGTGCCTGGATATGTTCTACATAGATTTCTCTGCTACACATTAAGTTATTTTCCTGAAAACACTATGAACAAGGCTGTCAGTTCCTGATTACTGGTAAACAGGCTAAAGAACTAAGCTTAAAGTCAGAGTACTTGGTTTGAGTTAGGACTTAACATTTTTCCCAATTTTTGTCTGTGGGGCTGTTGTGTATATGTGTTTGTGTATGGGGGGGTGGTTGTTTTTGTGTGTGTATGTGGCAAATCTAAAGTTCTCTGAACTCCAGGGTCTCCATCTTTGAATGGGAATCAAAACTGTTACAAAAATTGAATCAAACAATGTAAATAAAACAAAGTTCTAGCTCTTTGTTTATAAAGACTAATAATATTGATAAACTTTTATATAACTTGATCAGGAAAATAGAAAAGGCCAACTTGAAACCATAAAACTCCTAGAAGAAAACATAGGGGCGATGCTCCTTGACAATTGTCTTGACAATGAAATTTTTGGATATGAATCCAAAAGCACAAGCAACAAAAGCAAATATCAACAAGTGGGACTCCATTAGAGAAAAAGCTTCTGCACATCAAAAGAAATGATCAACAAAATGACAAGACAACCTATGGAATGGGAGAAAATATTAACAAATCATATATCTAAGTATTAGATATAAAGGGTTAATATCTAAAAAAGAAAGAAGTCCTACAACTCAATACCAAATAATAATAATAATAGTAGTAGTAGTAGTAATAATAATAACTATCTGATTAAAAATAGACAAAGGAATTGAATAGATATTTTTCCGAAGAAGACATTCAAATGGCCAACAGACACATGAAAACACATTAACATTAATGATCAGAGAAATTCAAATAAAAACCACGATGAGATATCACTCCTCACAAGTTAGAATGGCTATTATCAAAGAGGTCATAAATAATATATGTTGCTGACAATGTGGAGAAGAGGGAACCCTTGCGCACTGTTGATGGAAATGTAAATTGGCGCAACCAGGATGGAAAACAGTATGAAAGGTCCTCAAGAAGTTAAAAATAGAACTAATATACAGTCCAGCAAACCCATTTCTTATATCCAAAGAAAATTAAATTATTCTAAGAGACATCTGTGCCTCCATGTTTGCATCAACATTATTTACAATAGCCAAGACATGGAAACAATTTAAATGTTCACTGGGATGAATGGATAAAGAAAATGTGGTATCTATAAAATGGGATATAGTCACACATAAAAAAATAAACAAGAGAGAAATTATGCCATGTACAACAATATAGATAGACCTTGAGGGCACCATGCTAAGCAAAATAAATCAGATAGAAAAAGACAATATTGTATGACTTCAGTTATATGTGGAACCTAAATAGCCAAATCCAGAAACATCAGAATAGTAGTTGCCAAGGACTAAAGGTAGAGAAAATGAGGTGTCGGTCCAAGGGTATAAACTACCAATTACAAGATCAGCAGATTCTGAGAATCCAATATCCAGCATGGTGACTATATATACTATACCAATGTATATTAGTAACTACGATATGCTAACAATACTGTATTATATACTTGAAAGTTACTACAGGAGTAAATCTTAAATCTCTCATTAGAAAAATAAGTAATTATCAGGGGTGTCTGGCTGTCTCACTGAGTGGAGTGTGTGACCCTCAATCTCAGGATTGTGAGTTTGAGCCCCACATTGTGCATAGAGAGTACTTAAAAAATAAAATCTTTAAAAAAAGGTAATTATCGGGGCGCCTGGGTGGCTCAGTGGGTTAAAGCCTCTGCCTTCGGTTCAGGTCATGATCTCAGGGTCCTGGGATCGAGCCCCACATGGGGCTCTCTGCTCAGCAGGGAGCCTCCTTCCTCCTCTCTCTCTGCCTGCCTCTCTGCCTACTTGTAATCTCTGTCTGTCAAATAAATAAATAAAAATCTTTTAAAAAAGGTAATTATCTGAAGTGATGGATGTGTTAACTAACTATTCTGGTAACCGTTTTGCAATACATATGTGTATTAAATCATTTGGTATACCTTAAACTTACACAATATCATATGTCAGTTATATTTCAATAAAACTAGGGAAAAAGGAAAATAGAGAAGGCCAAATAAGGTTGAATATAAATACATAAAGCAATAGCCATATTTAAATTCACAAATAACCACTAGAACTAATTTACACAAATAAACATGAAAATTTAGATGAATTAGTCAATATTCTAGAAGAAATAAATTACCAAAATTGACTTGCGATGAAAAAGAAAATATGACTAGTCCTATAACTGTCCAACAATATAAATATGAGGAAGAAGCTCAACCAGACTCCTGAAAGACTACAGAATTTTACTGGTAATCAAGAAAATATAAATTAAAAAGTTATCCTCTACAGATATTATCTTGTAATTCCAAATAATAATAAGGACCTGAGGTAATGGAAACACTTATACTGGTAAGAGTGTAAGTTTGTACAACCAATTTGGAGAAGAAATTCATTAATATTTAGTAACACTAAACAGGTATGTATCTTTCAAGGCAACAATTCCACTTGCAAATATCTCTGGAACAAATCTTTTACAGGAGCACAGGGGCCATGCAGTAGAACGTTATCTTCCAGTACTGTTAATAAAAAAATAAAGGTACAATGCTAATGGTCTCTTAGTAGAAGAATAGATAATTAACCAGCTGTTTATTCGTTCAGTGTAACACGATACAGTAATCAAAGTACATCTTCATCTTAATATGGGAAAATATCAAAAATAGCATGTTGACTAAAAAAAGCAAGTCAACAAAATATACATGCCTCATTATGCCATTTCTCTATATTTAAATATAAAGCACACTCATAACATTCTAATATATATATACCATATCAACTTCCTGATAGTCACTCTCACACATATTTCACTCTATAGAATATAAAGCAAATAAGACAAATATTAACATTTGATTAATTGTGTGTTATGTCTGTCATATTATGACTACTTTTTGTTTAAATAGTTTTAATAATTTAAGAGGAAAATAATTTGTGTAAGAAAAACATAATAGTTTTAAGACTCATTCATTCATGAGTACTTAAAATGATCAAAGATTAAATAAATCATAAAATTAGACCCACCCCTAGTAACTAGTTTTTATCTATCCAAATTTAATGTTCTACTAAAATGAACCAGTCATTTGGAAAAAAAAAAAAAAAAGGTTTATTCTATGATCTAGGCCAAAAAAATGTTTAAGATGAAAAAAAAAAAAAATGTATAAGATGAGCTTACCATACCACAATAGGTGAGAATGCAAGGGAACTACAAGAGTACTGGAGCTGGGTGGAAAGAAGGCAGGACACTGTGCCTTATGATTATGGAGATAGAATAAGTTAGTTAGTGGCCAACAGCTATTCATATGCATTTTTTGATTATGTAAATTTTGCCTACTAAAGCTTTTTGAAAATGGATCTCTTATTTCTTCCCTGTCCACTCATATCCCTGAATAATATTCCAAGGAAGTAAGGAGCAAGCATTTGACCCACACTAAGCCATGTCAGCAATTTCAAACTCTATTTACCTTATTTTTTCTTTCACTTTTCAGTTGGTTAAAAACATAGCTGGGCCTTTTAAATAATCTATCGATATGTTTTACTTAGCCAAGGCGTGATAAATAAAAAATCATTTTCAAGAAAGGCAGCTAACTCTTCACCCATAAGTTATCATATCAACAAGAGTGAAGACGCAGTTACCTTTCATTTGGGAATGGCAGATGGACACGATGGCCCAAATTCTTTCCTAACAATTGCAATTGCCACTATGGTAGCAAAAGTTTAAATCTGAGAAATGGTTTGTTCATTTTAAGAGCCTTACTATATTTGGAAGAAGCAAAAAAAGGAATACAGAGCAATCAATGTGTCACTGGATAATTTAGTTTCAAAATAAGCTCATTCAAGCATACTTAGCCTAAACCCCCACTTGTCTTCATAGTCAGAGACCATCTTTAAATTTTACTGAAGTTGTTAAAGTATAAACTGAATGTTCAGACTCAAAAGAGTGAGTCAAAGACAGAGAAAACTGTTCCTACTCATGTCCACGTTCCACCTTTGAGGATATAGTTTCCTTGTCTGAAGATCAGTCTCTCACTTTCATGAGTAACAACGGGTGACAACCATTCCAGTGTATCCCCGAAGAAATAACAGAACCAATGGCTTCAGGAGGATAACTTTAACTAGCCTCCACACTGAGCTATACATTGTCACTGTGAAGATCCATCCTAGTCTGAGCAAATTTAGACATTAGACGCATTTCAGTAACAGTGTTGACATTCCCCCAAGGCCTCCGATCTTGGTAAACAGAGCAGTTTAAGGAAATCCCCTCAACCATTTGTGTTTCAGAGAAAGACTTAATGCAAAAAAACATCTTACCTACATGACTGAGATGAAGCACACGGATGCTCCCCTTATTTACCTATGGCAGGGCCAGACATAGACTCTTTAAGTTCTCATTTTTTTCCCTCATAAATTATTACCTGAACTATTTTGTCCCCACTGCTCAATCAGAACAAAATGCTTGTGAGCTAAACTTTGCCATAGGGTGTTGTTGGACTTAGACCCACCCTCAGACAGAGCCAGCATATAACTCCAAAGAATAGGCTGACCTAAGAGTAAAACATCCTCTCATCTGCTGTCCTACCACAGCATTCTTGCTCACCGCACTTCCTCATACCTGGATCCTTCTAGTTTTGTTGACTCCTCCCTATTAAAGAAGAGCTTTTTAGTTGACTGACTTTATACATATATACATATTCAAATTAAGAGTGTCATAGGTAATACATATCCATGACAAAAATGACATAAATTCAAGTTCAAATGAGACAGTAATTTCAGCATTCCGAATACTCAGTAGTTTATTTAAGAATATAATTCCTAGGAATGCATCCATTTCTTCCAGATTGTCAAATTTGTTGGCATAGAGTTGCTCATAATATGTTCTTATAATTGTCTGTATTTCTTTGGTGTTAGTTCTGATCTCTCCTCTTTCATTCATGATTTTATTTATTTGGGTCCATTCTCTTTTCTTTTTGATAAGTCTGGCCAGGGGTTTATCAATCTTATTAATTCTTTCAAAGAACCAGCTCCTAGTTTCGTTGATTTGTTCTATTGTTTTTTTGGTATCTATTTCATTGATTTCTGCTCTGATCTTTATGATTTCTCTTCTCCTGCTGGGTTTAGGGTTTCTTTCTTGTTCTTTCTCCAGCTCCTTTAGGTGTAGGGTTAGGTTGTTGTACCTGAGACCTTTCTTGTTTCTTGAGAAAGGCTTGTACCACTATATATTTTCCTCTCAGGACTGCCTTTGTTGTGTCCCACAGATTTTGAACCGTTGTATTTTCATTATCATTTGTTTCCATGAATTTTTTCAATTCTTCTTTAATTTCCTGGTTGACCCATTCATTCTTTAGAAGGATGCTGTTTAGTCTCCATGTATTTGGGTTCTTTCCAAATTTCCTCTTGTGATTGAGTTCTAGCTTCAGAGCATTGTGGTCTGAAAATATGCAGGGAATGATCCCAATATTTTGATACCGGTTGAGACCTGATTTAGGACCGAGGATGTGATCTATTCTGGAGAATGTTCCATATGCACTAGAGAAGAATGTGTATTCTGTTGCTTTGGGATGAAATGTTCTGAATATATCTGTGATGTCCATCTGGTCCAGTGTGTCATTTAAGGCCTTTATTTCCTTGTTGATCTTTTGCTTGGATGATCTGTCCATTTCAGTGAGGGGAGTGTTAAAGTCCCCTACTATTATTGTATTATTGTGGATGTGTTTCTTTGATTTTGTTATTAATTGGTTTATATAGTTGGCTGCTCCCACGTTAGGGGCATAGATATTTAAAATTGTTAGATCTTCTTGTTGGACAGATCCTTTGAGTATGATATAGTGTCCTTCCTCATCTCTTATTATAGTCTTTGGCTTAAAATCTAATTGATCTGATATAAGGATTGCCACTCCTGCTTTCTTCTGATGTCCATTAGCATGGTAAATTGTTTTCCACCCCCTCACTTTAAATCTGTAGGTTTGCACCCAAAACTATAAGATACCTAGGAATAAACCCAACCAAAGAGACTAAGAATCTATACACAGAAAACTATAAAGTACTCATGAAAGAAATTGAGGAAGACACAAAGAAATGGAAAAATGTTCCATGCTCCTGGATTGGAAGAATAAATATTGTGAAAATGTCTATGCTATCTAAAGCAATCTACACATTTAATGCAATTCCTATCAAAGTACCATCCATTTTTTTCAAAGAAATGGAACAAATAATGTTAAAATTTATATGGAACCAGAAAAGACCTCGAATAGCCAAAGGAATATTGAAAAAGAAAGCCAAAGTTGGTGGCATCACAATTCCGGACTTCAAGCTCTATTACAAAGCTGTCATCATCAAGGCAGCATGGTACTGGCACAAAAACAGACACATAGATCAATGGAACAGAATAGAGAGCCCAGAAATAGACCCTCAACTCTATGGTCAACTAATCTTCGACAAAGCAGGAAAGAATGTCCAATGGAAAAAAGACAGCCTCTTCAATAAATGGTGTTGGGAAAATTGGATAGCCACATGCAGAAAAATGAAATTGGATCATTTCCTTACACCACACAAGAAAATAGACTCAAAATGGATGAAGGACCTCAATGTGAGAAAGGAATCCATCAAAATCCTTGAGGAGAACATAGGCAGCAACCTCTTCGACCTCAGCCGCAGCAACATCCTCCTAGGAACATTGCCAAAGGCGAGGGAAGCAAGGGCAAAAATGAACTATTGGGATTTCATCAAGATAGAAAGCTTTTGCACAGCAAAGGAAACAGTCAACAAAACCAAAAGACAACTGACAGAATGGGAGAAGATATTTGCAAACGACATATCAGATAAAGGGCTAGTGTCCAGAATCTATAAAGAACTTAGCAAACTCAACACCCAAAGAACAAATAATCCAATCAAGAAATGGGCAGAAGACATGAACAGACATTTCTGCAAAGAAGACATCCAGATGGCCAAGAGACACATGAAAAAGTGCTCCATATCACTCGGCATCAGGGAAATACAAATCAAAACCACAATGAGATACCACCTCACACCAGTCAGAATGGCTAAAATTAACAATTCAGGAAATGACAGATGCTGGCGAGGATGCGGAGAAAGGGGAACCCTCCTACACTGTTGGTGGGAATGCAAGCTGGTGCAACCACTCTGGAAAACAGCATGGAGGTTCCTCAAATTGTTGAAAATAGAACTACCCTATGACCTAGCAATTGCACTGCTGGGTATTTACCCTAAAGATACAAACGTAGTGATCCGAAGGGGCACGTGCACCCGAATGTTTATAGCAGCAATGTCTACAACAGCCAAACTATGGAAAGAACCTAGATGTCCATCAACAGAGGAATGGATAAAGAAGATGTGGTATATATACACAATGGAATACTATGCAGCCATCAAAAGAAATGAAATCTTGCCATTTGCGATGACATGGATGGAACTAGAGGGTATCATGCTTAGCGAAATAAGTCAATCGGAGAAAGACAACTATCATATGATCTCCCTGATATGAGGGAGAGCAGATGCAACATGAGGGTTAAGGGGGTAGGAGAAGAGTAAATGAAGCAAGATGGGATTGGGTGGGAGATAAACCATAAGTGACTCTTAATCTCACAAAACAAACTGAGGGTTGCTGAGGGAGGGGGGTTGGGGGGGTTATGGACATTGGGGAGGGTATGTGCTATGGTGAGTGCTGTGAAATGTGTAAACCTGGCGAGTCACAGACCTGTACCCCTGGGGAAAAAAATATATTATATGTTTATAAAAAAAAAAAAAAAAAGAATATAATTCCTAAAGTGATTTTGAGTGACATATAGTTGCCTAATAATCAGATTTTACTTTTTTTTTTAACTTTCATAAGCAGCTCTACAACATTACATCAATTCCAGTTTACAGTAAATCTCACCTAATTAATACACCAGTGGGAAAAAGAAATATACCCAATTAAGTCATTGTCCCAATTATTAAAAGCCCATAGGAAAGTATGCTAACTGGTAATCATTTTTCCCCAAATCTTAAAATAAAAAGCAGAATCAGATATAAGAATAAGTAACAAACCTAGTACATGAGCAAAGAAATAATTAACTACAGAAAAATCTATACTTTTTCTTAAGAACTTGATAACTAAATTAATATCAGTCATTACAATAAAGACATTCAATCACAATAAAGACATTCAGTACTCAGTCAACACAAATATAGGTAAGATGAGCTAGGTGTGAATTATTTCAAAAATTATCAGAATTTGGGCCAATCAATTTATCTTTGAATTCAGAGCAATTAAGGACTAAAATAAAGAACTAGATACACATCCACAGTCTTCTATCAATAACAAAGAGAATCCCAAACTCTGCTTTTGAATACTAAAGTATATATTCATGCACTAACTGTGCTATTTAGTAGTTTCAAATGAAATTATTTCATTTACTTTAATTATATCTATACTTACCTATATTTCTATCTGTATCCACCCACTCACTTATCTAAAACTTTTAACTATTAAAAAATTGGGTATCGCTGAAAAAAAAAAAACAAACAACCTAGGTTTTTTAATTCCATTTCACCTCTTAGATATCTTAATAGGATCCAAGATTGGTATTTGTCTATTTGTCTAGATGTTGGAAGAACTTCTTTCACCAGATAGAAAACTGTTTGAGTTAATAACCCTCCAACTACTTTAGTTAGCAGCCTCCTATTAAGAGACATTCTTTTTTTTTTTTCTGACAATTTTTTTTTAAAGATCTTATTTATTTATTTGACAGGCAGAGATCACAAGCAGGCAGAGAGTCAGGCAGAGAGAGAGAAGGAAATAGGCTCCCCGCTGAGGAAACAGCACAATGTGGGGCTGTGACCCAGGGATCATGACCTGAGCCAAAGCAGAGGTTTTAACCCATTGAGTCACCCAGGTGCCCCATATTCTGACAATTTTTAAACTCTGGAATATTCATGTGTTGCTACTATTTTTGGTCTTTGCAACTGAGATTTTATGTTATAAACATACCCTTTAATATTCTTCGCATGTTTTTGAAACTTAAATAAAATATTTAATATGACACATTGGAAGTAACCTTGTATCTTATAAACTTTCAGTATTTCAAATGTATTAACCATTTATGTACAAAAGCCTGGGTAGTTTCTTATTGAGATAAAGACTAATCTTAGAAATATGTTTTTAAAACTTTTTGCGCCAATTAAATATTTGTTCAGGTTTTTAAACAACATACAAAATTCACTAGTTTATACATTCATAAAATATATCCCCTAGATATCTAAATTTTAAAAAAAGTGTAATGAATTAATAAATACCAAACGCTATGCTGAGATAATGAATTAAGTGCTATAAGGAGAGTGGGACAGTTAACAGTTGAGATTCTAGAATTATAAACCTAGAGTTGCATTCTGGTTTGACTATCTAGCAGTTATGGGCAGGAATTTCTCCACTCATGAAATAAGAATAATAAGAGGAAGTATCTCACAGAGTTGTTGAAGGTTTCAATGAAATGAAAGAATGAAGAATCCTTAGCACAGATGCTTGTACATAGAAAACATTCAATATGTTCTATTTATTATCAAATTTCCCTGTAGAGGTGTGTCTGGGTGGCCATGTTGGTTAAGCATCTGTCTTTGGCTCATGTCATGATCCAGGGGTCCTGAGATCAAGCTCTATGTTGGGCTCTCTGCTCAGTGGAGAGTTTGCTTCTCCCTCTGCCTCTACCTATACCTCTGCTGGTGCTCTCTCTCTCCCTCTCTCTGGAATAAGTAAATAAAATCTTTAAAAAATAATTTCCCTGTAGAAATTAAGAAAGGTTTCCTGCAAGTTTTAGTAGATGATCTGGGCTCTAGTACTTAGCACTGTACCTGGAATGAATGAATCTCTGACCAAGAAAGGTAGTATTATAGAATAAGAGACTAGTTAAAACAACAAGGACAGTGACATGAAAATACAAGTTTGAAGAAACAATTTACAGTTTCATGAGGCTATAACATAATATCAATGAAAAGATTCAACATGGATAGGTTCTAGCTATTCAGGTACTTCCAGTTTCACTGTTAAGAAAAAAATAGAGCAATTTTTATTGCAATATGACCCTGCAATTGCACTCCTGGGTATTTACCTCAAAGATACAGATGTAGTGAAAAGAAGGCCCATCTGTACCCCAATGTTGATAGCACCAATGGCCACAGTTGCCAAACTGTGGAAAGAACCAAGATACCCTTCAACAGACGAATGGATAAAGATGATATGGTCAGTATATACAATGGAGTATTATGCTTCCATCAGAAAGGATGAATACCCAACTTTTATATCAACATGGACAGGACTGGAAGAGATCATGCTGAGTGAAATAAGTCAAGCAGAGAGAGTCAATTATCATATGGTTTCACTTACTTGTGGAGCCTAAGGAGTAACACAGAGGACATTGAGAGAAGGAGAGGAGAAGGGAGTTGGGGGAAATTGGAGGGGAAGACTAACCATGAGAGACTGTGGACTCTGAGAAACAAACTGAGGGTTTTGGAGGGGAGGGGGGGTGGGGATTGGGTGAGCCTGGTGGTGGGTATTATGGAAGGAATGTAATGCATGGAGCACAGGGTGTGGTGCATAAACAATGAATTCTGGAACACTGAAAAGAAATTATAAAAAAAAAAAAAATTGGGCTCTATTTAGAAGAGACCCGGAGTCTCACCTAGAAGTCTTAAAGAAAGGGCAGTGTAATCATAAGTCTTAAATTCAGTACATTATGGAGAAACCAAATAACAACTAACAGAATAACTGAGACAAGATGCTTTCCTTAAACCTTGCCCTACCCAAAGGCAAAAATAAGGTTGCCTTTAGAATGAAATAATAGGAGCACAATGAAGTCTCCCTATCTCTACCTGCCATTTAAAACCTCTCCCATCTCTCCCAAAATCCCAGTTCAGAATTCTATAATTATTATCCCATAAAATTTTAAATCTGGACGACATCCCAGAAATTACACTCTCAAACAGCAGAAAACTGTAAGTCACAGATCCTTATAATTTCTCATTGCACATAAATAAGTTTTAAACCTACATATCTCTGTAATTGCCTGATTAATCTCTGTCTCTCCCTACTATACTATGAGCATCATAAGAATAAGTAAGATATAGTGTGCTTATTCAACTTTTGTTATAGTCTTTGCTTTAAAATCTAGTTTGTCTGATGTAAATATGGCTACTCTGGCTTTCTTTTGAAGTCCATTAGCATGACAGATGGTTCACCATCCCCTCACTTTCTATCTGGAGGTGTCTCTAGGTCTAAAAAGAGCCTCTTGTGGGCAGTGTATATATGGGTTTCTCTCTTTTTTTTTTTTTAATCCATTCTGATACCCTATGTCTTTTGATTGGAACATCTAGTCCATTTGCATTCAGAGTGGTTATTAATAGATACGAATTTAGTGCCATTGTATTATTGGTAAAGTCCTTGTTTCTGGAGATGTTCTCTGTTCCCTTCTAGTCTTTGTTGCTTTTGGTTTCCTTCCCACTCAAACAGTCCCCTTTAACATTTCTTTCAGGGATGGTTTAGTGATCACAAACTCCTTTAGTTTTTGTTTGTTTGGGAAACTCTCCTATTCTGAATGACAGTCCTGCTGGATAGAGTATTCTTGGCTGCGGATTCTTCCCAATCAGTATTTTGAATATATCATGCCACTCTCTTCTGGCCTACAGATTTCTGTGGAGAGATCTGCTGCTAACTTGTCTTCCTTTGTAGGTCAGGGATTTCTTTTCCCTTGCTTGCAGGATTCTTTCCTTATATTTTACAAATTTTACTATGACATACCTTAGTGTTGGTTGGCTTCTTTTGATCTTGATTGGAGTTCTCTGTACCTCCCGGATTTGGACGTCTATTTCTTTCCCCAGATTAGGGAAGTTTTCAGCTATGATTTATTCAAATAAACCCTCTACCCCTTTCCTCCCTCTCTTCTTCTGGGACTCATATGATACTTAATGTTATTACACTTTATGGAGTCACTGAGTTCCCTAAGTCTACATTCATGACCCAGTATTTTTTTTCCCCCTCTTCTTTTTAGCATCATTATTTTCCATAATTTTATCTTCTATATTATTTATTTGTTTCGCTGCTTCTGCCATCTTTGTGGTCATTACATTCAATCAGTTTTGCATCTCAGAGCACTTTTTATTTCTTATTTTGGTCTGACTAGTTTTTAGGTCTTTTATCTCTGCAGCTAGGGTCTCTCTGATTTCTTCATATACTTTTGTCAAGTCCAGCTAGTATCCTTATAACTGTTGTTTTAAATTCTGGTTCAGGCCTATTATATCTATTTTAATTAGCAACCTGGCTGTGAGCCCTTCTTGTTGGAACCCTCTTACACTGTTTGAGGGAATGTAAACTGGAGCAGCCACTCTGGAAAACACTATGGAGGTTCTCAAAAAGTTAAAAATAGAACTCCCCTACAATCCAGCAATTGCACTACTAAGTATTACACAAAGGACACAAAAATACTGACTTGGAGGGTCATATGCACCCCAATGTTTATAGCAGCATTATCAACAATAGCCAAATTATGGAAAGATCCAAATGTCCTGACGAATGAATAGAGAAGACATGGTATATATATCTATATATATATAGATACACACACACACACACACACACACACACACACACAACGTAATATTACTCAGCCATCAAAAAATGAAATCTTGCCATATGCAATGATGTGGATGGAGCTAGAGTGCATTACGCTAACTGAAACAAGTCAGAGAAAGACAAATACCATATGATTTCATTCACATGTGTAATTTAAGAAATAAAAGAGATGAACATAGGTGAAGGGGAAAAAAAGAGAGGAAGAAATTATAAGAGACCCTTCATTATAGAGAACAAACTGAAGGTTGATGGAGGGGTTGTGGGTGGGGGATGGCTAAATGGGTGATGACTATAAGGAGGGCATTTGTGTTGAGCACTGGGTGTTGTATGTAAGTGACATGTCACTAAATTCTACTCCTGACACCAATATTACACTATATATTAACTTACTAGAATTTAAATAAAAATTTGAAAAAAATAAAAAGAGTAAATAATGTCTTCCTTTTTGCACCATATATCCCATTGTTTCTCAGCAATACTTCTCCCTGGGTTATTCATGAAAAGAATGAACACTGATACTGTACATGACAAAATTCTATGCTTACAAATGACAACAACAACAAACAAAACAAAACAAAAAGAAATGGATCTTGGGGCCCCTAGGTGGCTCAGTTGGTTAAGCATCTGCCTTCAGCTCAGGTCATGATTTCCAGGTCCTGGGATTGAGCCCCAAGATGCGCTTCCTGTTCAGTGGGGATTTGCTTCTTTCTCTCTCTCTGCATCTCCACATCCCACTCATGCTCTCTCAAATAAATAAGTAAAATCTTAAAAAAAATAAAAATAAATGAATGGGTCTTAACAAGGGAGTTTCTAATCTTATGCAGTATCTTCTTGCTACACTGCTATATAAAATAATACTTAAGTATTTTCTTAATCAATTTTTCTATCCATTTCAATCTTAATTTCCTTCACTTAAAGCCAAAAAACAGACATCTAAAATCAAGCTATAATCTAAAGACTTAAATATATACCTCAATATTGGAACATGGAATTATATACTACATGTCTTATATTAGTATAAGGGGTCATTCCTTCATTATAATTATCAATTTATTAAAAATGCAAAGTATGCTCTGAATTTCTTTCTAACAAGTGAATTAAAATCAATTAAAGTATCAATAGCCCATGATTTTAAAATTTTGAGTCAATACTTCTGTAGTATAGACACAAATTATGCTAACTCTCCCAGTGGCATTTCTTACACTTAAAATATTTAGTATGTGTTTATAATGAAGGAAGAATACATTAGAAAATGAGAGAGTCTATGACTGCCTTTTAAAAATACGTTTTAAGGACGACTGGGTGGCTGAGCTCTTTAAGCGGCTGCCTTCAGCTTAGGTCATGATCCCAGGGTCCTCGGATCAAGTACTGCAACTCCCTGCTGAGCACAGAGCCTGCTTCTCCCTCTCACTCTGCCTTTTGCTCCCCATGCTTGTACTCTCTCTCTCTCTCTCTGGCAAATGAATAAATAAAACCTTTAAAAAATAATAATAAATTTAAAATTAGATATATGAAAGAAACTATTAGAATCAGACTGGATGAAAAATTATCTGATTTTATTTTAGAAATAGTAGGCATTTGTTAACTGTCTCTTAGCAAATGTGCCCTCCCTTCTCATTAGCATTATGTTTTAGGAGAAGGAATTCTTTCTATGATTTGCTTTCTTAAAAAATACACTTTACTTTTGAGAGCAATTTTAGGCTCACAGCAAAACTGAGTGGAAAGTACAAAGTTCCCACATACCTTCTGTCCCCCCAAATACATAGCCTCCCTCATTCTGTACCTCCACTAGAGTGTACATTTCTTATGACTGAAGAACCTATGTTGACACAAAATTATCAGCCAAAGTCCATAGCTTACATTGGAGTTCATTCTTGATCTTGTGCTATAGCATAACACCTATCTACCATTTCAGTATCATACAGAATAGTTTTACTGCCCTGAAAATTCTGTGTTCTGCATGTTCATCTCTTCTTCCCCCAATCCCTAGCAAACACTTTTCTATTATCTCCATAGTTTTGCCTTTTCCAGAATGTAATATAATTGGAATCATACGGTATGTAGACATTTCAGCATTATTTTTACATTCTTTGAGAAATTCACCCATTCATAGTTGGCCTTGGGCTATAAAAACGGTAACTCCTGATGTGTTAAGCCAATGAGCCCATCACATGTCCTAGACTTCTTCACAAGCTATTCACACCTCTCCTACACACCAATGTGGCTCTCTCCTCAGGGTTTTACTTAAATTTTACATTATTATCGAGGCTTTCTTTGGAAATTCTATCCAAAATTATAAACCTTTCCTTATAACCCTTCATGCTTTTTCCTGTGTCACTTTTAATTGTCATTATTATTAGCCAAAATACTGTTTTACTTATATTCAATTTTTTTTGTTTATATTCTTTTACTAAAAACTGAGTTCTATGAGGGTTAAGATTTTGGTCTACTTTATTCATAACTATATTCCAGAGCCTATATAATGGCCCTGGAACATATTTGCTTAAGAATAATGTGTTGCTAAAGGAATAGAATACTAACAAAAAATGTGTAATGTGGGCCTAATGATACTTTTGAAGGAATACTAGGATTTAACAATGCTTTCTAAATTAACGATCAGTTAATTTTGCATATCTTGAAAAAACTCATGTTGAACATATGAACAGAAAAAGAAAAAACTGATCATGTTTAAGCTGAAATATCTGTTAAAATTACATATCAATACGAAAATGCAGCCACATTTAAAATGAGGGGGAACAATTATAAAAGAGGGTATTAAATTTAGTGGGAGCAAAATAAATACTTTCGATCACCTTTCGTGGAATGGTCAGATTCACAGACAAAATGAAACTATGAGACACTTGTGGACTGAGCAGAATTTCAGATTTTCATACACAGAGTCGGTTTTAGGCAGTTTCCAGATTGCCTCAAGGGGCAAAAAAAACCAAGAGGTTATATTAAACTATTTTGTATTAGCAACATTGCTTTAATAAAGATAAGACATTTCATTAAATGAAATAACAGCAATGCACAATTATGAGTATATGCACAGATACATATACACAGGTTTACACATATATAAATAGAAACAGCACTTGTTATAACAATTTCAAGGAAGGTTTGATTTTGTAGAAAAAGTTCACGTCATTTGCAGTTTCAGCCTTGAAAATCTTTTAAACAATTTGCCAAGTATTAATTTTGGTCTTGGTATGGCTAGAAATATTTATCTTAACCAATTATCAAAAACTGCCTACTTTGTAGTTTCAGTTATTAAAAATTTTTAAACAATTTTCTTTTATTACCATGAGTGCTATTGTCAGACCAGGTGTATACCCCCATTTCTTTGTTCTCTTAACCAATCACTTCCTTCAGCATTTCTACCTTTTGCTTTCTTTCCATGTAATGCTCCCAAACAATTTACATATAATATAATCATAAACTAAAAGACATTACAAATATTAATTGTTTTCCTTCAAATTTTATATTTGCCAGCAAATTATATTCTTACAAATAAGAATGGATCTTGGTCTTCATCTCCAACACCGAACACTTAGAAAAGCAACAGCAATCACTTCTCCTACACCTACAAAAACAATGTGCAGTTCTCACTCACACAACATTGACTGTCACTTTGATATTGAAATAAAAACATTTGCATGACCAGTTACAAGTTCTATCACTGAAACATGAGTAATTATTACCAACACTATCAATTAATGTGCTTTCTACAGAGGCTGATAATAGAATTTCTTTAAATGAGCACAAGACAGGCTGTACTAAACTAGCCTCTCTCAGATTCATAAGGACATAAATGGCATTTTGTTTGTTTGTTCACAAAATGTATTGTTTTGCCATCTTTTGGTTTTCCAGAGATTTCTTTTGGGAATCCTTAAGGTACTTTACAAAATTAAAAAAGAGAGAGAAAGCAAAAGAAAAAAGAAAAAGAGAGCGTGATTCTTTCCTAGACCACCCTTATTGTCTAAAATACTAAGCACCTGACTTTATTCATAGCATGAAAACAGATATTTTTGGTTACCACAGGAACTCACATAACATATCAAACTTATTGCTGTCACTAATTGTGCTACTTTTTATTTTTTTTTAAACTGAGTAGCTACTACTGTAATATCAGACTGCTTGGTTTCCTTTATAATTAGGGCTGTTCAGATCAATTTGATAATTTCTTGAATCGACTTTGCTGACAGTCCTATTTAAAATTATGTGAGCCATTTTTGCTGTAATATGATGTTATATTTATTGTGAATGCATTTTTATTATATTTTCATTTTTTCTAACCTTAATCATTTAATTCATAATAACATTATAAGTTTTATTTCATTGTATATTTAATAATTTTCAAAGTAAAGATAGTTAAAAAAGTGTTTTATGGCAACACAAAAAAGCTGTTATCAGTGTAATAAATTATAGTATGATTAAAACACAGGTTAGAATATAGGAAATTTGGGTCATAACCATATTATTATACTCTAGTGCTATGATGAGCTGTATGGTTTTAAGTAAGACTCCCTAGACCGTATTCATTTTTAAAATGGTCAGGGGGCACCTGGGTGGTACAGTCCGTTAAGTGTCCTACTCTTAGTTTTGGCTCAGGTCATGATTTAATGTGTCATGGAATCAAGCCCCATGTATGGCTCTGCACTCAGTGGGGAGTCTACTTGAAGATTCTCTCTCTGTCCACCTCTGGCCCTCCCACTCGTGCTCTCACTCCCATTCTCTCTAAAATAAATAAATAAATAAATCTTTTAAAAAATAAAAAAATAAAATGGTCAGAACAAATTCGAAGGGTCTAAAAATTCTATGACTCCACAAATACTTAAAATATTTTGTCTTAACTTCAGTTTAACAAAAGTCATATGTGCAATGTAGGGGTTATATTTAAAATTTTAATAATAGAGTGGCATTTATCTATCAGAACTGTATTTTCAGAAACAAGTACAACCCTATAGGAACATTTTTGCTTAATATGGAAGAGATGCTTCTATGGCAAAAAAAAAAAAAAAAAAAAAAAAAAAAAAAAGACTGATTGAAGAGAAACAGTAAATATATATGTTCAAAATAGTAGATAATCCTCAAGTTCCTAAGAAGTTTTCACCAGGTAGATTCTAAGTCTATTCAGTTCAGAAGAATCACTTCACTAACTAGTTCCTAGACCCAGGACCATTTTGTGTAGAATGAGATTAGGATAGCCTAGAGCCTTCATTAATGGTTAATTAATTTAATTTGTGAAATACTGTTGTAATCAACATAGGTGAAATCAGAGAAAAGAAAAATGACTTGTTAATGTGGTCCTTAGCCAATAGTAAGAGCATCACCTGTGAATGTGTTATAAATGCAAATTCTCACTTTCTCTCTCTCAAAAATAAATAAATTAACCTTTAAAAAAGTGTGGCAGGAGGAGCTTCTAGTTGGCTTAGTCAGTTAAGTACCCCACTCTTTGTTTTGGCTCAGATCAGTTAGAGCCACGTGTTGGGCTCTGTACTCAGCAAGATGCTTGAGATTCTCTCCCTCTTCCCCTGCCTTCCTGCTCACCCTCAAATAAATAATTGAAAAAAAGAAATGCAAATTCTCAAATCTTATCCCACACTTAACTAAAATCAGAAACTTTGGGCGAATAAAGCAGAGAAGGTGGTCAACATAATCTCCAGGGGATTCTAGTAAATACTAAATTTAAAGAATTGGCTTAGATTATCACAGTGGACTGGCATTGTGAATAATGAAGAAGGAAGCTGCTTAGATAGTATATTTCAGATATATTTGGCCTGACTCATCACAACTGTTAAAGATTAGAAAATAAAGCTTAGGGAATTTGTGGTCAATCAGCAAGCAAGAAGTGAACCAGGTGAATCCAGCTCTCCATTCGACAGCTCAAATGTGTAACCATTATTCTTCCCATTAAAAAAAATATTAAATATTCAATGGTAAAATAATCCTTGTGCCAACAACTGAAATCTTGGTTTTGAAATTATATAGTTTTAAAAGTGCTGACCCCTAGGAGCTTTTACATTCCTTAAAAAACAGAAACATGTAATTACCAGTTAAGAATATAAAACAATATGGACACCTGGGTAGCTCAGTGGGTTGTCTACCTTCAGCTCAGGACATGATTCCAGGGCCTTAGGATAAAGTCCTGCATTGGGCTCCCTGTTCAGTGGGGAGTCTGCTTCTCCCTCTCCCTCTGCCCCTCCTCAGCTTATGCTCTCTCTTGCTTGCTCTCACTGTCAAATAAATAAAATCTTAAAAAAAAAGTATAAAACAATATACAGCATAGTTCTAATACAAGTATTCTACTAATAGGCAATACTTACAAAGCTATGCTTATCAAACTTTAATCAGTCATCCAGGATATCTTTTAAAATACAAATGTTGAATGGTACCTGGGTGGCTCAGTCAGTTAAGTGATCCACTCTAAGTGTCGGCTTGTTGTGACCTCAGAGTCCTGAGATCTAGCCCAGAATTGAGCTCAGGGCTCAGCACAGAATCTACTTGGGTTTCTTTCTCCCTCTCTCTCTGCCCCTTCCCCCACTTGCACGCTCTAAATAAATAAATAAATAAGTAAATAAAATCTTTTAAAAATAAATAAATAAAAAATAAAATACAGATGTTGAATTCTTAGGCCTAGAGGGAAGTCTAGAATCTGCATTTCTAGATGCAGTTTATTCTAAACAAAACTTTGCATGCCTTTTCTTTAGAAGAACCATGCAGTTTCTTCTAGAACATGCCTTTGCTGCTGTTCCATGGACTTGACTTTGCATAGCAAGGGCATGGAGTTGAAAAGGACCAACTCTAGAGTCAGATCTGAGCCACCAGCTACCACTTATAATCATTTCAGTTTGAGCAATTTAGTAAATCTTTTTGGGCCCCACCTGTAAAATGGGGATAGCAATAATGAATACCTTTTAATGGTTAGCAGATTAAATGAGTTAAATGCCTAATACACATAAAAAGCACATAATAATTTTTAGCTTTAAATAATTAGACCAAAAATTTACCTATCACTACAAAATGAATCATTTTTAGGCTGATCTCAAAGGACTAATGCATATAAAATAACACATAAATAATGTATATGAAGCCACAAATCCTACAGAAAAAAGTAATTTTTAAATTAATAGAATAAAAGTTTTCTTCCTTGTGAAATACTGTTTGACTCCTAGCTCAAATTACATATTCTTAGTGCTTATACATTTCTCCATCAATAACAGTATCAATAACTTTTATCTAAGCCCCTTTTTTTCCTGATCGTCTTTTTTTTTTCTTTCTTTAATTCCATCTCATTAGTTATAGCCAATGTACACTTGGGGCAATTTAAATAATTTCTTGTCCTGAAGACAGAAAATTAAATTATGTAATACTAAATATATGTAACTAATTAATGTACTGATTAATTTCATATTTAGTTGAGATAAGAAATCTTGAATCATACCTAACTTCAGGGATTTATGGTTGGACATTCTCCTAATTTCTTAAATAGAAAAATGATTACTATTATATTTTATGAGCCTTTTAATCATGTAAGCGGTCAAATTGGAAATTAGAGTTGGAAGTTAGGGATTTGCCAGATGACCAACAGCTTACCATTAGATTTTAACCTCTATCAAAAAGTTGGATAAAAACATAAAATCATTCGTGACTGCTCCAAATAACTAACTCGAATTTTCATATAAATAGGATAATTGTTTATTTCTTTCTTTAAATATATGTAGGAGCAGGAGTCCCTAAGATTTCATCACTTCATCCGAGATGTTGACACTTGGGAGTCCTTTAGGTATATAATCGTTATATTAATGGAATAAGCTAAGGCAAAAAGTTCATCAAAGAGTAATTATATATTTGGGTGTCTGGAGCCAGAAAAGATTTAAAAAAAAAAAAAAGAAAGAAAGTTAAAATATTCCAACTTCAGTTCATAGAATTTCCTCCTCCCTTCCTTCTTTCCTTTCTTTTCCTTAGAAAATAAAACAGGAGCCCCAACCATGGAAATAAAAGATAATGTAGTGAGGTTTTATTTTGTAATTAATATGCATGGGAATTTACACAGTTAATTTACATTCACATTTACAGGAATTACCTCTAACCTACATATTGACAGAAGAGGCTCTTTAATTTTATGGGTCCAAGGAAACTATCTAAGTGCCTAATTTTTTTCTCCATTGCCTTTAATTAAAATAACTCCACGATCATCTACCTGATAATTTGGATAATTTTTTTTAACAGGAAGCAAGTTTGCTCACTGAACACATTTACTAGGCTTGCCTAATGACAACTTTAGATTCATGGAAATTAAAACGAGCACATTCTCAGCGGGCAATAGGCCCACTCACAGGGAGTCAGAACAGCTGCCTGCTTGCCTTGTCCTGGGGTAAACCAGAGATCTGTGGGGCTCTGGGTAAGTCATCTAACCAGCTAGCCCTAATTTTCACATCTGAAAGACAAGGGACTGAGCTAATCTCCAAGATGCCATCAAGCTGAAATTTTAGGGATTCTCCTGGAGATTATTTTAATAGCTCTCAGGGTTCATAAAGATGTAATTCTCAACTATGGAGGTTTTTTTTGGAAAAACATGTGCCATTACCTGTTTCTGATATATTAGAATATTTAACATTTACTGGACAGCATTCTCCCTGAAAATTGTAAAACAAAGATTTCAATAAGTCTTTTGCATCTTTCTAGAAACCCAGAGAAGTTTCACTAGGAATAAGCACAAAGCTACAGCCTGCCCCTATAAGAGACTGTGAGACTTACATGTTATGTTTTTTTTAAAGACTCATTTATTTATTTGAGAGAGAGGGAGCGGGCACAGGGATTGGGGGGAAGGGGCTGGCAGGAGGGAGAGAGAGTCCTTAGCAGACTGCTGAGCTCCCAGCCCAACCTGGGACTTGATATCACCATGCTGAGATCACAACCTGAGCTGAAACCAAGAATTGGACACTTAACTGATTGAGCCACCCAGATGACTGCAGACTTACATGTTTAAAATTTTTATTTTCTCAGATCTACTAAGGCATCCGTTGCCATAGTTATCATATATCTATATCTATGATGACAATAACATTATAGATTTCCTGTTTACCAATTCTGCCTTCCTTTTTTTTTTCCCCCTCCATCTGTCCTTTCTTCCTTCCCTCTCTTCTTTCCTTTCTTTTTATCCTCCACCCGCCCCTACCCTCTCTCCCTTCCTTCCTTCTATCATACATTTAGGTAAAACTCTACCTTGATTTTTTAAGGACAGAACCCCAAAAGAAAGGCAAGAAGTAATAAATAAATACAATAATAGACACTGCAATTTCTTAATTACAGTTGCATGCAAGTCTCATGAGAGTACAGAGTAGGGAGGAACCAATTTTAATTGGGTTGAAAGTAGGGAGGACCCCAGAATCCTTACAGAGGTTTATCTTAGTCCTATAGAATAACCAGACTGATTAGTCAACTGGGGCTGCCATAACAAAATACCATAAACTCGGTGATCAAAATAGTAGTAATTTATTTTCTCACAGTTCCAGAGGCTGGGAAGTCCAAGATCACTCACTGTACTAGCAAGGAAGGTATCATTCTGAGGTCTCTTCTCCTGACCTGTAGGTGGCTGTCATCTTGCTGTATGCTCTGCTGTCTCTTTTTGTAAGAACACTAATCCTGTCCAGTCAGGGCCCCACCCTTATAACCTCATTTAACCTTAATTACATCCTCATAAGCCCCATATGCAAATACAGTCACACTGGCGATTAGGATTTCAACAAATGAATTTGGGAGGGCACAAACATTCAGTCCATAACACCAATGAAGAAGAAAATGAATTTTGTATCAGTTTAATGTGAGTGACAGAGGGGTGAGGGCTCTATATTCTGGGTAATACCAACAGTTCAGCACAACTAGGGTACAGGTAGTATGTCGGGAAGTGTCAGAAAAAGGTCAGGAAAGGTAAAGACTAGCCTGAAATACCCTTTCTGGCACACTGGCATCCTGCACATAGGGAAGCACGAAGTAGACTCTGTGATGATGCTTGGCAAAGACTACGAGCAAATTTCAGTCGAGTTCACATCCTATCTCTACCAACCAGTGAAAAGACTTTCTGACTTCAAGTATTCCACTTCTTATTAACAACACGCTGGGAGCTAGAGTTTTAGCTAAACCAAAAATATGACTATTTAGTATATATTGAGGTTTTTTTTTTTCCTGAAAGAAACCTGCCTTAAAAACTGTATTGCCATAAATTTTCACTTATCTAGCAAGGTTTTATGTATTACAGTGGACATAATCAACAAGTGAAATGCAATTACCCTTTTTCTCACTTCCAATCTGTAATGAACACATTAGAGATGAGCTCTTCCTTTTTGTTGCATTACAATGTACAATTTCCTCAAATTCTTATCATTACTGGTGAGTCTTTAATTTTACTCTGGGTATTTTGAAAGCCTTATACATACTACAAAAGTTCCTTAAAATGAGAGACTCAAATGTTAAAGCAAAAAGTAAAACATTTGGGACGCCTGGGTGGCTCAGTTCGTTAAGCGTCTGCCTTCAGCTCGGGTCATGATCCCAGGGTCCTGGAATCGAGCCCTGCATTGGGCTCTCTGCTCGGCAGGGAGCCTGCTTCCTCCTCCCTCTCTCTCTGCGGCCACTCTGCCTACTTGTGATCTCTGTCTGTCACATAAATAAATAATATCTTTAAAAAAATAAATTAATTAAATAAAATGCAACTCACTTCTAAGAGGCTGCTCCTTTGTAGTCATGGCATTGCTATTAACTATATGCTTTTATTTATATGGTTAATGATGATTAACTATAAGTACTTTGGCTGCCCAGTGCAATTGTTAACTCAGAAAGTTGGACTAGGTAACACTTGTATAATTATATGTTTAATCCATGCTACAAGCCTTGTTAAGGATTTTACACGCATTGTCTCCTTTAATTCTTAACACAATTTATATCATGTAGGTACTTTATTCCCACTTTGTTTTTGAATAAACTGAGGGTTATGGAACTGATTTATCTTGCCTGAGGTCACACAGCTGGCATTTAATCTAGACATCTTTGGCTGCTGAGCCCAAATTCTTAGACATCATATTATAATACTATAAGTGGCTCATTGTTTCAGACCTGCTGCCACTTTAACAAGTGACATATTCCTTTAGAATTTTTGTGGCTGCTATTACGAATATGTAGATGAAAGAGGAAAGAAATTTCTGATGAAAACAATTGAACAAGCCCCTCTTAGATGATATTAGTGAGGAAAGCTGGCAGAAACTTCATTCACCTCGCTGTCATAAATGGATGCAACTGAAATCTGATCCTCTATTTGGCAAAATATTATGTAATTTGTTTGGGAAAAAACTTATTAAAAGGTGGATTATTCACCAAGAGATCATAATTCTTTTTTCCTGTTACTATTCCTCTTTTTAGCAAACTGTCATGCGAAACTTAACCGTTCCTCCAAAACATGAAACTAAACCCTTTTGAGCAATTTCAAACATTTCCACAAATGAATAGACATAGCAATGTGTCATGAGAGCCTGCTTCTCTCTCTCCCTCTGCCGGCCACTCTGACTGCTTGTGTTCTCTCTCTCTCTCTCTCTCTCTCTCTCTCTCTGTGTCAAATAATAAATAAAATCTTTAAAAAAAAAAAAGTAAAACATTTTAGGGATATGAGTGTAACCATTTCACGTTATGTATCTTCTTAGTAAATTTTGTCTTTGGCTTCTGACTCTAAATTTTGCAAAGAAAATATTTGCAAGTGTTTACAAAGGTGTAAAGGGAAGATTATTTTGTAGCCATTATGTATTTGTAATGTCAAGGGCTTATTACTCCAAATACAAACTGTATTTAAATATCAAAACCTCATGAGACATGAGAACATTCTAACACTGCATTATATTGGCAATATACTTTGCTACCTGGAAAGATGTTTGTAAAATAGCCAGGCTCATTTAAACCATTACTTATAAATCAGTATTTTGCTAAAACCATGACCTGGTTAGATCAAGTTTATCAATCTTGTCACTAAATATTCTCAACTTAATGTTCTGATTTCTTAATGAGCTCCTTACAATAGAAAAGGTTAGATAATTAGCATGCTGTTGTTCAACCAGCATAAATTCTAGCATTTCTAGGAAGATAAATATCTAGCTTCAAAATAGAAAGCAAGTCATAGAAGCAATTAATTCATCTTTTTTAAGGAATTGAACAATATAACAAGTTGTGTAGAATTTTGTTTCTTAAAATCAGTAACAATAAGGCATCCAAGAATACAAATTTGTACTTCTTTCCTCCCATTTTCCTTACTGTTTAATAATTAATAGTGTCCCTTCTCACTTAAAGATCACAGGTGGTGTTATATAATTTAAAATAGTGTCCATCTGATAGTCTTCTGGTGCTTAACAATAGAGGAAACTGACTGAAACTGAACAATAAGCTCACAAGTCCATAATTATAAAGTATGGAAAGGGTTATGAAGGGAAGTATCAGAGAAATATATGAAGTATAAGAGAAAGTATAAGAGAAAATAATGTATAAGAGAAAATAACGAGAGGGCACTAATTTATATTTGGTGAGGATTGTGGAGAAGTGTAGGGTTTCAGGGATTAATAGGCATTAGCTAGAGAAAGAGTGGGAAAGGGTTTGCCAAACAGAAGGAACAACTTGTGCAAAGGCCCTGAGCTGAGTCAGAAATGAGGCTCCTGCTCCTTCTATCTCATGAAACACTTAATGAGTACAGATGCTTCACATAGGCTGTAAGTTTTCATAATATGAATTGGCAGTAACTGGACTGATGAATTCTGAAGCTCAATTTTCATTATGAAAGCATGTTGTGACCCTCATCTACAACAACTAAAAGCCCCAGACAATATTTACTAGGCCGGCATCACAATTATTCTGTCTGGACGGTTTGTTGTTTGTTTATTGGTGATATGAATTTTAAGAAAACAGGGACTGGTATGATGCTGTTGCTGCGGTGAGAAAGAAAGAAAGGCCATTACCCTTGGGCAAAAGCCAAATCGAATCACAGCCTGACTTTTCTCAATGATAATTAAGTTGCCTAGCTTTACATTTATAGCTACAGAATACTTTATTTCTGAAATTCTTCTAGGAAAAAAAAAATAGTTTGCTACTGAAACTCTGAAATTCACTGGCTGTTTTCTAATCCCATTTTCCTCATTAAAAAAAAATTACTTCTGAAACTAATTTTAATAACCCATTTTTTTTTTAAACACAAGTGTATGTGTTTAGTATTGACACTCAATCTTGGAGCTAGTCTGACACAGATAACTCAGCACTCAGTGTAAGAAACAAAACTCCTGCCTAAACAAATTCAATGCTTCCTCCTAGCTGTACCCTCACCTTTCTTCCAAACTATCTACCCTGTGAGTATTTAATTGTGTGATTTTGGTTAAGTGCTTAGCACTAATTCCAGGTACTTAGTTATTTGATTATTTTAGCCTCTGTTCCTTGGACTGCTACCAACCCTTCCTTCTCTTAGTTCTTTTTCTTCTTGTCCTTGCAAAAACAAAGGAAGTTCTCCCTCAGCCTTCATATACATATAACCCACAGACATATTTACTAATTGAGTTCAAGCTATGTCACTAAGAAGCTAACACTAGGAGCTAGTCTTCCTAATACAGAATTCTGTACCTGTCACCTGGGTTTCCCTCCTCCATTCCCCCACCCCCGCCGACTTTCACCACAGATCCCTTTCCATGAAATGGCTCCATAATCATTCAAATTCACTGTATTCAAATAATGCTTTCAGTACTTTCACATTATTAAAAACCATAATGGGCTTCTTCTTAAAAGGATTTAGTATTATTATTTTCTTCCTCTGAGTATGCCTAAACATTAAAGAATTAAAAAACCACACAAACCATAGAGCCCAATTATTCCATACTAATGTCTCCATGGAAATTACTAATCTCATCAATTTTAACTTTGAAAGGTACCAATGTTTAAAGAAAGCTAATGTTAGAAAAGATATCAAGATTAGCAGGGAATATAAATACTTACAAACATACAGAGTGGAATAAAAGTGATGTGAGTAAATTGATGAAATAAACAAAACATTAGATTTATATACCTTAAAAATATCATAATTCACAAAGGTAAATAGCTTGTGTATCACAACTCCAAAAAGTCATTTATGAGCATCATGTCCTTTCATCTGGTGAGTTATCCTTTTAATATAGCAAATTCCAGTATTCTCCCAACTATCAGAATATACAAAAAAAAAAAAATATTCTACCTAGGGCAATGCCTGAAAGCTAAAAAGTACAATTTAAAAATAATGAAATTGTATTATCTGACATGAAGAAGAAATGCATAACATCTAATTTTTCAAGCTTACCTTTTTATATTATCTACATAAATCTCCATTAAAATTCACATTTCAGAATACATACATAGATTAATGGTGATTTTGGATTAAAATACTACATCAAATAATTCAATAATAATTCATATGTTTATTCTGCACTCAGGCACAAACATTACTTTGGAAATCTAAAAGAAAACTTATTATCCACTAAGAGAATATAGTCATATTTTCCTTTCTTTATCAATAATTTCCTGTTTGGTGTTTTTTTTTTTTTTTTTTTTTTTTCTTTTTTTATTTATTTGACAGAGAGAGATCACAAGTGGGCGGAGAGGCAAGCAAAGAGAGAGAGAGAGGAGGAAGCAGGCTCCCCGCTGAGCAGAGAGCCCGATGCGGGGCTCGATCCCAGGACCCTGAGATCATGACCCTAGCTGAAGGCAGAGGCTTAACCACTGAGCCACCCAGGTGCCCCCTGTTTGGTGTTTTTTCAGGCAAAATTACACTACTTGCAAGAGTGTAAATCTTTTATTTTAAGAACCAATCAAAGATTTAGGAACACTTTTGCTAACTGATTAGTATGGTAAATTTCCCTGGAATGTTTTATATTAGGGAATAAATCCCCTAACCCTTACCTACCCTTTGCAATAAAAATCCTTGTTTAGATCAAGTCCTATTCTTTTGTGAGTGCCAGGTTCATCATACTGGTTACATTTCTCAAAAATCAGAGCACATCCTTCCCATTGACTTTATACTACGTTTTTTTGCTTGTTTTGTTGTTGTTGTTTTAGAATTTTAAAAGAAACTATTAGTTTCCTTATGTAATTATTATTTCAATTCTTTCCTAAACAAGTATTTAATAGGTTGAAAATTTTGGAGTCCACAAACTCCAAAACTGCTGCCATTTTGATAGCAAGTCTTAACTCAAGCCAATCTCTGCTTATGAATGCCTATTAGGGTTTATTTGTAATTAAAACAGAACCGCTCTCCTTTCTTTCCAAGTTGGCCGGTGCTATGTCTATTTCCAATTCTCCCTTCCACCTCTTATCTCTGCTTCCACTGCTCCCACATTTAATAACCAAAATAATGGATTAGAAATTTCTTTTTCTCTAAGCTGTGATCTAAAGTATGACGTATGACTAAGCATCTTGCTAAGACTTTCACAAGGCCTCAAACCCGGTTTGTAGTACTTTCTTCTCTCTGTGGATCATATTTCTTTACACTTCAAATACTAGTCTTATATGATCAATTTTCCAATTAAGCTTGAAAAAACACCAAATAATTAGAAATGATGTTTGATGTTTCAAGGTGAACCTGAACTTCGTTTCATTTTAAATGTTCTTTAAAAGAAAGCAAATGCTTCATTTATTCCAGTCCTTGGTTTATGGAGACCCCAGATCTTGAGTAAACAGAAACTGAGCAGATACGATAATAAAGCAAAAGATTATTTCAAATTATTTTACTTTATTAAAAAAACCCTTAATATGGAATCTAGCTCTATGAATAATTCGTTGAATTAATTGGACAATTCAGTGAAACTTGGTTTGACTCATTTAAAAGTTAGCTGTCAAATTTTGACCAACTTCATTTTATTTTCATGTTAAAAGGAGTCAAACAAATATAACCTTCCACATTAAAATACAGTTTTAATATAGTTCAAAAACTCATAATCACTAAATAACCTATTAATTACATTTTCTGACATTTTTACAGTCTCAATTCATTTAGGAAAATACATTCATAGGTAAAAGGTGTATCTTCAAAAAGCCCAGAATTCAGTAGTTACCCATTATCCATGGGGGATATATTCCAAGACCCCAGCAGATGCCCGAAACTGCAGATAGGACCAAACCTTTATAAACTATGTCTTTCCAAAATATACATACCTATGATGAAGTTTAGTACAAATAACCACAGAAAAAGACTAACAATTATAACAAATTACTGTAACAAAAGTTATATGAACGTCATCTCTCTCTCCATATCTCATGGTACCATACTCACCCTTCTTCTTGAGATGATGTGAAAAGATAAAAGGCCTCCATGAGGAGATGAAAGGTGGTGAATGATGTAAGCATGGTGATGATGCAGTAGTGTTAGATTATTACTGACCTTCTGATGCTACATCAGGAGGATCATCTGCTTCCAGATCAAAGCGGTTGCCCACAGGAACCAAAACCAGCAGAAGACAAAACCACTGGTAAGGGAGAACTACTGCCCTAGGAAAATATTTTAAGACTTTTCATTTTAAATTTTCAACAAAATAAAATTCTATGTAGTCTTGGCCTGTGTTGTTTGTTTTAATTTTTATTTTCTTTCAAAGTTTTACTGACTTTGGAGAAGTGGTATTGTTTTGTTTTTCAGCTCTATTGAGATATACTTGGCACATAAAATTTTAATATATTTAAAATATACACTGTGATGGTTTGATATTCATATACATTGTAAAAAACACATCTATTACCTCAGAGGTCATATTTTATAATGGTTAAAAGTAAAGACTCGTGGGACGCCTGGGTGGCTCAGTTGGTTAAGCAGCTGCCTTTGGCTCAGGTCATGATCCCAGCATCCTGGGATCGAGTCCCACATCGGGCTCCTTGCTCGGCCCGGAGCCTGCTTCTCCCTCTGCCTCTGCCTGCCATTCTGTCTGCCTTGCTCGCTCTCTCTCCCTCTCTCTCTGACAATAAATAAAATCTTTAAAAAAAAAAAAAAGTAAAAAAAAAAAAAGTAAAGACTCGTAAGTCTGGGTTTAAAATCTACCATTACCACCACCACTACCCTCTAGCTAATGGATAGTTGGAAGTTATTTAACCCACTTTGTCTCAGCAAGGTGAGGATTATAACAATACCACCCTCAAGTTCCTGTGAGGATTAACTGAGTAAAAATGAAAAACAGCTCACTATCTGACACATACACAAAGTATAATACAAGTGCTAACTGTTAAACTATCAGATTATTTAACAATGCAGATTGTCAAAGAAGAACACAAAGCTTCCTCTGCCCTGTCATTATTTTCTTCTATGCCACAGACCTCTGATGCTTCTAGAATCCAGTTTAACCCATCGACTTCCCTTTTTCAAAGAGGTCTTAAACAGTTTAAAAGGAAAAGGAGGTCAACTGGGCCTGGACTGAGTTCAAAAATTTTAACCACTGAAGAGAATTGTGTACTATTTCTACCCCCAAAGTTTTCCCATCTCATGCTTTACAAAAGGCCTGGAAAGTGGGAAGACTTATTTGCTCTGGTTCAGAGAACAACAGGAGTTTCATATAATTTCACTAGAACTAGAGAATGCCTTGTCTGAAAGGATCATGAAACTGAACAAGCTACTTTACACTGAATATTGACCTCCTGAGTTGATTCATTCTTAGTCTTGGCTTAAAAGCTTGGATTTTATTCCTTCTCTTAGTATTTTTCTGTGTTGTAGAGTCAAATGTGACTTCCAGAGTTTAAATGCGGCTGCAGAGTAATGACCTTGTAAAATAGTAGAAATAATCAATCTTTGTTTTTTTTCTGCAAATAGTTATTATAAACTCTCAAGATTAGAGGTGAACAATGAGAGACTATGGACTCTGAAAAACAATCTGAAGGGTTTGAAGAGGTTGGGGGGGTGGGAGGTTGGGGGAACGAGGTGGTGGGTATTAGAGAGGGCACAGACTGCATGGAGCACTGGGTGTGGTACAAAAACAATGAATACTGTTATGCTGAAAATAAATTAAAAAAAATAATATTTTAACAAGAAGAACAAAAATGTGGAATATTTATCTTCAAAAATTCTGTCTATGACCATGACCCATCAAACAACTGCGTAGACCTGGATTGATCATGTCCTGGGACCACAATGGCTTATTGTCCATTTTAGGCTGAAAAATGACCAAAAAGAAAAAAGAGAACTGAAACAATATAATCCCTTGTGCCTGTGGAAAACACTGTTAGAATCAGTCATACTCTCCTGCCCTCTGTTCACCAATACAGAGGACAGTCCTACTTTTCTTTCCCTCTGCTAAATACTGGGACCACTTTAAAAAATCATAGATTCTGGTTCTATAGTGATTTCTAAGAGATAAAACAGATTGTTCATTAAGAATTACTTCAAGCCTTTACTTCCTGTGCCTATGGATCTAAAGTCATTAACCTCATAATTCTGCTCAATCCCAAACAATTATTTACTTGGCAAGACCTACCTTGAAGTCACCTGGTCCAAACACTAAAACCTTAATAATCCTTTTTCATTTTCCTCTTTGGAGTATCTAAGAATCAATAGAAGCAATGTTTTCCTTTACCAAACTAAATCTAATTTTCTCAGCATTGCTTGATCAGCAAATTTTTCTAGTACCTTTTGGGAAGTCTACAATAATATCTAATAATAACAGATAAATTACAAGTAAACAGAGTTATATCAGAAGCTTTATTCTGATTGTGGCTCATTACACCAAGTCACAGAATAACGCTTCTTCTGTACCCTTTTTTTTTTTTTTAATTCTCTGCCAACCTAACATGTAACCTTTTATTAGGGATATACAATTTTCTCTCCAAATTTTACATTTGTTTTAAAATTCAACTTCCGTGGATGAAGTGGTCCTTTCCCTTAGAAGTACACAACAAAAATCAAAAATAAAACTAAATACAGTGAAGACTCCTGACTTTGATCAAACTTACTAAAGGATTTCACTTCAAATTAGCAGTAATGTAAGATTTGTAATTTAATCTTAAGATTCAAGTCTTTTAAATTCTTCTTCATCTCAATAATGTTACCATTATTTTAAAAATATATTATTTTTATTAGAATTTATTCTGAACTAGAAAATTCACAATTATTGCATGATGTCTTTAATTTTATTTTCAATAAAGTTTCACAGGGTCATTTTCAGGAATTTAGGACTATTTCTGCTCCCTGTTATTTCTCACTCTGACAGATTTTAAAATTCCTTGGTTATGCATAAAAGTGACGATGATTTTATTTCACATAATAATTATTTCCCCTAACTCAGCATACACTGATTATATAGTTTAGTGTATTTTATTTCTCAAATATGGGTGAGGTACTATAAAAAACTATGTCCTGTTCACTACTTATAAATTGCAAATTTTGGAGACTGTGATTTTTTTTCCTTCTTAAATGGAAAATGGAAAAGAGAGAAAGTGTTTCAAGAAAATAAGTTAACATATTTGTAAGCAGATGGTAGCCTTAAGCCTGTTGACTTCCTAGCTGGATGATATAAAAATATTATAAAATGAATAAAACTCTTTACACTCATGAGTTTTCTTCCTTAGTGATAGACGTTAAATGACTTGCCACTCACACTAGACTGTTAAGTAAACTTCATACAAATTTTTCTCACAGGGCTAATATTTTGTTTATTTTTCAGTGTGATTTCGCCCTTCATTCATGTTGTAACTTTGATATCTCACCAATTTAATTCTTGCTGGTATGGTTAGCATCTAAACGGTTATACAGATGATAAAATAAGACTTGGATATTATTTTTTTTTTTTTAAGTGGTTGCTACACCCAACATGGGGCTCGAACTCACAACTCCAAGATCATGGGTCTCATGCTCTTCCGACTGAGCTAGCCAGGCATCCTTAGATGTTCTTTTTTTATAAGATACATGCAAATTTATTTTTGTCTTTTGTAAATAATTAACGAAATAACTTTAGTTTGTTATAACTTTTTTTGATATAACTTTAAACAAATAAAAATTCAGACATCTTTCTATAGGCATAATACTCTATAGAATTGGATCTAAATTGTCAAATGTTCTTTTATATTCTACCACTTGACCATTTAAATATAAATAAAACAACAATAATGATCTTGGCATTGACAACATGATATTTAAATACTGTGATACTCAAAATGATTTTATTCTGAGGGTTACAATAACTCTTTAAAATACAGTTTAATGTTCTGTCTGATTGATTTTCTATTTCTAAGGAATAAAGAGACAAAAGTGGAACTGTAGTTATCACCAAGGGCCCAAACATGTAACTGGGAACCAAATCAATACTTAATTTTAAAACATCCACAAGGAAAGTTTTAGAAATATAACATAAACTTTCTATAGTAGTCCCTGAAGAATAAACTACATACATGGACACCCTTACTTTTACTTAAAATTGATTTTATCTGATTTCAATAGTTCTTCCTTTTTTATTACTACAATCACCCAAAACCGTTAACTCATTATATTTCTGCTCATAAAAAGTAGTGAAGATCTTGTTAACCACATATTCATCCAGTGTATTATAGACCTCAAAGTTTGGGAGCCCTTCTAGAACCTAATCACTTCAGTACATAGTTATACTTGCCTTACTGTAATCACATTAATATCAAGGGCAATTTATTAATATGCTTCAGCCGTGGAAGTAGTATGGCCTGGTTTCCATCATATGCACATATAAGGAGTTCTAAATTATCTGTTTATTATTTAGAATTATTTGTTGTGTTTTTCAAGGGATATGGAATTTCATTTACTGAGGACAAAATAAGCTAAGACTTACACACCACGTTTTTAAAGTTATAGTCATATTATATCCTTTTATAAGTCTGCTCAGGCTGCTACAACAAAATACTACAGAATGGACAACTCAAACAACAGAATGTACATTTCTCATAGTTCCAGAGGCTGGAAGTCCATGATCAAGGTACCAGAAAGTACCAGAAGTCCATGACCAATGTACCAAAAAATGTGGTTTCTGGTGAGAGCTCTCTTCCTGGCTTACAAATGACCACCTTCTCTTTGTGCCTTTAATGGTATGCCATTTCCCCTTATGCCAATATCATTGGACTAGAGCCCCATTCTCATGACTTAATCGAATGCTAACTGCCTCCCAAAGGCTCCATTTCCAAATACCATCACACTGGGGACATAAGGCTTCAATAACGAATTCAGGTTAGAGGAAATTTATTCCATCACAATGCTTAAGCACAACTTAAGCACTTGACTCTACCTTTCTCTCCTCTCCTATAAAGCATCTTAAGGAACAAAAATCAGTAGAAGGCATCTCTATAGTTGAGTTTCAACAAAAACAATAAACAAATAAACAAAATAAAAACCTAAGATCCATCAAAAGGAAAACTTGTTGTACATTAAACATAGATGCTAGAGAATTCTCCATCAGGAAAAGAGGTATCCAGCTGCAATAGTTCTCTCAATATTTATGATAAAATACTCAATATGAAAAAAAGCAAAGAAACACTTTAAAAATAATTGCTAAATGGTAAATTTTGAATGTAATAATTGCATCAAAGTAAGCTTGGCACTTTAAAAATCCAAATCAATAAATCCCTACTTGTTCTTCAGGGTAAAGGTTTGAACAAAATAAAATAAACTCAAGCAGACTGAATTCACCAGAATTCCAGGACAGTTTTAGGGAGAATTTCTCATTTTTAAGAACTAAGAAAATGAAAATATAGAATTTTTTTTAAAGTTTCAAAGAGAAAGAGATATACATAACCTAGAATGATGAACTACACAACTCAAAGCTTTGCTTCAGATTTTTCTAAAACCACCAAAATGCTCGCTTCAAACAGCACGAAGAACTAGCAATGCTGACCATGGCCACAGTAAGTAAAGAGGTTGAAGGCACTCCTAACGTTGGAATTCATTAAAATAAATGTTATATGTCAAACTAGAAATAGCTAACATTTTCAAAGTTGGTTTTCATTCTGTTTTTTTTTTTTTTATTAATTGAGGTTTAACAACATTAGATTGCTATCTTAAATATAAGTTAGGTCTTCACATATGTTTCAATGACTATCTGTCCATCTGTCTACCCTTCCTCCATCTCTTACCTATTCCTAAAGCTCACACCTAAACTTCTGTTCTGACCCTGCAACTCTAATAAGCAATATTTGATCCTGACAACAGTCAGGAGGAATAGGTTACCTTAGAGAAAACTAGAGGCACATTTAGGTTACTCAATAACTCTCAATGAAGTGTGCCTTACAAAGAATGCTGTAATCAATTCAGGAAAGAAGTATACTTGTAAAAAGTTTTATTAGCATTATGAAAAAAATGTTGTGTAAGTAATATGATGAGTTAGATGACATAGCTGGTATTTCAATCTCCCCTCTCCTCATCCAGACAATTCAATTATGCTCTAAAAAATTCAGAAGACTTATGGTAAAAGTCTCCATGGTCTTTATGAGTGTGACCTTCAAAATTAAAATGCTAAATTGAAAAAGTGCCAATTTGCATAAGTATTACAGTCTTGCTATTTTACAAGAAAGTCAGCTATAGGCAATACCCTATGCTATAACTGTGACCTTGCACCTATAAAATGGGAGAAAATAGCATTTAAGGTCAATGAACTACTCACATTTGGAAGATACTAAAAACAGCCTAAGTCTGTAAACATGGTAGCTATATAACTTTCTGCTAATGAGGTTGTAACTGAAAAGCTTTTAAAGTAACATTTCTGTTCCTGAACCCTTACTAAAGCAAACCAAAGTGTCACATCTTGTTATGTAACAAAGAAATAAAACATTATGTACTAATAATACATATCAACATATATATGCACATACCTATACTTTTATGTATATACTTCAATATTATGAATATACTTATATTTACCTATATAGCAACTTTACTTAATTATTGCTCATTTTACTGCTAAAGCAACATTATAGAAAGTCAATGACTCCACATCTCAATAAATGCCGAAAAAATTTAAGAGGCAAGCCACTTCAGCAGTAGACCTACTATATGAAATAATTTTTAAGAGAAAATTCTGCTGTTTGCTGAGTGGCAATTACTTTCAGTCAAAACAAAGTGAACAGCTAGGGGGGAAAGGTATGTGACATAAACAATCACTATAATCCTTTCTTGTTCTTGTGGAATGTTCACCATTGTTTGCCAACTGTTTTTTTTTTTCTTTTTAATTTATGTTTTACCTTTCTATTTCTTTAAATATGCAAGTTAGACCATATCTTCTACATTTGTTACAAAGTGAAATAAAGTTCTGTAAACAGTTCCATTGACCACAGACACTTGGCCATTAAAGTATTGAGACTCTATGAGCTTGTTTCTCACTTCATATTATGCTCCACCGAGTCTAATTGAGTAAAGAGGGGATGAAGAAAATTTTAAAAACATACAGCCTTCACTTCTTCTTGGGTCCAATCCTTCTTTCTTAATATGGCATGCTGATAGAGCATTATTTAATGACTTCATTAAAAAACAATTCACTATGTAAGCAAAATACAGAATATGTTCTGTTTCCCACTAAATCCTTTATGCTTTATTAATGGGGAAAATCTTCCTCTGTTTGTGGATGAACTAGCTAGTATGATTCCTGACTTTTCTGCTCAGTCATGGGTAATAGACAGTCATGGGTCACTCTCTCAACTTACTAAGAATGGTATGTCTATTATATTAACCAAGAGTTTGGACTTCATTTAATGTTAGGTTACCAACTCCCTTGACTGAGCCTGTTTCAGGCTGGAATTTCTGCAGTGGGACATGAGAGAGTGTTAGTTTCTATTTTTTTGGTTTATATTCTTCCTTTTCCTCCCACTTTCCCTGCCACCCTTGAGAACCTTTGTCTGACTCAGCACAGGCAGGGAGGTGGGGTGTGGAGAGGAGAGATAATGAATAGGAAACTCTTAGGGGACTATTTTTAAGCTAGTTTACCATCTCTACATCTAGCAGATGATTATAAGTCAATTGGGATTGGTGCTATAAGGATGAAATTGTAAGTTAATTAAAAAAAAGAACTTAAATCAGGAGTCCTTTTTAAAAAGGTAATACATTTGATTTAAGCTACAACATATGTGTGTTTTAGTAAAGGACTAAGGACTTCGAGATTTGTGACTGTGCTCTCAGAGTTGGCACTTGGGTCCTCCCTCTGTCCCTCCCTCCGTTCGTTCGTTCGTTCATTTGTTCCTTCCTTCCTTCCTCTTTCTCTCCTTTCTTTCCATGAAATACATCCATATTCTTCTCTTTTTGGTTTATTTGGATTTGATTTCTTCCAGAGGAACATGCAATTTTGAGTATAGGATACCTAGACATTTTGGTTTTATTCCCATGGTACACCAAATAATGGCTTCCTAGAAGATGTTCATGTCCTAATTTCCAGAACCTGAGAATGTTCCCTTGTACTGGAAAGGCAGTTCTGTAGATGTGGTTAAATTAAAGATCTTGAGATTGGGAGATAATCTTGGTTTATCTGATTGGTCTCTGTAAGAGGGAAGTAGGAAGGTCAAAATTAGTGAAAGAGATGTGATCATGGAAGCAGAAGTCCAAATGATGCCATTATTGGCTTTGAAGATGGAAGAGGACCAAAAGCCAAGGAATAGGGTGACTTTTAGAAGCTGGGAAAGGTGAGCAGTAGATAACTGTTGACAACTTGATTTTATCCCACTGAGACTGATTATGGTCTTCTGACCTCCAGATTTTATTTAAAGCTACTCTTCTTTTAGTAGTATGTTAGAACAACAGTAGGAAATTAATACATTCTTCTCCTCTAATCTCTTCTAAAATTATCATACCCACAACTAATTTGATATAATCTTTTAAGAACTTTGAATTTCTTTCTTATATCATTCCATTGAGTTTTATTTAAATTTTTTTATTCTTTTCCCCTTGTATCTCATTGCTTAGCCCACCATTAAATTAAATTTCCTAGTTACAAAAACAATTAAACTGTCATTTTTAAACAAACATAACTATTCTTTGTAAGTATAACAAGCAGAAAAAAGTAAGAAGGCTGGGCTTATCAGAGAGCAGCCTATGGACCAGTGGCTTTTGTTGTGCCTTGGCACCACTCAGTCTATTTTTAAAAAGGAAATGGAGATAAGATGGTCTTCCATTCACACAAGAAATATTATAAATAAAGGTTTGCTATAAGACTTTTTATTGTAAATGCATAACAATATGGAACATTAAAATTCTCTCTCTCCCTCTCTTTTACTTTTTATCATAACATTCAGACAACAAATTTAATCTTTCCCATCTTTAGTCTATTCTTCATACTATGGCCAGAACTGTATTTGATTTTTGTCATTCCTATCCTTAAATTCTTCAGGTAGTCTACTTTGCTTAAGGATGAAGCCTGGATGGGCATACATGAATTTTTAGGATGTGGCCCTTCCTTCACATTTATACTATCTCTAGTCCTCTCCCTCCACTCTTGCCAACACCATATGTTTAGCCTTATTGACTTTCTTGAGCTTCCTAGAATGTCCTGACTTACTTTACCCTTTTATCTTATACTTCTATGGCTATGGTCTTACCCATTAAAATTCACATTAGTCATCATTTATTCAGAGAACAGTTTTGGTTATCCCTTCTAGAACTGTTAGAAAGCCTGGACCTTATATTCATCTCTACCATTGTCCATTATCTTCACAATATTCCTGAACTTCCTGTCATGTTGAAGGAAACAGTAAATACTTTAGGTTGGAAATTATGTGTTTTGTTTTGTTTAGTTTTCAGATTTTCCCTAAGTATCTACCCCTCAATATTTTCCAGGAAATATTAAATGAATATTAATATGTTTAGTTGGACCTAACCTAAATATTTGACAAATTTCATTAAAATGTGTTAACCTGGGGCGCCTGGGTGGCTCAGTGGGTTAAGCCTCTGCCTTCAGCTCAGGTCATGATCTCAGTGTCCTGAGATCAAGCCCCACATCGGACTCTCTGCTCAATGAGGAGTCTGCTTCCCCCTCTCTCTCTGCCTGCCTCTCTGCCTACTTGTGATTGCTCTGTCAAATAAATAAATAAAATCTTTTAAAAAAATGTGTTAACCTAATAAATATACACATCTTCAGCAGGTTTATTGATGAGAAGAATCAAGGTTATAGCTGCTTATATTTTAAAACTATACAGCTTCCCTCGAGGAGATAGGGAGTCTTCCCTAAGAAGATAGAGATTATTTTATAATTTCACATTTTTGTTTCCAGTTAAAGCAAATGTAATTTTTTAACTGGCACATAATTGATTTCTCCCTGAATCAGTATTTAATTAATTTATTTGTATACCGATAGAGATACATGCAAATTATATATCTGTAGTTACACTGGACTTAATATAGGCTACTGGAATATTTTTAAAAATTAGGTGTAGTGGCTACTTTGCCTCAAAGATATTTACCTATCAAAATATGTTATGCACTCAAGGGAGATAAACACCATAGTCAAGGCTTCCCAAGTCTCACCAGATTTGATTATGAAGTCACCACTGATAACTTGAGAGAACAATTTCAAAAAAAGGCAGGAGTCTCATTATAAGAAGTGAGTGATTAAAAAACAACAACAACAACAACAACATTTGTCAGAAGACATAGATTATTTTATTGAGGATATTTGAAGTGAAGGAAAAATCAACAGAAAAATAAAAATAACTTTAAGGACCATCAGGGTCCCTTAGAATGTGGAAAACTTGAAGATAATTTCTAACTATGGAGAGAGAGAGATAATTATACAGGTGATAATAATAGAAAAGGATTAGGGTATGAATGAAGTTATGGATAGGAAAAAAAAGGAAGAAATGGAGGTAGATGGATATTTCATAGCTAAGGAAGGGAGAAGTTCACATTTAGTAGAGCAAATTAAGTAGAGCAAGTTTCTTTCATAACTGAAAAAGAAAGGGTGGTGTTTAAGTTTGCTGAGACTGAAGAATTTGGAAACGTTGAATGGAAAACAAAATGGAAGATATGTAAAAGATACCAGATGACAATGAGAACCTAGATACAATAAATAAAAATTTGTCCTTGAAAAAATAAGATCTAAACTTAATTTTCTTGAAGAGGAGAAAAATTATTAGGTTACAACTCTTCTAAAGTTACTGCATTTGGTTGAAGAAAATGTAAAGATAAGTACTAGCTGATATGCTGATTTTAAAGTGTAAAAAAGCAATAATGCTAAAGTCAAAGAACATTTAAGAAAGGTAACCATAGCCTAGTTAGAAAGACTCATTACTTATAAACAACATCAGAAACTTACTAGACAAAAAGAATAGGAGTTTGAGCTCAGGGGAAGATTTGAAAATTCACTTAACTTTCCCTGTTACCCTATTCTGTAGGCTGAAAAACTGAGATGCATTGGAGCACTCCAACTCAATTTGAGAAAGCAGTGACCTAGGCATATGCAATGTGAAAATTTCACTGTCCACTTCTCCAAAGTTCTTTGCTCATAGGCATGCCTCATTATGTAGGAAAAGTTCAGTAGATATTGCTAACTATGTTAGTTTAAGTTACTCATATTATATTTCAGATATTAGTTCTCAATCCCAACTATGAAATGTGGAGACTAGGAAAGGAAAAAAAAAAATGGACTTGAATAATAAGGTTTTGATTTCTAGGATGATTGGATTTAGCCTCTAAAATGACAGGTTATAAATTTCTTCCCATTGCCTCGAATGGAAAACTAAAATAAAAATATGACTAAGGAAGACAGAAATGCATTTAGAATAAGAAACTCATCAAACTTTTCGACAAAGAAGGATTGAATGACCGAGAGCAATGGTAGTAGAGATTAATTTACTACTTGGTGGTTCTAAATATTGGATAAATCTTTAGACACAATTGTGAGTGAAGCATCTATTAGGACTCAGTATTTTTGGTGTTCCCTCTCTATCAAAATCCTGTGTCATTAAAGTATAGTTATAAATACAGGTTTAGATATATGAAATTTTTTTGTTTCTTGTCATGGTAAGAGATATTCAGCTGCTTTGTAACAACCCAAGAAAATTCAAATTATAAAAGGTTCAAGCTTGATTTATACAGCTTCTTCAAGAAACCATTTTTTCAGATAAGAAAATTTCTCTTCTTATTAAGTCTATATACAATGATTTGAATGGAATATCATTAAGGTGGGAAATAATCACACATCTTAAAAGTAGGTTACAATGAATCAACTGATTGCAGAACTGCTTTGCAATGATAACATAGGAAGGGAATTAACTTACATTAAGAATATTATAAATTTCATTACATGAAATTACCACACTAGAGATTTGTGAAACCATACTTATAAATAGAATGATTTATTCCAAAAATTTATAAGTCTTACATATATTTCAGCACATCTAACTGTTAAAGAACAAGGCCTTGCTTTAGGGGGAAAAAACAAAACAAAACAAAAAAATACTGAACAATATGAAAAAAACGAGCTTGGAAAAGTATTGGATATGCATAAATGTAATTTTTTACAAAAAACTTTTTACATTAAATTTTAAAATATGTTAAACACTTTTACCTACTTAAACCAAAGTTTGATATGTTTCCTTTGGCTGGGTTTCTAGTCTCATTTAAAGAAAAGTTAAATTTAACATTTTTTAGGCAAAAAGATCTCATATCCATTGTGCTTTGGACTTAAAAATGTTTACTTATTCATAGCATCTCTAAGACTTTTTTTCTCTAAAGCTATTTTGTTTTGTCTATTTAAATACATAATTATATCAACAGAATCTTCGATCACGCACACACATATATATTGGTTCATCCAATAATTCTGTTTCATTCTACATACACCATTTTTCTTCAAATCTAGCAAAATATATTAGGCTGAGCTTTTATTTTATTTTGTCTGTTTTTGAAGCCTGTGGTTCAGTCTGCTAAATATGTCTAATATTATAAGTCTAATAATTTTTTTAAGTGCAACAGATATTTCTAGAAAAGGGAGAACAATTTTCAGTAAAGACCAAGATTCTGAGGGACAAAAAAATGAAATTTATAGCCAAACAACTGTCAGGCCACCTTAATGAGTAAGTAACAAAAATAAAAAAAAAAAAGAAAGAAAGAAACTGAATCTATTATTAAAAATAATATTTTAGCAGTGCCTGGGTGGCTCAGTCGTTAAGCGTCTGCCTTCATCTCAGTTCATGATCCCAGGGTCCTGGGATCCAGCCCCATAAGGCACTCCCTGCTCAGTGGGAAGCCGCTTCTCCCTCTCCCACTCCCCCTGGTTGTATTCCCTTTCTCGCTGTCTCTCTCTCTGTCAAATAAATAAATAAAAATCTTTAAAAATAATAAAAATAAAACAATAAAAATAATATTTTAAAAATCACTTTTCATTTCCCTGTTATGCACTCTCACAACTTTAAGATCAGACATTTGTTGCAAAAAAAATTCAGAAAGATTTTATTTTTATGACTAATCACTGTGTTCATTTTTTATTTACCTCTCTCCATATTGTGAACTGTTAATGTTCTCTCCTAAATTCATCAGAGCCATCCTCAGTCAGACCTTCCTTTTAGTTGTAATTTTTCCATATTTTGTCTCATAGTCGACGAAGTACATTCAGATGTCTTCCATTACACTGGCAAATATGACATATGTGCAACATGCTATCATTCTGAATGTAGATAAATAATACACTATTTACAATTTATAAGACTAAAGTCAGGATATATCAAAACAACTCAGGATGATTCATTTCCACACACAAAATTTTAGCGAAAGGAGTGCATCGTATCATTGCAATGATATAAGACTTGTTTATAAGAAATAGATGATAATTTAGAGAAATGCTTTATGCAATTCAAGAATATATGAAGAGTAATATGCAAAGGAAAGCATAATTATAGGAGATTAGAACTTGAATCGACTTTAGAAAAAAATAGATATTACAAACTGCTTCAGAATTCTGACAGCTGGGGCGCCTGGGTGGCTCAGTGGGTTAAGCTTCTGCCTTCGACTCAGGTCATGATCTCAGGGTCCTGGGATGGACCCACATCAGGGTCTCTGCCCAGTGGGGAGCCTGATTCCCAACCCCCCTACCCCCCTTGCCTGCCTCTCTGTCTACTTGTGATCTCTTTATCTCTGTCAAATAAATAAATAAAATCTTAAAAAAAAAAAAAAAGGGAAATCTGAGAGCTGTCCAAAGCCCCACAGAGGCAGATACTGGCAGATACCATGAACCACAAGCCTCCTAATTCTTAGTGAACTGCCCTTTTTTGTGCTTCCTTCTGGTCCTATGTGTTAGGTATTAATTTTAATCCAGGGCATGTCATAGTTAAGTAGCTATTTCTAGACTTTTTTTTAGATCATTTTTTCCCTCCCCCTTAAATCACAACTAAACTTAACAGATCCTTGTTAAATAAAGTCTTCTTTCTCCTGGTTGCCATGAATCAATAACTTCCCAGGTAAGCAAGCAACATTATCATACATGGTTATCATGTCTGGAAAACAGGTGTCATTCTATTACTTTAACCTTATTTTCACATAAGCATATTTTCAATTAAAGAAAGTACAAAATAATTTAATAACCTGATTGTCTGGACAAATTCCTTAATATTGTAATAGCAGCCAACCTGGAATAACAAGTCTACAGAAAAGTAGCAATGATATTAAATATTTAAAATTGTGTAAAATATTAAAACACAATTCCAAGGAAAAAAGGAAAACATTCTGTTTATCTGAATCTTCCATTTTATTCCAAGGAGGACTGAGGTTCAGAGGAAAAGAAGAGAGTCATAAATAAAAATACTTCATCTAATTTTCAACATGTGATAAGAACAATGGGTTTACACTTTATTCTTTTTCTTTTAACACTTACAGAAATAAGTATTGTTAATAAAAAATTTCCTTGAAAACTGGCTACAGAAACATATCAACCTTTGATTGATTCTATGGAGTCTTTCTGGGACAAATATAGCCACTGATTTTCTTTCTATCTTCCAAAATTATAAATGTGTGTTATGACTTCTTCATCTCTCTATTTGCTTCAGAAATTTCACTGTTCTTCGTATGAACTCAGCAACTTAAGAATTGTCTTTAATTCCTCCCTAAGATTAGGACCCATTAGGAGAAAATTAAAACTCACTAACTTCAAATGTCAGGTTCTAAATAGCTTAAACAACATACCCAAAATTTGCAAGGAGAAAACACATATTTATTCTCATGCTTTTAAAACAAGAAAATGTGACAATTAGGACAATGGGAAAAATTTGGACTAGTTTATGCCTGTATGTAAAAGCCTACTTATATTATTAGAAATTCTTAAACTGGGGCGCCTGTGTGGCTCAGTCATTAAGCCTGTTTTCGGCTCAGGTCATGATCCCAGGGTCCTGGGATAGAGACTTGCCTCGGGGGCTCCCTGCTCTGTGGGAAGCCTACTTCTCCCTCTCCCACTCGCCCTGCTTGTGTTCCCTCTCTCGCTGTCTCTCTCTCTGTCAAATAAATAAATAAAAATCTTTAAAAAAAAAAAGAAATTCTTAAACTATAATTAGAATATGCTTTCTTTTCCTATCGAGCTTAAGATAACAGAATGAAAATATTGGTATTACTGCCTAAGAATCCACAATGTACAATTTCCATTATTTATGCTGATAGGAATCAAAGGTTTAAAATGAATACCTCTAGAACTTGTCCATTCCCTGGTTGGGGGAACATGTGAGATAATTCAACTCTAAAACACCAGGAGATTAATTTTCAGTTTGCTGTCAGGATAAAAAGGAAGTATTTTACACATGCAATTTCCACCAGGACTTTTAAGACCCATGTGTATAAAAATTATATACAACACATAAGAATCTAGTTTCCTGTGGTGAGAAAAATTCTACATATCTGCTTTTTGACACTTGGGAAATATTATTTTAATTACAGATGTGTTCATAGTTACTAAATTAAATATACTTGATAAATTGATAAGTCTAAAGTACAAATAAAAAAAAGTACATACAAAATATAAAAAGATTAAAAAGAAAAAAAATCTTTCTCAGATTTGTTTATCTTTTTATTTATTACTATAGCCATGGTAATTAACTGTTTCTCTATGGGAGAAATTTATTTTCTATCATTAACCACTTTTTTTTTTCATTACCCACTTTTTGATGTTAATTCTTTTTTTAAAATTCAGTTTATGCACAATTAAAAAATACTGTAAACCAGTAAAACAATGTTTTCCCCTCTCCATTCAAAAGCTATATAATCAAGTTTTAATCACCTCAAACAAGATTTTTATTAATTCAGAAACTTAAGGATATTGTTTAACCTGTGAATAAACATACTTAGAACTAAGATAATGTGAAGAACCCTGCATACCTGATTTTCACATCCTTCCTCCTCGTTTTTACTTTATATTGCACATACTTGATCTGTGGTTTTTCAGTATGTATGTTAATTCCAATAATTTGTTATTCATGGATAGAAAGCTATTTTCCTAATCAAGATATACTAAGTAAAAATATAGGTATTGGGGTGCCTGGGTGGCTCAGTGGGCTAAAGCCTCTGCCTTCGGCTCAGGTCATGATCCCAGGGTCTCTGCTCAGCAAGGAGCCTGTTCCCTTCCTCTCTCTCTCTCTCTCTCTCTCTGCGTGCCTCTCTGCCTACTTGTAATCTCTGTCTATCAAATAAATAAATAAAAATCTTTAAAACAATTCAAAAAAAATTTTTTTAAATATAGGTATTATCTTTGGAAGTATGAAAGTTGATGGAAATACAATGTATAAATTAGGTACTCTATCCTGTTGCATATTATTTAGTTTTTTGGATTGTTATAATTATCAAGGATAATTTGTGTAACTACCATTAACTACAGTAGTTGCACAAATTTGGTAGTTGAATGGAGCAGCACGCATGGAGGATTCTTAGGCTCCGCTGTATACTGACTGTGAGTTGTATGAACTTGGGCTGGTTCTTCAATTCTCTAAGCTTTCATTTTCTCTGTACAATGCCTGCCTACCTCACTAAGTTGTGAGGATTAAGTAAGGCAACCCATGAAAAGCAGGTAGCACAGTGTCTGGCATGTAGCTGGAGCTAAGAATATTAGCTATTATAATTATAATTATTAAATTTATTTTGGCTTCTCATTCCAGGTTTTACAGAAATTAACTATGTGGCTTTGTTTCTTCTCTCTCTTCTCAAAGCTTTGCAGAACATGAAGTTAATATCATGAGAAAAATGATTCATTAATATAATTACACCAACACGCATAAAGTACTCTTATTAAGTCAATTTGTCTCAAATTTTAATAAGTATTAGGCAGTGTTAGAAATAGAATGGTATGAAAAGACAAGTAAGATCCAACATAGGTGCACAAAGACATTAGATTTTAATGGTGACTGACAGATAAAGAATATTCATAACAAACAAGTAATGATAAATATTAAAAAAAATTCATTTTCCTCTGTAATTCAGATTATGGAAGTTCTCATAGTTTGCAGTCGCAGAAACCTTTTGTTCCACAAAACCCCCTTACTCATAAGACCAAAAGAATTATAGATTTTGCAAAAGAGCTTCTGGGAGTCATACAAAGAAGAATTGCTAAGAATGTTAGGGATTATTTTCCAGTTCCCTGAAATGTTTGTGGCAGGAATTTGCACATACATATATCCAGGTATTTCCTACAAGGCCTAAGTAACAAGAAGGTACATCAGTTCTTCCTGACTATCTACCATGTGCTAGCTTGTTTTCATTTCGGTGATGATCAAGTCTTCATAGTAATCCAGTGTAATTCTGTGAAGAGGAATTATTTTACATCCAGAAAAAATGGAATTCAGAGATGTCAATATGAGGCCACAGAGTGGCTAAGTAGCAGAGTGAAATTTTAAATTCATTTGTTTTATTCCATATCCCATTATTCATTCATAATACAAGACAGCCTATTTCATTTCTCCATTTTCACTCTCCAACTTGAGCATTATTGAAATTGATAATTCTTCACATTTTTTTCAATTTTTATCTATGGTTAGAATATTGATGGCTATGAGTCTTATTATTTTTCTTCTTATCTATTTCTTTGACTTATTTTAAAAAAGATTTTATTTATTTATTTGATAGAGAGAAAGAAAGAGTGCATAAGCAGGGGGAGCTGCAGACATGCGGCTTGATCCCAGAACCCTGGGATCATGACCTGAGCCAAAGGCAGAAGCCCAACCCACTGGGCCACCCAGGCGCCCTAACTTACTTTTTTCTAATAGTTACTCAAAAATTCAAAGTGATAATCAGAGTTCTATCTTCAGTATGTCTTTATTATAGCTTATATCTTTATTACCTTTTCCACGATTCACCTTTTTCCATAAAATATTCACTTTTCTGAAACTAATATAACATATTCACTGTTTCTAATAACCTAGTTTTTTTTTTTCTTCTAAAGTCCCACCAAGTTTTCTAATTGTCAACTGGATCTGCATTAACATATTATTTGTATGGCTTGGTTAATATTATGATACATTAATAATTATTGGTTTCTTCACCCTGTATTGAAGCAAATGGCTACATTTATGCCCTTTGATTCAAAGGAATATGCATCTTGGTCACTAACATTAAGGGAGACAATTTTTCCTGACCAAAAAATAACTTCCTCCACATTTCCACCTACAAGGTTAATAAATTCTGGGGATCTAATATACAGCATGGTGACTGTAATTAACAGCACCATATTATATCTTTGACAGTTGTCAAGGGATCTTAAATGTTATTGTCAGACACCCACAAAAAGTAATTACAGGAAGGAATGGAGATGTTAACTAACTCCATCGTGGTAATCATTTAGCAGAACATATGTGTATCAAATCATCACGTTGTACACTTTAAACTTTACGTATGTTATATGTCAATAATATCTCAATAGTGCTAGAAAAATTTGTAATCTATTGTAATCTATTTTTTAAAGACACTATTGTATTAAATAATTTAAAACTTGAACTAGGGTGGTAGCAAACAGAATGAGAAAAATAGTGCAAATACTAAAGAAAGTTTAACGAGAACACATCTATACATGAATATGGAATAACAAAGTTTCAACCACCTCAATTATACAATTCTTTTGAGCAATACTTAATCCTGCTATTAAAATAAGCAAAGAGTAGGGCACCTGGGTGGCTCAGTGGGTTGGCCTTCTGCCTCCAGCTCGGGTCGTGGTCTCGGGGTCCTGGGGTCGAGCCCTGCATTGGGCTCTCTGCTCGGCGGGGAGCCTGCTTCCCCCTCTCTCTGCCTGCCTCTCTGCCTACTTGTGATCTCTCTGTCAAATAAATGAATAAAATCTTTAAAAAAAATAAGCAAAGAGTAGCTGCAAAAAGAACACTATGCAGAAAACATTGATTTTATAAGGTCTAATATATATCTGGACAGAGAAGATTAGTAACAATTTTGAGACCTGCCTAGCTAATAATTCAGTAGGAATGGCCCACATACATGAAGTGACATACACAGATGAAGTGACATGTTGAGTAATGAAAAACATAGAGATAAAAGTATAATTTTCCTAGACTAGAGAAAGGTGGGGAGAGAAGATAAAGAGAGAGGACCTTGTAGGTTACTAAAGAGAATGGATCTACTTCATCTTCTCAGGAATAAGAAAATGGCAGCATGCAATGCCCCAACTTTGTGTACACACACAAACACATATACATATACCTTATTATCAATATGTTGCTAAGTACACTGCAGGGACCTCTGCCTTTCTGGAGAGGACCTCTCCAGAAGCAGGACCTCTGCTTCCTCCATTCTTCACCAGAAAAAGCCCTCCAACTAGGCTTGGGGTGGTTTATTGAAAAAGATGTAAAGGTCTTAGATCTCAGCTTTTGGGAATACTTCTAATCAGTATGGGTAACATATCTATACTCCTGTTTCTTTCTTAAAGACTTACATGATGTCGCCAATAAAAACCATCATCCTTTTCCCACCTTCTCATTGACTACCATCCTTGGCAAAGGCATAGCTTATAAATACTTTCAGGTTCCCTCTTAGATAGATTCTTGGTGCAGAATTTGAGTTTTCTCCAAAACTCCTGTTCCCCTACTTTTCCTAGTGTTGCTTTCCTTTATTTTCCCTTTTCTTCAAGTTCCTTCTTTTAGCATCACCTCCGTGGCTACCTACCAATATTTTCTCAAATCCATCCTTCCTTTTGGCAAAAAGCCATCTCAGGCAATAACTCAGAATGAGTCTCTGACCTACTTCACTTAGAGTTTTGGATTTTAATGTACTTATTAATGCATTATTCCTCAGCAACCTAGGAAGTCAGTATTACATACTCAGCCTCGCCCCATGATGCATCTAGGAAGATGGAATCCAAGAAGGCATACAGTCAAAAGTGCCATCCTGGCACAGAGAGGCGCAGAAAGCCACTAGACCCAAGGGTTTCATGAGGACCAGGATTATGGACTTAGTATTACTAGCAAACTGTTCGAACCAATGGCCTAAATCATGGTGTGACATAAGACTGAAACTGTTACTCAATGAGGGAGTAGCCGAAGGCCAAAAACAAAACAAAACAAAAACCCAACTGGATTTATAGGTAACCCAAACAAATGATGTCCAAAATCAGAAACTGAAATAAAGTAAAATAAATAAATAATTAATTAAAGTTTAATTATGGCACATCTGAGTTGATTGAGTAGGATTTATAGCTGCTATACTGGGTGATCAGAGTTGTGAGTGTGAATAGGTTGTTACAGGAAATGTGTGTGTGTGTTTGTGTGCACAAATGTGTGTGTGTGTGTGTGTGTGTGTGTGTTTAGAAAGTAAGAGGGGCACCAGGGTGGCTCAGTTGTTAAGCATCTGCCTTTGGCTCAGGTCATGATCCCAGAGTCCTGCGACCAAGTCCCACATTGGGCTCCCTGCTCTGCAGGAAGCCTGCTTCTCCCTCTCCCACTCCCTTTGCTGTGTTCCCTCTTTTACTGTGTCTCTCTCTCTGTCAAAAAAATAAATAAAATATTAAAAAAAAAAAGAAAAGTAAGAGTATGAGTATGAGAAGCAACATCAAAGAAAAGGAAATTCGAAGGTAAACAGAAAAGTAGGTAAGAGCATGGGGAAAGTGTGGTAAAGGAGGAGTAAAGTTGAATACCTACATTGGTAAGGTATTGTGTATTACCCTTTCTTAAGCAGATTCAGACTGTGCTCTTCCTCTCCTTAATCCTGGATTTCCTATAGAATCTCAAAGTTAGGTGGCTTTGATTTTCCACAAATGTCATCAGGCTGTCAGTTTCTCAGTAAAACCTAGCACAATGCTAAAAGACTAAATTTAACTCTTGTGTACCACAGCACCACACAGACTGCTCTATCAATCAAGGCACTGCCACTGTTATGTTATGCTTATACTTACCATATAGCGCATTGAGCCATAGCCTCTATTTTTCCAGGTAAGAACATTTGTGTAATGCTATGTTATCATTCACAAATCACAAAACAATTTAAGTAGTAATTTTATACTTGAGGGTTTCAAAACTGATCAACTTATTGAATATTTTATGTGTCAGTTTGGCTGAGCACAGTATCCAGATATTTGGTTAAACATCATTCTAGAATTTTCTGTGAAGGTATTTTTTCAATGAGATTAACATTTAAATCAGCTGACTTTCAGTAAAACATTACCCTCCATAATGTGGGTGGGCTTCATCCAATAACTTGAAGGCCTTAAGAGAACAAAAACCAAGAAGGAATTCTGCCACCAAACCGCTTTTGGACTCAAACTGCCAACTCTTCCCTGGGCCTACCTTTGCCAAGCCTTTGCAATCATGTGAGCCAATTCCTTAAAATAAATCTCTTTCATTTTCTCTGTCTCTTTCTTTTTTTTTAACAAGAAAAATATATTTATTTTCAATATGGTCTAGTCCTCATCAGTTAATCACAGCATAGGGGCTATAAAGAGTCCTTTATGGCAGAGCAGGGTTCCATGCCTCCCAAGACAGCAAGTCCTTCTCCCTCAGAGACCCATGCCCCAAACCAAACTGAACACACAAAAAGGTGAGACCAGGATGAAGATCACCCCCGACTTCATCATGTTTCACCCTTCCTCCACAGCCTTCAAGTTCCCTAATTGCAGCCTCCTACCATTTCACCCCCAATTAGCAACAGAAGATATATATAGATATATATAGATATATCTATATATATCATATCATAACATATACTTCATATATATATATATATGAAAGCCATATCATAATATATATTTCATATATATATATGAAATCTATAGATGTACAGAGATAGATACAGATCAGTATATCTCCTATTGGGTTCTATCCATAACCCTAATTAAGACGCTAAGCGTTAAAATCACTACTTGAAATGAATACATAAGCAAAAACAGATTCTTCTTGGGACAAAGATTTTCACCCCCTTGTAGTATTTCAAATTGTGAGAAAGCTTTCTAGAAGACCCAGCTTCTTTGTTTTTAAATTTTTGGAACAAACTGATCACATGGGACAGTAACATTCTTAGTTCACTGCACCTGCAAGTTTATTAGTAAACAAGGGAAATGTCAGTGAAAGGCAACAGAAGTCTTTGAGAAGCCGTGAACAATGTATTGATTTGGGCCTTTTATGTTTTTATATGACTTTTCCACTGAGCATGTCAAATAGTGTCACACTGCTCTGGATTGAGAGGAGTATTTCCCTGAAAAGAATGGGAATTCCCATCATAAATTATAGGTCAAAGGTGAGACAGAGAAAAATCCTGAATAGACCCAGGAACATGTGGCTGATATTAGGTTTCATAGTGATATCTAATAGCAAGCTTTAAGTTCATTCATATTATATCTCTCTTCCCTTTCTCCAATTGTATGGAAAGTCTTCTTCAACGTTTCAGTCTGACCTCAACAGTGTGGGTCCCTAATCTTGTTAAGGCCAATGGGACATGAGCACCAGTGACTTAGGGGATATTACTTGTTCCAGAAAATCTGGTACCAGCAAATGTCTGGACACAGCAGATATGAGCAGATTTTTGCCTCACAAACAAAGGCTAACCACATGGATCTCAAATGGGAGTAATACCTGGAAAGTGCATATGTAGGAAGTAGGGAGTGTGGTGCCTTTGACTTAGCTGGGAGGGCCTCATGCATTTACTGAGTGTGTGGAAGATGGAAACGCTCCTGCTATAATCAGGAAGTACCCCACATAACAATATATATACTAATCTGAAATCAAGTCTGGGCAACCTACTAAAGGGCAGGAAACTTCAGATTAGGAGTGTGAGTACCGAGGCACAGGTTTTACCTCTTGCTTCCTCTGCCATGACATCCTGATGGTGGGATGGGGACAAAGGCGCTCTCATAACACACAGGTAGACCCATGAAATCAATAGAACAATGTGAATTCAACCAATGACAGGACTTAAGAACATCTGAGTTACATTTAAACTTTAGATGCCTCCATGTATACCGTAAATTTAAAATTAAGTGAAAGTCAATCAGCCTATTTAAAACATAAGAAATAGACTAGGTCAGTAAGGAAACAATCCTGGATAGAATTATAATGTGGCTCTCTGTCTTGAAGTTCAGGAATAGAAGGGTAACAGAAATTTCCATTTTCAAAACAGATACAGGAAATAAAAGCCCCACTCTAGGGAGTGCAGTAGAGGAGGGTGTTGGGGTAAGATTTTTACTTTTTATATAAGAGCATTCTGTCCTTTTTGATTTTTTAACTTTTGCACATTAAAAGATACTTAGAAAAAAGTAAAGCCATAGACTTTAAGTTAAAATGTATCTATCTATCCATCAAATCCCTTTGAAAAGTAACTATGATCTGTAAAGCAGCAAATGCATTAGAGACAGCATTTTAAGAGAATTGCTTTGCAAAGCATAGATCTCTTTGAATTGTGAATAATAACATCCAATTTGCAACCTCAGATTTAGCAATTTGGATTTCATTAAAGTCATATTCAGCCTTAATGATTTAACTAGATAATCATTAGCACATTGTTGAACATATAGAAAGTAATCAATAAATATCTATTGAATGACAATAGAAGTGGTTTTAATTACAGTTATTTTAATTCCCACCTCATAAGAATAAAATATCCCAACATGATTTCCACCCTCTTTCCACACATGTGTGTACACAGACACAGAAACATTTATCTGTTAGTGATGTCTGTTAACAATAGACAGAATACTTTAATTAATTTGCTTTAAAGAGACTATACTGACTCTCAAATAACAGCTTAACACTTAAAAATACATTTTAATTACACGAATAGAGATTAACATTTAAATCTTCAAATGATTAGTCTGTGAAAATTATTATATTATTTATTTCTACTGATTTCTTTTGAAACAATGTGCTAACACTAAAATATCCTCCAATATCCACATCCTTAGAAATTTTTAATAAAACTTTTTCACTGATCTTGGAAACAAGAATATTAATTGAAATGTTTTAATTGAGTGACACACATTGAAATAGTTCACTGAAAGCTTACTGTCATTTGCCCCTGAGAATGCATTTTATCCGAGCTTATTGCTGCTACTCTGAAAGCTCAAGCAAAAGCTTACACAGTTTTCCGTGGGCTTTGACTCAACAAACTAGTCACAGCATGGCAAACCATGCTGAGTTGAATCCATTTCTTCCCTTTAGCCTCTTAGCTTCATCTCTACTTGGTGATCTTTACTAATAAATATCAAAATAGAATGGGACAATGAAATCCTATTGTTTTCACATGCTAAAATGTACATTCCTGGAACATTTTATGGTGGTTTTTAAAGATGTGTCTAATTAATTGGTTCCTTTTATTATACCTAGGGATGTTCTGCATGGTTTCTTTTTGTCCTCCATGAATCCTTAAAAAAGGCTTAGTGGTTATTTTTGTTACTTTATTATTTATATTAACAGTACACTGAACAGCAGTGAGTTACCTGCTTGAGAATATAGCTTTAACATAAATCAGAATTGAGGAGCACTGACATTGATCTCTGTGCTTTAACTTGCCAGCACTCTATGCACAAAGAAAACATCTACAAAGAGATTTCTAACCATGTTCTCTGGGATGGGGGAAAAAAAAAAGGAAATCCCATGGTGCCTAGGCAGATACCACTTCTACAGCAAGACAGTGGCACTGGGGACAGCCTATCAACTTACACATGCTATGTCCCTAACAGTGTTAATATTTCAGTAACTTTCTTCCATTCCCCAATCCCTCAAAGCCTGAAATATATTCCCAGTGGAAAATAAATATCTCTTTTTTGGTTTGTGGACAGAATGCTTCCGGGGGTGGACACCTGCTAGTTTAACATTCCTTATATAGGCCAGACTATAAGCAGAAGGATGTTCACTTGCTTCAAGGTATTTTTGATTCTCAAGTGCCACCTGCTCTAGAAACTGCAGCCAAATGTTATCTAAGAGAAGGGACATAAAGTATGGCAAACAAATCCTGTGACTACACAGAACTATCTAAACACTGCAGCTGGTTACTCTAGAAAATCACCTGCATCAGTTGGCTGGAGAAGGGAGGGACGGAAAATATGGGGCACTGGGGAGAATTCTCTTCAGGCAACTAACAGGCTCCTATTTTACCAACTTTTGAGAGCATGGACTCACTACTGGGGGTGCCCTGAGACTTGTGTCCCTACAACACGAAGCTCAGTGACCTGTGCTTAATAGTGTATGGACCTGATTAAGGAAAATAGAGCAAAATCTTACTGGCCCTGGAATCACACTATCTGTGTGTGATTTCTGACTCTGCCACTTCCAAACTATACTGGATCTGGACTGGTTTCCTCAGTCTTCCAATCTCCTTTTTACACCATTTTGAACTGCAGAGGGTATAGAATTAAAAACATTTCCCATGTAATCCTTACAGCTAAGACTCCAACAACGACTTAGGTTCTGCCAATTAGAATTAGGAAGTGTTAAGAGAGGTAGTGGACCATACTGTCTTCATTTTGATAATGAGGACCAAGCAGGTATTTTGTGGCAGGTGACAGTGGCAAGGGTGCTGTGTTCCTGGAGTAAATGGTCAGGATAACTGTATTTCTGCTTTCCCTACTTTCTAATTCTGGTAAAGTAGCAATTCTAACAACATCACTCTAGAAGTCTACTGACTAGAGTCTGATGCTCTAGCTCTTCTAGAAACTTCACCTGGTTTCCTAAATCAAAACCCTTTCTTTTTAAAATTACTATAGTGTCTTCCATTATCTTTGCTGTACCCTGCAGAAATATACATATTTGTTAAAATCATAATTTATGTCATATAAATTTATATAAATTACATATTCTAATCTATGAATTATTACATATGATAAGTTATATAGAATATATAAAATATATATGCATATAGAAAATGTATATATTCTGTTATATTTAATACACATATATTTCTATATTTCTATTTCTATGTTGGGAGCTATTTCCAAACAAATTTCAAATAAATGTAGTTTTGGTAATTAAATACTTTATTTCTTAGCAAGCTTTGTAAAATTTGAGCCAATGTAATATACAAAAAGGATCTTGAGTTTTCCTGGATCATGGCTTTAGTTCAGAGTTTATATCCTGGAATCTAATGGATTTTTATTACAGCTAATCTATTTGGATTTTCAAACAGTCTTAAAGTAAAAAATAAAACAAACCAACCAAACAAACAAAGCACAACAACAACAAAACAAGGGCTGTGGTACCTGGGTGGCTCAGTCATTTAAGCATCTGACTCTAGATTTCAACTTAGGTCATGATCTCAGGATCCTGAGATCAAGCCCACATTGGTCCCATACTGGGTGTGCAGCCTGCTTAAATTCTCTCTCTCCCTCTCCCTCTGTCCTTCCCCTGCTCATGCTCTCTCTCTCTCAAAAAATAAATAAAAAATAATAAAAAAAATCAAGGTTGTTTTACTTTTGTCTGATTGTCTTGCCTGTCAGGTTTAATATCTCATATATGACCCTGACATTTCTGTCAGGACTATTGTGTTAGGCATTAAGATAGACATCTACAATTTGAGAGTATTTAATTGGTTAGTAAAATTACAATATGAATTATCAGATTATTAAATGGATAATAAATTAATTACAATTTATTTCATTGTAGAATATAATATGTTACAGCACCTAAAAGTAAGCAATAAATTATAAAGCAGTGTAGTAAAGGCAATTTGAAGTGTTTCAACTAAGTGCTCTAGTAGTAAAATAAGGGAAATTTCCTTAATTCTAAAACTAGTTTGTGAAAGTCTTTATTAGAAGGAGGAAAAATTGGATCTTGAAGGATGATTAGGGTTTAACATAGGAGAAAGAAGTTATGAGTATAAATGTCAATTTAAATGAGAATGACATTGTATATTATACCTTCACAGTACAATGAATAAGAAACAAACAGAAAATAGGTAAATATCAAGTAAATTTAATGCTCTCAGTAAGTCCTAGTTACTTTGAAATGAAAATCATAAATACAAAAATCATCATTTCTTGTTTTGGTAAGAAAAGATTGATCAAAATTGTGTTAAATAGGTGAGAATAACAAGGCTGATACAAATGATATTTAAATAGAAATTTATGAATATCTTCCATTTCCCCCCAAATGTAAAATATATGGAAATATTGTAAGACTTGAATGCCTTAGTATTAAATAAAAAGGGGGGGGCACACTTATGATGACAAAAAAGCACCCTGAAGTATAAGAAAATCATGTTTGTTTTGCTCAGGTTATCATGTTGCAATAAATAGGTCAAAAGCTAATATTTATATTGTTGTGAATAAAAGTGGTTCTCAACAGGGGATGATTTGATCCTCTCAGTTCCCCCATAGGTAGTATTTAGCAATGTTTAGAGATATTCCTGGTTGTCAAAACAGGCAGAGAATTGGTCTTGGCGTGTAATGAGTAGAAGACTTGGACACGACTGAATATCTCATAATACACAGTACAGTACAGCCTCCCCTCTAAAAATTGACTTTTGGGGTATCCACCCAAAATGTCAATAGAACCAAATTTGAGAAACCCTGGAATATCTTCAAAGAGGGCTTTTCATACTGAATCTGTAGATACATGTCTCCATTGCTCACCTTCTAAAATGGCTGGATATACAAAAGGAGAATAGCTTCACTTGACCAGGTCTTACAGAGTACAATTTATCACTTAAAATAAATTGTGTATAAATGATTAATTGAGAAGAATAATTCAAATGAATATGAAATTTTGAACTATAACCTGACAAGATGAGAACCTTTTGGGTTATACATAAGTTTGATAAAATGGGACTTTAGGTTATCTCATAGTTAATTTACTTCCAAAGTAGTACTGGTGACAAACACAGAAACTAGGTTGGTGACCTTTAGGGAAATATAAGACTTTGAAAATATTGAGACTGTATAGTATATTTGGAAGCTGCTAATAGAATAGATCTTAGTTCTCACCACTATGTGAGGTGATGGATATTAACAAAACTTTTTGTGGTAATATATATATATATTATAAAATATATATATATAAAATCATTGTGTTGTACACTTAAATTAATACAATGTTAAATATCACATCTCAATAAAACTGGGGTGAAGCTATTAAAAAAATAAAGAGCAAAAAAAACCCCACAGCTGACATGTTTAATGGTAAAATACTAAGTACTCTCTTTGAGGTGCCAGTGCAATGTTGTGGAAGAAAATATGGCTTTTTCAGCATATGAGACCAGAACTACTATGTCTACTGTGTGTGTGTCTGTGTGTCTGTGTGTATATCTATATCTATCTATCTACGTGAAAAATCCCACAAACTTGACTCTTACCTTATACCATACCCAAAAATTTATTACAGATGGCTCATAAATATGTTAAAATAATCAAACATCTAGATTAAACATAGAATACCTTTATGACCTAGGAGTAGGCAAGTATTTCTTAAACATGGCACAAAAGACAATAACTATTAAGAAATAAGAACATATTTAGACTTCACTGAAACTAAGAATTTTTGTTTATTAAAAATATCAGAAGGAGAGGCAGAGGCAAGTGGTAGAACTGACACAGTATTTTCATTATCTATCTGTCTATCAAAGAGTATCTCTATCTATCCATCAGGTTTTATCCAGACTATATTAAAAACTCATACAATTCAAATAAGACAAAGAAAAATATTTAAAGAATAGTCAGAATTTTTGAACAAGTACTGCACAGAACAGGCCATCCAAATGGTCAATAAGCCTATGAAAAGGTGATCAGCATCATTATTTATCAGAGGAAATGCAAATTAAAATCATAAGATACTATTGCACATCCACTAGAAAGTCTGAATTTTAAAAGACTGAAAATAGAAAGTGTTAAGAAGGATGTTGAAACAACTGAAATTCTCATACATTTGCTGATGGGGATATAATCCTGGAAACTATTAGGTAGTATCTACTGAAGGTAAACATAAACTTATTCTATGACTCCACAACTCTACTTCAGGTATATGAATGAAATGGGTATATATACCCATCAAAAGACATGTACAAGAATGTTGATAGCAGTTTTATCCAATAGGGTCAAAAACCAGAAACAATTCAGATGCCCATTCTCAGGCAAATGGATTACTAGTCTATTGTGTATTCCTATAGAGGAACATAGAACAATCATTTAAAAGGGATAAACTACCTATACACACAACAACATGAACGAGTCCCACAGATATTATGCTGAACAAAAAAAGACATCATAAATCTGTTTGATTTCATTTATATTATATTCAGGAATAGGCAAACTGAACTGATATCTACAGAAGTAAGAAGGGTGATTACCCCTGCATGAGTGGGCAAAGTGGCAAGAGAGAACTTTCTGAGGTGAGGGGAATATTTTATATTTTGATCTGGATGATGTATACACAGATTTACTTAAATGAAAAAAGTTGTTGAACTGTACACTTCACATCTCTACACTTTCCTATCTCCTATCTATTTCACACAATTTAAAAGATGCTAAACTTCAAAATAAGGAAGAAAAAATATTGTGCATGAATATATTATAGTAAAAAAGAATACTTAAAAAGGAGAGTTAAACATGTTTTCTTTATATCCAAAAAGCATTTTGAATTCACTGCAAAAAGGAAGGGGTCAGTCTGCAAAATATATTTCATGAAAAGAAAGAATGATTTGCTAATGACATTGACTCCTTCAGGAAAAATGTGTAAGTAATTCAGGAGTATAACAGAAAAGATAGCAAAGTGGAATAATACCATCTATCCTGTAAATAAACTCAGCAATTAAGGATGAAATTAGCTACCCAATATAAATATCCTATTAATTTTTAAAATATCCATGCATAATTTAATACTTTTCAAGATGCTTGTTTAACAAACCCTATTTTTTTTTAATATGAAATTAAGGTCTCTCAAAATACTTTCCATTTTTCCTTACCCTTGCAATTTGCAAAGAACTCTGTATCATTTTGAAGGTGCATGATTTAAAATATTTTTACTGTTCATTTTAACACACAATATTGTCATATAAAACTTTGTTTTAAAAATGATCAGTAATAGAGGTAACTATACTTGATGAAACATAATTCACTGCAGAAGGATAGAACAAATTGTTTGCACATTTACGTCTAGCAAGATTGTGTTTAAACTTTAAATTCTGGGGCATACAAAGAGGTTAGGTAATTTTTCTTTCACATTATAGTCATTTTCTTATACTTCTATTATGTACTTTCATATAAACAACTTTCATTATGAAGGAGAACAGGATATACCACACGAAAATATGCCTCTTTAGCATAAGGATTATTTTAGGTTATTATTTGTAAGAAACAGCAGACATAAGAAAAGCTCTGGAAACTGAGTAGAAGTTATCCTTTTGTAAAAAAACAAGAACAAAAACAAAAACAAAAACAAAAAAACCTTAAATTTACAAGGGAAATCTTCATTTGTAAAAGTGTCTCCCTCTCTGTACCAAGGAGGAGCACTCTAAATCTCTAGAAACTCTTATCAAGAAGGCAATGACTTAAATCTTCATAACAACCTGCCCCTTGTTGACTGTGCTCTTTCTAGTAACCTCCCATAACAGCCCCTTTCCACGTCCCAACATCTTTTTGTTTTTTTTTTTAAACCTTTAGCTAGAGATGTTGTTTAAGGTGGTGGCTTAGGTCATTTGGAGAAGTTACTCAGTGCTCTAGGGTCTCTCTCCATGTATATGGAAGATATACACATTATTCAACTTCCATTTTTCTCCTGTTAACCTGTCTTTTTATTATAGGGGGTCTCAGCCAAGAACATAGAGGATTAGGAGGAAAATTATTATTCATCCCTCACATTTACACATTGCTATAATTTATATTAAATCAAGTCTTCATTATTTATGACTATATCTACTTGGGCTTGTGCTGACATATGAAAATTTTATTATTATACTGTGATACACTTCCTATGCTGGCACTTGCACACACACTTGCTTACGCCTACATCCACACATACCTGAAAGGGTTAAGAATACATATCTCCAAAATGTACGACTATGACATGTGGACTATTTTGAGCTAAAGACAATCAAGACCTTTGGGTCTCAAAAGAAATTTCTGCCCTTCTCTTTACTATCTAGAAGAATCTAAATTGGAGGTATTATCCAGAATGAAAGTTTTTACCAAGGACAAATTTTATCTCAATGACCCATCTGTGTGGCAGGGCAAATATCTAATTACCAAACATCTGCTCTTCTAATTATCTTGTGAATTGCCCTCCACCTCTTTGAAGCCCCTATCCCATTCCTCAGCTCTGGATGGCATGTCTACCTCACTTTACCTTTCTGTCTTTGATTCCTTCCTGTGTGTGATGTTTCCCTCAGTATGAAACTAAATTTGATTTTCTCCTAGTAATCTGTGTCATGTCAATTTAATTCTTAGACCAGCTAGAAGAACCTTAGAAGGGCAGAGGAAAATTGTTCCTCCCAGCACATCAAAAAGCAAAGGTCAGTCTTTGGCTCACCTATCAAATACCTAAACTTCCTCTATTCTTTAAACTTGCTGAAAAAAAAATTTCATAGAGATCTAAGCTGAAATTATTAAAAAGGCAATACTGTAAGCATAAGTATCCCATAGCACATTTAATCTTCTACTTCAGCTAAGTACTAAAACTGTAATAAATATATCATATCCAAGCATCTAGAGTATCTTTATGTATGAGAAGATGGAGACTTTTAAAAACTCTTTTAAACTCAACTTTCTTAAGGTGTTAGTAAATACCTCTCAAAAAGCAGAAGTCTAGGTTAGGACTATGAAATAAACAAAACTATAAAGGTAGATAAAGCAAAATATGTCACGGGCAAAGTAGGGTGGACTTTATTTTATCCCCCTTCCTTTTTTTTGGAGGAAAATGATAATTATCTAGATACTGTTCAAAATCCATCAAGATAGATAACTAGGAATAAGGAGAGTTTACCAATTACCTATAATCATTAAACAAATTACTACATTAGCTCCTTTTGGTGAGGCAATGAAGAGGAATTTTAAGGTTCATATGCAAATAATGTTCTTGTATTTTTATGTAAATATTGTTTACTTGGATACCAAACTGGATATCAATTGTTTTCCTAAAAGGAGGTTTACTCTGAAGTATGCATAATTACTGTCTTTATGAAGAATTTATAATTATCAATGATACCACTACAAGAACATATTTCCTATGCTTGTTCAAAAAAAAAAAAAATACCATGAAAAGCCTCCCTGTACTCCATAAACTCCTAACTGGATTTTGCTACAAATATCTCAGAACATGTTGTCTTCATCTATTTCCAGAAAACATTAAACCACGGCTCTCAACAAGCTGTTCTCATTTATACTACAATGCATTTGTAGTGTTGGCAAATGGGAAATCCCAGAGCGGATGAATAAACAGGAAGCTTCATCTAGTGTTAATAATCCCCTAGGACCCTATTTGTAAAGAAATGGCCTTTGCAAGAACATGCACAAATGTGCAGTTTCATACTTGGCAGAAAACCCGTGAATTTTATCCCCAATTCATTTAGTAACTTTACAGTGTTTCACATACAAAAACATATACAAACTTGTGACCTTGGGCATATTTATGAAGACTATATACGTGTATGTGTGCATGTATATCATCATATATCATTTTGTATGTTGAATAAATGTATCATATATATGATTTAACAGCAGTTCTTACACAATGAACTCTTTAATTACAGAAAATATTAGCATGACGTGAAATGGAGTAAAACTAAGCTGGATAGATTGGTCCATTCCCACCAAAGCAACTTTTAAAGAATATTACAATTTAAAATACTGTAGTAAATATAGAACATATTTACAGTAGCAAATGTCATTTGCCCTTAAACAATGGGAGTAGTTCTCTGCAATCCCACAACCACCTTAACACAAAGCAGAGAGAAACGGCAGTAACAGGGTTAACCTGTGATTATACTGAAACACCTTATTTTCAAAATACAAAATAAAACAATTCTGTATTCCATAATGACAACCTGTGGGTTCTAGACACATTCTGAATAGATAAAGAACACAATATGAACTTTGACAACACATAACATCTCTTGGAATACTCTTCACAAGATTTGTTATTTGTTGTACATGGTGTGAAATAAGTTTTATGTCAGAAATTTATTTGGGGGGCGCCTAGGTGGCTCAGTGGGTTAAAGCCTCTGCCTTCAGCTCAGGTCATGATCTCGGGGTCCTGGGATCAAGCCCCACATCAGACTCTCTGCTCAGCAAGGAGCCTGCTCCCCCCTCTTTCTCTGCCTGCCTCTCTGCCTACTTGTGATCTCTCTCTTTGTCAAATAAATAAATAAAATCTTAAAAAAAATTTATTTGGGAGCACTATTCAATCTCCATGCAAAGTTCTTGAAATTGATAACCATTACCTTAACTGGAATCATAGACCCTAAATTCTTCTGTTGTAATTGCTTCTATCCTTGATCATTCATTTCCATGCATCTTCAGCTATAGTAAAAGAATGTTCTATTTTATAAGTTGATTTGGGTCATGTAAGCAAAAAAAAAATTATGAATAAAATCATTGCTACAATGTTTAAATTTATATCACCCTGAGGTTATGTTAGCATAATTCACGTAGGTGTATATAATAAGTAGAAAGGCAAAATTCTCCTAGAAGCATGTGAGTAGGTCCAGAAATACTTTTTGCTTAATACCACATTATATAAATTGCTTTAAAAATGCTCTAGGATCATAACAATAATAAATTCTAACTATAGGTGGTCATTTCTGAACAAAAAAGTCAGATGTTTTGGCATGGATGAAGAATTCAACACTAAATGATACATTAAGTTTCTAAAGTTTATGAAAAAAAGTTTTTAAGTATAAAGAGGTTGTCACAGCTTTCAAGCAATAGGAGAAGTTCTACAAAGGGGCATGAAATAGGAAAACAAACCATGACCCTTTTGTAAAATTCTCAGCCCAATATTATTCTCAAATATGAACACATCATCATCTAAAAAGAGATGCCATCTTATGTAATTGATTTAAAAGATGGAATTTTAAAATTCTTTATTTTACTAACTGGATTTGAGGTAGTGAGCACTTAACACCTGTAAAGGCAGAAGGGAAAGATAGGTTTATTTGGTATTATCTGCACATGTACAATTACAGAAGTGAAAAGCAAACATTGGCCCAGGGGGATGACTCAGCCTCTGTTACTACTGGTTCTGCTTTAGCCACTTTAAGAAATAGATGTTCTTTTAAAGTTATGTATAAATCATCTTTTTTGAAACTAGACACTTATCATTTATAGAGTTTACATAATCTAAGATGTAATGTTTGAGGAACTGGAAAGGGAATGAAAACATAATTTCTCCCTTACAACCGCAGAAGCGGCTGGCTTCCAAATCTTTTGCCTTGAGATTTGTTGATGATTAACAGCAAGAAAGTAAGAAAAAAAAAAAAAAGAATCTTTACAAGCCATCACTAAGGTGATTTTAGTTCACCCATAATCTCCAGGACCCTTCCCACCGCTAAATGAATGTACATTAAGTAAATGTACGTTTTACTCCCTACACTAACTTCAGGTTCAGTGTAAGTTCTCTAGGTTACCCCCTCTTGCCATAATGGGCATCCTTCCTTCCCTACTTGCTCCTGCAGAATTCTAGGGAAACCCCTGCGGTACAGTTAAAGAGAACTGAAAAGAACAGTAGCTCAGAGCAAAACCTAAGACTTTAAGATTGGCTTACAAATTTAAATTGGCTTATAAAAAACAACAATCAAAGCAATACAGAAAAACAACAACAAAAAAACTTCGGCAATATGGCAGATAAAATTAACTGGAAACCCAGCAATACATAGCCACATCAAGTGGAAAGTGAAGACCAAATGGCTCACAGATTTGGGATTAATTTAATTGAAAGAAATCCAGTCGCCTATATGGATATACAAGATGACAGAAAGCTAATTCTACTGTCCCAACTATGTTATATTAGTAACTGCCTTAAATATGCTATGATAGAAATAATAAGTGCGGGGTGCCTGGGTGGCTCAGTGGGTTAAGGCTCTGCTTTCAGCTCAGGTCATGGTCTCAGGATCCTGGAATAGAGCCCCACATCAGGCTCTCTGCTCAGCAGGGAGCCTGCTTCCCCCTCTCTCTCTGCCTGTCTCTCTGACTACTTGTGATTTCTGTCAAATAAATAAATAAATAAATAAGATCTTAAAAAAAAAAGAAAAGAAATGATAGGTGTTAGCTCATTCTTGGCACTGAATACTTTTCATTTGTAGAATTATATCAGATTTCACAAAAATTACTAGTAAGTGTATGAGATTTGATGTGGAATTAATCTTAAACTAGTACTTTCACTAATAAAAATACTGGTACAAATAATCTGTCTTGAAAATATAATGTCATACAATACAAAATAAATGGCTAAGGCACTATAATTTTCTTATTAGATAAAAGTTAAATTTTAGAATGAATACTAATTTTCCCTTAACCAAAATATTTATTAATAATGATAAAATGTTAAAGGCTTATATTAAAGTCAGCACTTAGTTCTTACATGTCACTGAAGAGCGACTTCAGTAAACAACTCTTAGGTTAAAAGGAGTGACATCTGTATAAAAATAATATTGCTAACTGGGCTCCTATGACCACATGTCATTCAAATTTCATATTATATCTAAGAAAAACAAAGAAAAATAATGTGCAAGAAATGTAATAAGCCTTCATCCTTACAATGAACAACTGAATGTCCCAAATAAAGGGCCACAAGAACAGATAAGCAGGGGCATATGTATGTCAGTTATCTTCATTTTTTTTTAAGGACTTTATTTATTTGACAGAGAGACACAGTGAAAGAGGGAACACAAGTAGGGGGAGTGGGAGAGGGAGAAGCAAGCTTCCCACCGAGCAGGGAGACCGATACGGGTCTGGATCTCAGGACCTTGGTATGGTGATCTGAGACTAAAGACAGGCGCTTAATGACTGAGCCACCCAGGCGCTCCCTAACTTCACTTTTTTAAGATGAAACCATTTTCATTTTAAATTTTATTCTGTCTCTAAAATAGCAAGAATAGTAAGAAAAACACAATTTTAATGGCACTATTATTACCACACCATGCCAAGGGAAGTGCTAAGGTATAAAGGACAACATAAAATGTAGCCAAATAAAATATTTAAATTTACTCCATAAACTATATGTATATATAAGATTATGAAATTCCAGTACTAAGATGCAATGGCAATTTCAATATATTTTATGAAAACAGCAAGAAAATAGTATTACTATTATGAATATGTGTAAAGTATATAGTATATTAAATAGACCAAATATAGCAGCTAATGCTTATTGTGTTCAAAGGATATATGAAGTAATATAATGGGTTAGTAAGACATTTGTTACAATTGAAAGTTTTTATATTTCTTTCACAGAATCAAAAAACTTTCACTGATCAGGCGCCTGGGTGGCTCAGTCCATTAAGCATCAGACTCTTGGTTTTGGCTCAGGTCATGATCTTAGGGTCAAGATACTGAGATTGAGCCTCATGTCAGGACTCTTGCTCAGTGGAGAATCTCTCTCCCTCTCCCTGTTCCCCTCCCCCTGCTTGCCCTCTCTGGCTCTCTCTCTCTTTAAAATAAATAAATAAATATTTTTTTTTAAAAACCTCTTTCACTATTAGAAATATGCCATTTAAAATTATTGAAAGTAATCAACATTGTTTTTACAGCACAGCAAATTAAAAAGCAATAAAGTTAAGTCATAAGCCAATGGTCATACAGCTAGTGACACAGGTGAGAATAGAGTTCATTGTCCACACCTTCAATCAAGAATTTTTACTACATTTTGGTGTCCTCAAAGGCAGCTTTCCCAACAGTGAATTAATTCTAGTTCATGATTGTAAGAATACTAAATTCTAACATACACTACTAGGACTAATAGATAGAGATAGTCTACTACTATGTGATGTAATTCCCTCTTGAAAGCCATCAGAAAATGCGATTGTGTGAGTGTGTGTGTGTTAGAGAGGGACAGAGAGGGAGAGATGGATGGATGGATTGGAAAAGCATTTCGTGAGAAAAAAAGGCAGTAGTAGAAACGAGTGTCTTTTATTACTATCTCCGTATTATTCCCAGATCTTTGCAAATTCTAGGAATATCTTTGCAAAAATCAAATTACAATTTTGAAACTGGAACTATAAAAGTCTGAAACAATAATTATAATATTTTTTAAATGTCTCTTCTATGTTAGCTTTAACTGAATCTTAATGGATGCATATTATTTTTGTGTGCATGATTAAGCTCACCAAAAAGAGCTACCAGAAAGAGACTTGCCTGTGTTTAGCTTCGGTTACTTCCCTGAAGAACATAAATTTGACATTGTGGGCTGAAAGCCCTCTCCTTAGATGCCGCATCATATTATAACACAAGCCTAAGCCTAGAGTTCAAGTTCTACCTGTCACTAATGGCTTCTAGAGCCTTGAGCTAGGGGTTTGGTTTTTTTTTTTTTTTTAGTTTGTTTTTTTGGTTTGTTTTGTTTTGTTCTGTGTTTTGTTTCCCTCCCTGAGCCTGTTATTTCTTCTGCAAAATGATGGGAGTGTCAATAACTCCCAAGGTTCAGAGATTTTTATCCTACTTGAAAGCTAATATGTCAGCTGTCAGCCTACCACCCTTTCATGAAAGTTGGCAGTAGACACTAGACTCTTGTAGGCTGGAACAAAGAATTTGACTACTTATCAGTTCTCTTCCATCCCAAGAACCAAGGAGGCAAAGCTGAACAGCCATGTAGATCTGAAAAGTGGGCTTATGTCACAGTGAGGACCCCTGAATTTAGGAAACCCCAGTGTTTTAAGATGGTTTCAAGCAAGTCTGCCCAATGTTAGCCTCAGAGGGAAATCTTATCTTGATTATACTGGACTCAAACAAATCTGCCATTTGCTTCGCAGCAGGTATTATTTTTTTCCTCCAAGTATGTTTGCTTCAGAAATATCCTTGAAAAAAAGGATAAAGGACAAGAGTGCCACAAGATACATAGAAACACTATGGCGAAGTGGCTAAAAACACCATCTTGTCACTATTGACAGTCATAATGTATGAATAATGGCACTTAAAAATATAAAAATTATAATTTATTATATAATATTAGCAAGTTATCAGCATTATCTTTAAATAAATAGCTTTTGTATACTTAAAAATTAAAAGCTTCTGAAGGTGGCATAACAGTCTAATTTGTTAAGCAACTCTCAGCAAAGCCTGCCACCTTACATGCATGCATTTCGTGTGCAAAATAAAGAGATCAACAAGTAGCAACTGACTGTCTTTAGCACACCCAAGTTTTTGATATAATAGCCTCTGGAAGACACACAGTTCACCGCAATCAGGGAATAACTGGTTCAGAATGTTTCTGTATCTAAAATTGAAAGGATATATATATACAACTACATATTGACAATCCTATATCATCGTTTCAGAAGTCTAAGAAAAAGTGGAACTAGATATTGTTATCTCAAACTAGTTGAAAGACAAAAGCAAAACAAAATCAAACTAATAAATTCTCACTAGAAGGGTATTATAGGAAGAAAGCAAATAGTTATGAGAACATATATTTCTATCAATCAAATAATAGAAATAATGACCTTTGAAAATAGTGGACTTACCCTCATTTAGCATAACCTTAATGATTTAATCTAACTTTAAAATTATCTGGATAAAAATCTTATCTTCCTCTGATGACCACACTAATTAAAGCATGAAAAAAACTTTTTTTTTTCATTTGCTACAGAATAGAGGTTGCTAAAAGCTCAAAGAATGTAACAATATAAGAAGCTAAGATTGTGTTGTACAATACAATCACATCGGATCATGACAAAACATTACATTAAGGGTTTGAATGGTGTTAAATTTTTTAGGAGTGATACATTCAAAGACAATAGGTGTGGAACATTCAAGCAATTAAGACAGAGAGTACTAAAGTCTAGCAATAAATCATGAAATCTGTACATCTGAAAAAAATGAATTGCTGCCCCATGGGTGTAAAGTATAACAAACGGAGGTGCCTCAAAATAGATATAACAGTAGTAATTTGAAATTAAAACAATAATAGACAATATTCATAAGTTGTATGAAGTGAGATTTTCAGAAATAAAAACATATATGGCAGTCATATAAAAGTGACCATTTATGCTAAATATAAAATAGTTTTGGAAATTCTATATATGTATAAATAAAATTATTTTACTAAAGGTGATAAACATTTTCTAGTAATTTGTTTGAATTTTAGTATGTTCAATTGTTTTTAATGTTAATTCTTAAATTTCTTGAATAAGGCTAAGAATTTTTTTAAAAGATTTCATTATTTATTTGAGAGAGAGAGAAAAAGAGACAGAGAGAGCACAAGCAGAGGGAATGGCAGGAAGATGGAGAGGGAGAAGCAGACCCCCCACTGAGCAAGGATCCTGATGTGGGGCTCAATCCCAGAACCCCAAGATGATGACCTGAGCTGGGGGCAGACATTTAACCTACTGAACCAACCAGGTGCCTGGCTAAGAATTTCAAAAACAAATTTATATTGTTTGGTCAATATACAATTTAGTAGCTTGATCCAAATATGTTTACCTTTACATATTTAATCATATAAATGACAAGATGCATCCTAGTGCAAAATGAGATAGTATCTTTTTAGTATTTAAGTTACAATATCTTTTTAGTATTTAAGTTACAATATCCTTACTTGGTAATAGGTACAAAGCTATATTAATAACTTTTTATTTACTAAAATCAGTGAAAGTGGGATCACAAGTAGGGAGTGAGAAAGAAATGCAGTGGAATTTAGGAGTAAAAAAGAGTTTCCTAAGAGACCAGAGTAATAAAATGCTGCAGGGTAGGCAAGCAGGAAGATGTCTGGAGGTCCGATTTATTTTTAGTGTTTGGAGTAGAATTGAATTGCAAAATCTAAGGGAATTAATGAAAAGGAATGGAAGTAAACAGTATTGACTACTTTCTCAGTTCATGACATTTCTATCGCACTTAAAGTTCCTCAGAAGTAATAGCTTGGATCATACGCCATTCCTTCTTTACTCTCATATTCCGTACTCGATTAATCAGAAAACACTGCTTGCCTTTCCCTTCAAAATATATTCAGAATATAACCCCTTTCCACTACAGTGAATGCTTAATATTCTGGACTAATTCACCATTACTTGTTACCTGGACTACAGAAATAATCTGAAATTTGGTACCTTGCTTTGATAGTTTCACCTTAGAACCCTTTCTCAATCCAGCCACCAGAATTATCCTATGAAAAAGTAACCAAGCCATTGTAAATCCTCTGCTCAAACTCTCCAATACTTTCCATATCATTTTGAGTCAAAGCTGCTTCCTTACAATGGTGGACAGATATCCTGTGCTCCCCTATCCGCATTACCTCAGAGACCACATCTCCTCTTCACTTCTTGTTTATTCCAGTCATGCTGATCTCCTCTGTGATGGCTAAATACCTCTAAATTCCTGCCTTACACGTCAGCAGCTCCATAAGATGGACTTTGAGTCCATCTCTAGAGCATAACATAGTTCCTAACAAAGAATGTTCTTAATATTTGCTGGCTGGCAAATAGAATAAAGAAGGAAAGACAAAGAAGTAGATCTGGAAATGGTTCATTAAAGAAACATCTGTCTATAGAGACTTAGTTTTTATAAAAAAAAATTTCTATTACTCCATTTGTAAGGTCATGTTTATATCCATATAACTGGCAAACACTTTTACATTATAAAGTCTGTTTTCTGAGTCTCCAGACTAACTTATTAACAACTTTTCTTGTAGTCTTGATCAAGGTCTTTTAATAAGGTTAATTTCATACACTTTAATATCTAGAAATCATCTACCACATACACCTACATTTCAATATATCTGATAATATGCATTATATACTTATTATGTTATACCTGGCACTCTGATATTATATAAATTAATTAAAAAAGAGTCTTGTGCTCTTACAGTAATCAGGGAGCAAGACACGCATACATACATGAAGGCAGAATATAAGATAAAAGTATAAAAATTAAGACAAAGAAAATAAGTTCCAACTGAATGGAGTTAGGCTTTCTAAACAATGATGACCCAGGCTATAGTATTTGCATGAATATTTTATCCCCAAATAAAGTACTTATATATTTTGGTATAACATGAAGACTAAAAGTAATTGCAGAACTAGCACAACTTAATTTTTATAGTCAGGAAGAGATATCATGGGAATTTTTAGGGGTCCCTTTCCCAGGCAAAATGGTTTAAATAAAACATCAACAACTACAAACCATATCTAATAAATTGATTTTTTTAAAAACAACCTTATTATATTAATGCACTTAGGTGATAAATCTAGGAATATATCACATGTGTTTTACATTGCTAATGCCTGCATTAGTGAGCCCACTGTATAATAGATGAAGGAAACTTTAGAATTATTTTACTCTTAGTGTCCATGAATATGAATTGGATACAAATGCAAGGTGAACTCATGAAGTCTCCTCAGGACTTTGATCAGGTTATTATTAGAGATTCATATTTATTTACTCTCTTTATAGAGGGTTAAATTTGATTTCATTGGTCATTTTTCCTGAAGTGTCATGAAGTAGCCTTGTTTAGATGACAGTAAGCCTGAGGTCAGAAGAAAAGGGAAGAGAAAAGGGTATCTTATAATAAGACAGGAACCTGGGCCTTGAAAAAAAAACCCTTATGGTAAAAATGTTAAGAGAAGAATCTTTATGGATTGTTGCAACTAACTTTATTGTTGTTGCGACTAAGCCTGCAAACCATTCAGAGAAAAATCATGTTTGGAAAGGAAATTTAAAGGTGAAGGTGTTGTAGTAAGATTTTGAAATGTCACTCCTTTAGTATGATACCACTACTGATGCACTTTACTATTAATATAGGGCAACTTGTAACTTCAATAAGAGAGTATAAGAGGAATCATCTACTCGCAACTACTTTTATAATAATCAAGAACATATATATATATATATATATGTCCAAAAGACAATTATTAGAGATGTATATATATACAACTATATATATGTGTATATATATAGTTTCAAAAGGCAACTATCACCTATAAAAGTAATTTAGAGTGTATATAAAATTGAAAGATGATTTTAAAATTGAAAACAGAATCTAAAGTGCATAGTACAAGGGCCAGAGAATTATAAAGATCTATTTAGTGAAGCAAAAACAAAACAAAACAAAACAAAAAAACTAGTGAAGAGTGACCAATTTCTTCTCCCTCTCCCCTCAATAAAGAGTCATGAAGTATTCTCCACAAGGTTTTTTTTTTTGGATGTTATTTATTAGAAGAAAAGAGACTTACCTGGCTAATTTCTCTTTAGATTTTATTTCTCTAATTTTTTTTAATCTTGAAAAATTACAGACTTTTCGGCCTTAACAATGCCTAAGTACTATTCTTTGAAAATTCAACAACTATTTTGTCATGACTATATTCATTTGTGAATAAAGTATTATAACCAGAATTGTTAATCAATCCATACCTTTAAATGGTCTGCCTTGGTACTTTAGTGGATATGAAAGGAAAAATACACCATAAATTTAATTAACTTTAAATACAGACCTACAAGGCTTAAATTACTGCTTGGAAACAAAATCTTTGGAAATGCATTGATAAATAAAAAGTTTCTTTCATATGGAGCGCCTGGGTGGCTCAGTGCGTCAAGCCTCTGCCTTCGTTCGGGTCAGGTCATGATCTCGGGGTCCTGAGATCGAGTTCCGCATCAGGCTCTCTGCTTGGCAGGGAGCCTGCTTCCTCCCCTCTCTCTTTGCCTGCCTCTCTGCCTACTTGTGATCTCTATCTGTCAAATAAATAAATAAAATCATTTTTAAAGAAGTTTCTTTCATATATGAAAAATGTACTTTTTGACACTGAACTGTACATTTATTTAATAGAAACATAATAAAGCAATAGGAAATGTTTTTCCTAAAAAATTATTTTTTATACATGAAAGCAAAAGGGAAAAAACAATGTAGACTTTTTTCCACTATATGATATTTTTTCCAATTTGTTGACATTGAATTATAATTGACATATAACACTGTGTAAGTTTAAGGTGTACAATGTGTTGACTTGATATACATGTATTACAAAATGACTACCACCACAGCATTAGCCAATACCTCTATCTCTATCAAACTACATAATTACCATGTCTTTATTATTAACTGTAATCACACTGTATATTAGATACCCAGAACTTATCTATATTATAACTGAAAGTTTGTAACCCATGATCAACTTCTCCCCATTTCCCCCACCTCTAAGCCTCTGGTAACCTCCATTCTATGAGTTCAATGTTTTTAAATTTCATGCCTAAGTGAGATCATACAGTATTTGTCTCTCTGTCCAATTTATTTCAGTTAGCCCTAACGCCCTCTAGGTCTATCCATGTGCTGGCATGAAAGGATTTCCTTCTTTTTCATAGATATATAAAAATTCCCACATATTTCTATCTCTATTTCTATCACTATTCTTATATCTCAGATCTTCTCTACCCATTCATTTGTTGATGGACCGAGGCTATTTCCATATCTTGGCAATTGTGAATAAAACTAAAATGAACATGGGGAATCTGATATCGTTTTGAGATTTTGTTTTCATTTCCTTTAGGTATATACCCAGAAGATACACAAGTGACCAACAAGTACATGAAAAGGTGTTTGACATCACTAATCATCAGGGAAATGCAAATTTAAAAAATCACAATATCACCTCATTATCTGTTAGAATGGCTATCAATTAAAAATACAAAAGATAACAAGTGTAAGTGAGGACCTGGTGAAAGGGGAATGCTTGCTGACTGTTGGTAGGAATGTAAATTGGTGAAGGCACTAAGTAAAAAACAGTACAAAAGTTCCTCAAAAAAAAAAAAAATCACATTAGTTTCTATCAAGCAGTGAAGCTTCTCTTTCACTCAGATCTATTTACTCAAAGTTGTACCAAATATATTATTTATGCTTTGGTATTTAATTGTATTCTGCTCCTTAAAAAAGTGACATTATTATTAAAATTTCATTTATACTTGTAACTAAACAGATTTCAAATAAGTTAATTTTTTAAAAGGCAAAGAAACATGGTATTAACATTTTAGGCAAAAGCTGAAAATATTTTTACAGGAAATCATTAGCACATAAATAACAGAACAAGGAATGACTTCTGCTTTGACTTTTGTCATTAATATTTTAAAAGAACATTATCTTAAGCCACAGTATACTCAACACATTTGAGTAAAATCAGCTATGAAAAAATTTCATATCAATATTACAATCATTTTTAAATTTTTCTTAAAAATATTTTATTTGTTTATTTGATACAAAGAGAGAACTTGAGAAAACAAGCAAGGAGTAAGGGCAGAAGGAGAGGGAGAAGGAGTCACCCTGATGAGCAGGGAGCCAGACACGGGGCTTGACCCTGAGATCATGACCTGAGCCAAAAGCAGATGCTTAACTGACTGAGCCACCCAGGCACCCTAAATTTTTAAAAATTATTAAGCAATACTTATATGTTTCCACAAAATGTAGAAAAAATGCTGTGATGTTTTGCCTTAATAAAAAGACCATATATATTGGAAAACTGATTCTTTTGTTATAAGAATTTCATTCAAATGCCATCCTAAAAAAATTATGATGGGTGGCACATTTGGTTAGACGTCCAACTCTTGGTCTGGCTCAAGTCATGATCACAGGGTCATGAAATTGACCCCAACTGGCTCCATGCTCAGGATGGAATCTGCTTGAGTTTCTCTCTCCCTCTTTCCCTGCCTCCCCTCCCCCACTCACGGTCTCTCTCCCTCAGATAAATAAATGAATAAATATTTTAAAGAATACATTAAGATGTATTATGGCACTATATGTACTAAATGATAATTACCATAAAATCTATAAATTATCTTTAAGTGCTTTTTAATTCATCACTTATTGCTCTTCACTGGTTATACAGAAGTATTACTGAAAACCATGAAAACAAAAGGAGAAAATCAGACCCAAAGTAATCAGAAGAAAGGAAATAATACAGATCATAGTAGAAATTAGTGAGCTAGAAAACAAACAAAAAAACCAGATAAGCCAAAAGATGGTTATGTAAAAAAAGAAAGAATTTGAGAAACCGCTAGTCACACTGATCAAAAAAAAGAAGAGAGAGAGAGAGAGAAGAAATAATTTATCATTATCAAGAATGAAAGTGCTTTTAATTTGAATCTCCCTGATGGCTAGTGATGATGAACATTTTTTCATGTGTCTGATAGCCATTTGTATGTCTTCGTTGGAGAAGTGTCTGTTCATATCTTCTGCCCATTTTTTTGACATGATTATCTGTTTTGTGTGTGTTGAGTTTGAGGAGTTCTTTATAGATCCTGGATATCAACCTTTTGTCTGTACTGTCATTTGCAAATATCTTCTCCCATTCCGTGGGTTGCCTCTTTGTTTTGTTGACTGTTTCCTTTGCTGTGCAGAAGCTTTTGATTTTGATGAAGTCCCAAAAGTTTATTTTCGCTTTTGTTTCCTTTGTCTTTGGAGACATATCTTGAAAGAAGTTGCTGTGGCTGATATCGAAGAGATTACTGCCTATGTTCTCCTCTAGGATTCTGATGGATTCTTGTCTCACATTGAGGACTTTTATCTATTTTGAGTTTATCTTTGTGTACGGTGTAAGAGAATGGTCGAGTTTTATTCTTCTACATATAGCTGTCCAGTTTTCCCAGCACCATTTATTGAAGAGACTGTCTTTTTTCCACTGTATATTTTTTCCTGTTTTGTCGAAGATTATTTGCCCATAGAGTTGAGGGTCCATATCTGGGCTCTCTACTCTGTTCCACTGGTCTATGTGTCTGTTTTTATGCCAGTACCATGCTGTCTTGGTGATCACAGCTTTGTAGTAAAGCTTGAAATCAGGTAATGTGATGCCCCCAGTTTTATTTTTGTTTTTCAACATTTCCTTAGTGATTCGGGGTCTCTTCTGGTTCCATACAAATTTCTGGATTATTTGCTCCAGCTCTTTGAAAAATACCGGTGTAATTTTGATCGGAATAGCATTAAAAGTATAGATTGCTCTAGGCAGTATAGACATTTTAACAATGTTTATTCTTCCGATCCAAGAGCATGGAATGGTCTTCCATCTTTTTGTGTCTTCTTCAATTAAAACCACATTGAGATATCATCTTACAGCACTTAGAATGGCCAAAATTAGCAAGACAGGAAACAACATGTGTTGGAGGGGATGTGGAGAAAGGGGAACCCGCTTACACTGTTGGTGGGAATGCAAGTTGGTGGAGCCACTTTGGAGAACAGTGTGGAGATTCCTCAAGAAATTAAAAATAGAGCTTCCCTATGACCCTGCAATTGCACTACTGGGTATTTACCCCAAAGATACAGATGTAGTGAAAAGAAGGGCCATCTGTACCCCAATGTTTATAGCAGCAATGGCCACGGTCACCAAACTGTGGAAAGAACCAAGATGCCCTTCAACGGACGAATGGATAAGGAAGATGTGGTCCATATACACTATAGAGTATTATGCCTCCATCAGAAAGGATGAATACCCAACTTTTGTAGCAACATGGACAGGATTGGAAGAGATTATGCTGAGTGAAATAAGTCAAGCAGAGAGAGTCAATTATCATATGGTTTCACTTATTTATGGAGCATAACAAATAGCATGGAGGACAAGAGGAGTTAGAGAGGAGAAGGGAGTTGGGGGAAATTGGAAGGGGAGGTGAACCATGAGAGACTATGGACTCTGAAAAACAATCTGAGGGGTTTGAAGCAGCGGGGGATGGGAGGTTGGGGGAACCAGGTGGTGGGTATTAGAGAGGGCACAGATTGCATGGAGCACTGTGTGTGGTGCAAAAACAAGGAATACTGTTATGCCAAAAAAAAAAAAAAGAATGAATGTGGTGGGGTGCCTGGGTAGCTCAGTCATTGAGTGTCTGCCTTCAGCTCAGGTCATGATCCCAGAGTCCTGGGATTGAGCCCTGTATCAGGCTCCCTGCTACACGGGGAACCGGCTTCTCCCTCTCCCACTCCTCTGCTATGGTCCCTTTCTCACTGTGTTTCTCTCTGTCAAATAAATAAATAAAATATTAAAAAAAATGAAAGTGGTAATATCCCTATGATTCCACATATTCAACATATAAGAAGAGAGTATTAAGTAACATTTTATTCCAACAAATTCGACAAATTTGATAAACGAATTATTTGAAAGATACAAATGGACCAGCATTTACTCACAAACAAACAAACAATCTGGATATCCATAAATAGATTAAAACACATACTGTAGGAAATCATTTATATAATATCCTACAAAGTGCAAACTATTCTATGAGCAGATCAGTATTTGGCTGGAGACTAGGTGGGTATAACAGGGAAATATGAGAGAGAATGATTAACAGGGAGCATAAGGAAAATTGGGGGGATGAAGTTATGAAGTTATGTTTACTATCTTAATTGCAGTGATGGTTTAATTTGTATATATTCACAGAAATATACAAAATTTTTCATTTTCAAAATGAGCAGTTTATTGTATATCAGTATGCCTCAATAAAACAAAATCTTCAAAACAAAACAAATTAAAAAAAGAAGAAATGACTGCCAGGTTTGATTCATAGTTAAAAGCAAAGCTGAAGGATTTAGCTAGCCTCTAGAACATTTTACTGTATTTCACAAAGCAATTCAGATTTTTCCTAATATAAAATAAAGCATAATATTAAAGGTGAAAATAGAACTATGATTCTACCTGTATCTTTATTTTCCAAATCATTATTTCATTAAAATTACTTGGGAAACTTTTCTAATAGGATATGTCTAGTCATAAAGTATTTATATTGATAAGTGATTTAAGAAATGATCTAAACTTAAAATTTGTTTAGGGGCACCTGGGTGGCTCAGTTGGTTATGTCTGCCTTCAGCTCAGGTCATGATCCCAGGGTCCAGGGATCAAGCAGGGAGCCTGCTTCTCTCTCTCCCTCTGCTGCTTCCCCCGCTTGTGCTCTCCATCTCTCAAATAGATGAATAAAATCTTTAAAACTAAAATAGGATTTGTTTAAATATCTATTGGAAAAAAGAATACTCAAAATTCACCATCCTAAACATACACACACACAGACACAAACACATAAACACTGATGCACACATAAAGAGTGACATGATAATCTTTAAGGCTCAGGATGGCACATGCACTGTGTCCCCCACTATAGTAACAAGAATTTTAGTCAGTGACATGGACATGATCATAAGACTCAAGAATGTAATGCAGTGCATCTGACATCAAAGCAGGCTTAGCTGATAGGGAACCCTTTCGTGTAACAAAAATACAGAAATGCTAAATTACACATTTTATAAAACAACTTAGGAATAATCACATTTTGGAAGTTTCAAACATTATACATAAAAAAATAATAATTACCTGGTGCCAGAAAAAGAATTTAGAGCCATACTTAAGCAATTATGCTTAACCTGCAGAGGCTGAGAGAGTACTAGACCTGGATACAGAATTTAAGAATGGACCACTGCAGCTGAAATTGCCATATGCAGACTTCAGTAGGTATTGGATGTTAAACTTGAGTGGAGATAACTACTTAAGAGGCAGGATTAGAGAACTATTCCATTTATGAAGAAAAGCAACAAGGAAAGCTCCTCCCATCTATACAGGGAAGAGTTTATGAAGTTTTTTTTCTACTTAAGCTCTATGAAGAAAACTACATTGTAAACTTCTCTGAAATATATTTCCAAAACCCATACAAAGGTTCATACAAAGGAACAAAAAAGCAAACGGAAACAAACCAAAAACAAACAAACAAAACAAAACAAAAAAATACCTAGTCAAGATGCACTTAACAAGGTAAAATCATAAATCAGATGAAGCTATGAATTAGCATGAGTAAGAGACAACAGGCATAGCAAATAAAAGAAGTGGCACCTCAGCTTTAAACAATAAAACAATCTGGCAGGAGTGATGTTTACAATGATTAAATAGATAAAGAGGACATCTAGTCTAAAAACAGAACACTAAAGATTTAGAGAGGGGAAAAGTCAGAATATTTACATAAGGGAATAACAAATTAGATTAACAGGTGGTTTTTAATCCATAACATTAATAAACAATGTAATGTAACAACATCTGCAAGGTATCTAAGGAAAATATCTGTGACTCTTGAATTCTAGATTTCATTGAACTATCACCATTCAACAGTAAGGGGAAAATGAAAATATTTTCTGATAAACTAGGGTGCTTTTCATACATTGTTGTTGAATGTACCATAAAGGATGGAAAAAGGAAGGAATAAACAGAATCCAGGAGGAAGTAGTAGGATGTTAAAACTAATGATAATCAAAGAAACTGATACATTTTTGGCAGATCTACATATGCATTATCTATAAAAACACTACAACAATAATTTCCATGGTGAGTTTAAGCAAAGTAGAATTAAAACAATGTAGAATAGTAAGAAGGATTTCACATAGGGCTAATTGGTATTCAAGCACTCTGATATCCCTGGAATATCTTGATGGAATATAAAGCTATTCACCAATTTTGTGTGTTAAGTTGAAAGTACTCGTTAAAAATCTAAGAATAACTACTATATTATAAAACCAGAAACATGTACAATTTAAAAACAGTTCTGTGGGAAAGAGAAAGAGGATAACAATTCATTAGAATGAAGGCACAACAACAAAAATAACATAAATGACTTCTTTAAAACAACAAAGAATGTGTAAAATATATTCATAAAATACTATAAAGTAGGGAACATGAATAAACTAGAGCTTTATTTTAAATGTGAATAAGTCACCAAAATGGTACGTTAAGGAAGTTAAAGCAAATGTCAATGTATAGGTACTGTTTGGTACAAGTTACGTATTTTTTTAAAGTATACTAAACAGTCCTCATTATATACAATATAAAAACTTAAAAGGCACAGACACATTCCAACAACCTGCTTAAGAAATAACTCAAGCTTAGGAGAAAAGAAAATTAGATGGAGTTAAAGGTTCCTAGCTTTATTTATAAAATTTAATTCTTTATACTTTTCTCACCGCATTATAACGTCTCATTCCTTTAAAAACAAAAGGATATAAAATAAATATTGTAAAGTGTCAGTAGTTGTTAGATCTGTTTGTGGATAGAGTGTTTATATTCTTTAAGCTTTTCATTTATTTATTACCTAAGAATATTTTAATCAGAGGCATTGAAAATTGCTAAAGTGGTCCTAGCAGAAATTATAGGGGTGCCTGGGTGGCTCAATAGGTTAAGCCTCTTCCTTCGGCTCAGGTCATGGTCTCAGGGTCCTGGGATCAAGCCCCCCATCAGGCTCTCTCCTCAGGGGGGAGCCTGCTTCTCCCTCTCCCTCTGCCTGCTGCTCTGCCTACTTGTGATCTCTCCCTCTGTCAAATAAATAAATAAATACAATCTTTAAAAAAAAAAGAAATTATAAAACAGGTGTATTGATTTCCTTATACTTTGTCTTTCTTATACACTCTAAGTAATCTAAATTATGTTATATTTTTGCTTAATAATAATGTTTTCTCTTGTTTAAGCAATAGATGGTTGGAACAGTTACTTTTTCTTTCAGGTAAGTCACAGATGCTCTGTAGTAAAGAGAATGAGTTCAATAGTAAGATGATACTAGAAATTCATTGGAATAGCAAGGTAATACTAGAAATTAGTTAGAATTGAACAAAGACAAATTTTGGGGGTAGAGATCTAATTTTGAATCTAAAAAGACATTGATATTTTAGTAATAAATTTTTAGAGATAGTCTATAATATGTGTATATTTAATTTAAGGGACTTAATTTTGTATCAGGTAATCTGAGCAATATAAAACCTGTTTTTCATTATTTTAGACTGAATTAAAAATTTTCTTTCATATAAACTAAAGTGTATTGTTAAATATTATGAAAGAAATAACGCAAATAATTTTATGTATGCAATGCAATAGATACAAATTAATAATTAATTTTTGATCTTCAATTGGCCATGACATTATTAATAACTAATACAGTTAGATAAGGGAGAAAATTTTCACCTGCTCATTCTTCCAGTGTAACTCTCTAATGAGAACTTATATTTAGATTTTAAAGGGAGTTAAATTCATTAATTTTTTTCCAACAAAATTATATTGAATGCCTAACATGGGCTAGATTGCTTACTGCATGCTATATGTATATAAAGACTAAAGATGTATACCCTACCATTGTGTATACCAACATTACATGTGAGGTTTACCATTACATAATGGTGATATAATGCATGAAGTGGTTGGGAGCATATTTAATTAGGAATGGTACGTTAGAAAAAGGTAAGGGAAATAGACTTCTGAGTGCAATCCATACGTAATCCATATAATAGATTCTGGGAGCCAAGAAGTAGTTCAGTATTAGAGAAACATCGGCCATGAATACCAAAGCTGCAACTGAAAACACCTGGGCCAATCCTTCAGTGATGTGAGAAAACATTGTGAAATAAGTAAATTTCTGTACATGTTATTTCCAAGGAATTATTAAATATAAATGTTACATTTTATTTAGCTTCTCTAGTATTGCCATGATATGAATTTTTATCAGAGAATTGGGTTAAAGGATATTTTTAAAAATCACATTCAACACATTCATTCAACTTTACAGTATATATTAGCTTGAACTTATCTGGAAATTGGTTACTAAAATTTAAATAAGTTATTCTCTTGCTAAAGTATTCTGCAATCAATGAAATCATCACCAAATCATTGGGAACTTTTATTAAACTCTGGTTAAAGTTTATTAAACTATTTTTGTTTTAGTAAATCAATGGTAATAATATTAGTCAAAGGATGACAAAGCAACAGATTTCTCAAGTATTTGATTAGTGGAACTCTCTGTTTAAACGATGGTAACTATACCCTTTTGACAAAATCTGCAGGCCCTCAATTAATAGCTTCCTTATAAACCTGGAAATATACACATTCTCTTGGACTGAGGGCCACAAAAGGAGAAGGGCTTTTCTTTAGTGTACTGTGTCCCTTGGTTTATGGCTGCCTAGTACTGTAGGGGTTTAGCAAAAGTAAATCTCCATAACTGCTAGTCAAACAATGACAGTTAATAGAAGTTTTACCCAGTGTTATCAAGATAATAATTAACAATTTATAGCAAAAAGGAAAAGCATGATAATAAAAATGTCAGAAGCTAATAAAGAAAAGGAATGAAGTTACTCCATGAACACTGTACCCACGCAATCATCATAAATAAACCAACAGTGTAACTATCTCTTTAACACAGTAAGTCTGGATCAAAGAACCAAAGAGCGGAAAGGGAAGGGAACCCATAGTTCATCATTCATTCTACTTCACTAGACTGCACAACTCCATGCCTTCTCGACCAAGGAGGTAATCGGTGCTCAGAGTGCATAATTTAATTTTTCTTTAGGGAGGTTCTACTCTGTCAGAATGTGATTTTTTTCCTTTTCTTTTTCTTTTATTTTCTACCAAGGAAAAGATAATTCTGAATGGTTAGCAGAGAAACAAGGAAATAGAGATATATGGATATGAAAAATGTCAGAGTGATCTTCAACATAAGCAACGCAATTTGCATCTATTGAATATAATTTAAGGACAGAAAGAAGTTCATGCTACCAAAACATTTGGTCTACAACCTGCTATAATATTGATGAAATGTTATAAAAGACAGCTTTTTCCAATACCAGAGACACATCAGTTAGATGGCAAAATAAGCTAATTGCTAACCAACCATAATCTGATAAATAGATGATAGATAGATAGATAGATAGATAGATAGATAGGCAGGCAGATAAGAGAGATACACAGAGAGAATACATATCACTTTATGGTTTAAAAATACATGGACATATTTTGATATAAATAAAATAACCAATTTGTTGAATATTTATTTTCTTCCATTGGACCTTACATAAACAATCTCATTCAATCCTAATAGCATCAGCAGCCCAAATACTAAATCAGGCTTAAACAAGGCTTTTTTGTTCCTGGTCCACGTATGTTTACATGAAACAATATTCCTTAGTTAAAACACAAGGTACTTAGAAAGGAAAGGATCCAAGATCTACCATTAGAATATTTCTCACTAGCACATTCAACTTAATTACATCATCTGAATAGTTTATATTTTTCCCAGATATATGGAGTGGTTCATGATCACTGAAGCCGTGTGTGTGCATGTGTGTGCATGCACACGCACGTGCACACACACTTGTGTGTCCACTGTGTGTGGCTGAATACAAGCAGGAAAGTAGCTGAGGGATGTCAGAGGGATCACTGGTGAATAGAAAATAAATGGGTGACAAATGATAAGAGTGGCTGGTAGGGTCAGACTCAGTGAAGGCTAGGGAATATGTCTATCTTTTGTTGTCTTGTTTCATATCCACACCTGGAACAGTGACTGGAGAGTAGATTCTCCATAAATATGTATTTAATGATTGATAAAGAATCAACATGAAGGTCACTAATCAGACAAATTCCATAAATGTTGCTATTTCTGCACTGTATGGAATGAGACTGCACTTATGATATTCTGTTTTATTTTAATTTTGTTTAGCTTTTAATAATATATGAGTAACTAATTCTCTTTATGTACCTTAGCCCTTCCTCTCTCTTTAAATAATCAAACTCAAGCACCCTTCTGGTTCTGAGTAATGCAGAGCACAGAAACTAACACACGAGGAGCACTTGGTGAATGAGACAGTGAAAAGTACACAAACAAATACAATCAAGAACATGAGTGATGAAACATTAAAATACCACTCATTATTTGAAAACAAATATTTCCTCATTATCTATTAGGCAATGGCAAAAGGACTACAAATTGACTAGGAAGTAAAATGATAGGAATCATCACTTACCCATGATCATGACCATTTATTTATAAAAGGCTTTTCAGAGAGTCAGTATTCCAATTTACTAAGATCACAGACTCCAGAGCCACACTACATGGATTCATAATCCAGCCTCAAAGCTTACTGCTGTGTACTATGAGGCAATTTATTAACCTCTTATGTGCTTCCATTTCTCTTGTGAACAATAGGGATTATAACACAACCCTTAGGGTTGTAGTGAGGATTAATTATCATTATGCAAGATTTATATTTAGTCAAGTAAATAAATACTTGATCATACTACATACAATATAAAGGAATTTATGTCCAAAAACGTCAAAGTATAGAGTTCTACTTCTGGAGCTATTAATCATCAAGTGGCAAGTGATAAACTTTATATCTTGAAATGAATTAACAGAAAAATATGAAGTTAATTATGGATCACCGTTGCTGTGAACTTTTACAAAATTGTTTTTATTTTTGGAAACATTTTTAGAAACACTGAGATTGTTATCTAACTAAACTTCCCCACACTTAAATTCAGTAATAATAAACACTGATATAGAAAATAACACAGTATTTGATAATTTTGGAATGAAAGTAAAAATGCAAAAGAAACAACTATAATCATCTTCTATTGTCATTCATTTTAGGTTTTTCAAATTGTTAATGTGACGAATTTTTTTTCATCTCACACCCAACTGTCTATAAAAACCTAATTTCAAAAGTGTGTTTATTCATTCATTAATTCAGTAGATGTGTATAGAAATCTTATGTGTCTGATACACAGAAGACATTTTGTCAGCATTTGTTAAATACGCTTTGCAAAACTTTTGATCAGCTCTGCCAGACAATAATAAAATGAGAATATATGTTGTTATGTAGTTTACTGTTTATGATAAAGGTAGTTTGGTGATGTATAAAATCAGGTCATAAAAGAGTTAACTTCATTTGACTATATCAATCCAGTGATGATCACTGAAATAACTAGATAGAATACCTATAGCTATATGTAAATATATTTTTATTTTATATAAATATACATACACACATGTATGTGTGTGTATTATTTTTCTTTGAAACCAAATAATATTTTTTTAAATGATGAAAAAATGTACAGATTTTAGCAAAAAATCCTTTGCTAAAATGAGGGCAATGGTGTTCTGATTAGAATATTGAAATAAGAGATTCCTTCTACCAGTTTAAAAAAAAAAAATCATTCCTACCTCTCAAAAAGGAAGCCAATGATCAAGTAGTTTCAAACAATTAAGAAGAATTAACACTAATCCTCAGACTCTTTTAAAAAAAATTGAAAAGGAGAGAACACTTCCTAACTCATCTTCTGAGACCAGTATCACCCTCATACCAAAGCCAGATGAAGGCACAAGAGTAGAAAACTAAAGGCCCAAAACCCTGATTAACATAGATGTGAAAGTCCTCAACAAATACTAACAAACCAAATTTAACAGAATATTAAAAAGATCACACACCATATTCCAGTGGAATTTATTTCTGAAAGGCAAGGATGGCTCAACATACACAAATGAATATGACAGGCCGTATTAACAGAATAAAGAATAGAAATAACACGTTCATCCCATGTTTGACAGAACTAGCAATTGACAAAATAAAAATTCAACAAACTTCCACAATAAAAACTTCCAACAAACTGTGTATAAAAGTAATGTACCTCAATATGATAAAGGCCACACATGACAATCCCACAGCTAACATCACACTCAACAGTGAAAAAACAGAAAGGCTTTTCCTCTAAGATTAAGAACAAGGCAAAGATTCTCACTTTCTCCACTGCTATTCATCATAATAAAGAAATTCCCAGCCAGAATAATTAGACAAACAAACGAATTAAAAATAAAAATAAAAGACATATAAATTGGAAAGGAGAAAGTAAAATTACATTTGCAGATGAAATAACCATGTACGTAGAAAACCCTAAATACTCCATAAACACAAAAAGCTTACCTAACAAATGAATTCAGTAAAGTTGCAGAATATAAAATCAACATACAAAAATCAGCTGCATTTCTATAACAAACTAATATACAACAAACTATATACAACAAATGTCCCCAAAGAAAATTAAGTACACAGTCTCATTAACAATAGTATCAGAAACAATTAAGTATTTAGGGATAAACTTAATCAAGGAGTTAAAAGACCTGTAAAATGAAAAGTATAAAGTACTGATGAAAGAAATTAAAGAGGGGCACCCGGGAGGCTCAATGCATTAGGCCTCTGCCTTTGGCTCAGGTCATTGTCTCGTGATTCTGGGATCAAGCCCCGCACCAGGCTCTCTGCTTGGCAAGGAGCCTGCTTCCCCCCACTCCCCCAGCTGCCTCTCTACTTGTGATCTCTGTCAAATAAATAAATAAAATTAAAAAAAAAAGAAATTAAAAATATGAACATGTGGAAAGACATCTATATTCATGCGCTAGAAGAATTAATATTGTTAAAATGTCATATTACCCAAAGCAATCTATAGATTCAATGATATTCCCATCAAAATCTCAGTGGCATTTTTCACAGAAATAGAAAAAATAATCCCCAAGTTCATATATAACCACAAAATACCCAAAATAGCCACAACAATCTTAAGAAAGCAAAGTGAAGCTGGGGTATCACACTTTCTGACTTCAAAATATATTACAGAGCTAAAGTAATCAAAACAATATGGTACTGGCAATATAGCCAGACATATAAGACCAATGGAACAGAAGAGAGTCCAGAAATAAACCCATGCATACATAGTTAGCTGATCTTCAACAAGGGAGCCAAGAATACATGAAAGTTAAATGATAGTCTCCTCGACAAATGGTGTTGGGAAAGCTGAATATCCACAAGCAAAACAATGAAATTGGACCTTCATCTTGCACCATACACAGAAATCGACTTAAAATGGATTAAAGACTTAAATGTAAGATCTAAAACTGTAAAAGTCATAGGAGAAAGCAGGAAAAATCCTTCTTAACTTTGGTGTTGGCAGTGCTTTCTTGGATACAATACTAAAAACACAGGAAATAACAGCAAAAATAAACAAGTGGGACTACATCAAATTAGAAAGCTTCTGGACTGTAAAGGAGACAACAAAATGAAAAGGCAACCTGTAGAATGGGAGAAAATATTGGCAAACTCTCTATTTGATAAGAGGTTAATATCCAAAATATATAAGTAACTTTTGCAACTCAATTGACAAAAATAACAAACAAAACCCCCTATTACAAAATAGCAATGGACTAGAAACATATCTTCAAAGAACACAGATAAATGGCCAAAAGTCTTCAAAAAATACAAGTAACAAGGATCGGTGGATGTATACTGTTGGTGGGAATGTTAAATGGTGCAGCTGTTATGAAAAACAGCATGGAGTTTCCTCTAAAATAAAAAATAGAAATATCATAGGATCCAGCAATCCCACTTCTAGATATACATCCCCTTCAAAATGAAATCAAAATCTCAAAGTGATATCTGCACTCTCATGTTCATTACATGATTATTCAGAATAATAGCCCAAATATGGATACAACAGAAGTGTCCCTTGATGGATGCATGGATAAAGAAATTGTACTATATATAAACAATGGAATATTATTCAAACTTAAAAAAAAAAAATAGGAACTCCTGCCATATGTGACAACATGGACAAACATGGAGGACATCATACTAAGTGAAACACATCAGTCACAGAAGAACAAATACTACACGATTCCACTTACATAAAATATCTAAAACAGTCAATGTCAAAGAAGCAGAAGTAGAAGGGTGGTTTCTAGGGTCTGGGGGGTGGGGGAAATAGGGCCTTGTTTTTTCATTGGTTTTAAAGTCTCAGCTACACAAAATGAGTAAGTTCAACAATCAAGGCAGTCATGTTGCCCCTGAGGGAGAATTAGGAAAGCTATAGATACATAAACCAACATACCTTCCTGCTGGAAAGAACAACATGGTGGGAAATAAGGAGTCAATGTGGCTAAACATTACAAGACCATACATTCCCTGACTATTCTGAATGAAATGAAAATAGTTTTGGATTTTAAAATTTGTATAACTTGCAAAAATTATATTAGTTTATTTTTCTTATTAGCTTTTTTTAATAGGATTTGCATCTTGTGGGTAAATACTCATTTGTCTGACTCATAAAAGAATGTCCTTTAATGCAGCCATTTTACTACCAATAGTAGATATATTCTAAATAATTATGAAAAGCAATAGAAAAATCATGTTCCAGGCACACATTTTATTCAATATTGACAATGTTTTAGTATCTCATTATATTGTAAATTGAGGGCACTCTGGTTTAATTCCAAGAAAATGTACTGACAACAAAGGAAATGGTTTTAAATGTATATAACTCATCAATTTAGTGCTTTTCAAAAAGGGAAGAACTTGTCAGAATGACTTGGGACTTTCTCACTGCCCTTTCCCCTTTTGTACCACTTCTATTTTTGATGGAGAAGTATTGTATTCTTCAGGCATTCAGCAGTAGGATTTTTAAAGAAGGAAAAATCACTTCCTAAATGAATAGGATTCTGAAAAACAATTACATAGCTAATTATGAGTTGAATGTTCTAAACATACATGACCTTTCTGTTCATTTCAAATTATGCAAGCCTTATATAACTTGCAGTACTATATCTCATTCATTTATTTATTCATTTTTCTTAAATATATATTGTTGGCATGTGCTAGACTATGGGGATATATGTATGGCCATAGTGGTGAGGGAAAAGACATAATCATTTGATATTATCTCATATTTTCCAATACTACTTGTATTTGAAATATTTCTTACTATGTAAAGAGGAAATAATCACAAAACTATAAGAAGCACTGTCAAAATGTATCTGTAATGAACAACATACGTGCACAAAAACTTAATTGCTCTGGGATATGAATTAGAAACTTAGAACATAGAATTTACACATGCATGGGGCACAAGCCTTTGTAATCAGTTATCCACATATTTCATAGTGAAAGAAGCAAAGCAAAAATACTTTAGAGTTTTATTACAGTTGATACTCCTTAATAGTATTCTATTTATAATCAAACTATATAGATTCAAATACCTTTCCCCAAATGACTTCTCCACCCTTCTCATGAGAACACCCAAATTATACAGAAAAGAATACTGTTGAAAAGAGGCCTGTTGATCTCCACAGTTTAGAGGGGAGAAATCTGTGTGTGTGTGTGTGTTTTAAATATCTTCATGCTTCTCTGACTGCTCCCCCACAATCCCTGAACCAATACCATTTTTTTTCTGATTTCTTTAAATTTCCCTTCCCTTAGAAAATTTTTAGAGAAGACTTGATCTTTGTCCTTCATTCAAATCTAGAAATGCAGCTCAACCCCAGGGCTTGCATTGTCCTTCTATAATCTACATAGACTTTGCTACAAAAAGAACTCTTGATAAAAGCATGTCAGAGTCATGCAGTTGTCAGTTTTAACAAAAAACTGTATGGAAGACATTGGAATTCACAACAGTGAATCTATGGTTTTATAAAGAGTGATTTTAAAATGCCTACATGGCCCTCAGAAAAAGTGAAAAAGAAAAAAAAAAAAACTTCCTGAGAAATAACTTATGCTAAGAACTTCTTTAAATATCCAGGATAAGATAATACTAACACATCTCAAGTATTCTGAATAGTAAGTAGAAACACATGCTCAAAGACGACATTCTCAGAGCCAACTACTTAAAATTTATATGGTGTGTGCTCTTCTGCCTTCATTAAGGTATGCCCATGTAGTTTTATTTTTATTCCAGGTGCATTAATCATGGGAGTTCATTTCAAGTGAATCGAGTTGTTGAACAGCATTTTTCTTAGCTGTGAACATTATACAGGATAGTAGAAAATACAGTTTGCAAGGTGGTGTGAAGCAGAGAGTTTTGTTTGGGGCACTGAAGCAGCCGTGTGCAAACTTTAAGTTGACAGGTGAGTATGCATGCATGTGCTATGCTTTTCTATAATATATGTGGTTTTTTTGGTTTGTTTTGTGTTCTTTTTTTGCCTGCTTTATGAAGTGGGGTATGTTAGTGTTAAATTTCAATGGGCTAGGGTGATAAAAATTTAATTCTTGCCTCTCCATAGGTAAGTGGGAATTTTGTTTTTTTCTCTGTGTGATTTTCAGTCTTTATTCTCCATCTTCATTATTCTCCTTTTTTCCCTTACTCAGAATTTTCATAAAACAACACTGCTAAAATACCATTTACTTCATCTTTTAAAGAATTTTTTTCCTTGATGATTGTCACTCCAGTTAAGGCTTCCTTTTACTAATTCCACCCACTTTTTATGCCTAATTTTATTTTCTACTCAACTATGAAGAACTTTATCTGCTATGACATGTATTATCATTCCAGAATTGAATTACTTTCATATCCTTCTCTGATAGTTTAAGGGTATTACTGTTCAAAATACTTATATGTATGTATGTTAGATGCTATGTAATTCCTGGCATTTCTTTTTTCTATTGGTTGTGGTGGGAGGGAGCCGGATGAAATGTCTACACAAAACTGTATTTTAATTCATGGCAAAGCAAGTTTTTTTACTGTGTCAATAGCAATGCTATATCTGTAAAGCTGTTTCAATTTTCCATTTTAACACTGGTGGGTAGGTGCCATAAGTATACAAAGGACATGTCATTTGTGTGCATTCGCATAATTCAGAGACTACATTTGTAAGTAGAATCTACGGTGGAATTCTGAGAAAAATGGAATTTCCTACTATATGATCATGTGCAATTTCTTTCAAGTCCACAGGGATTTACTCTCTCTTCATTGACCAATACTACTAATTAATGCATTTTGGTTATGGCTGACTTAGTTAATCTCTCTTACCATTAGAAACAGCACAATGGGTATGTGTATGTATGCATATATGTGTGTGCGTGTGCATGTTTATGCTTGTATGCATAAGGCACAAGCCATATTTAGGAAATAAAAACCTCATTTTAAAAGTGTACATTCAGACACATATGGATTCTTCAAAAATAATCTTCATTGATATATTTCCTGAACAATTTGTGAAATTTTCTAAGGCAAATACAGAAAGTTCTTAAAATCATCTAACATTCTATGCCATATGCTATTTACATAATAAATTTAAATAAATGTTCAGAAATAATATATTTTAACATATAATCTTGCTCAGAAAAATTGAGACACAAAACAATTAACCTTACCTACAAAGTTGGTAAGGTTTTAGATCTACCAATTAGATCTAAAGTTTTAGAAAGTTTTAGATCTACCAATTACTAATATCCTTATATAATATCTGCAAGACCAGTTTATAACTTGAGTGTTACACTTACATTCAAAAAGCCTGTCACACATATCTTTGTGTTGTTGTCTTCATATATTACTACTCTGAACTCTCTCATAATTTACATAGTCGGAATTCATTTTTATGGACCTTAAAGTCCCAAAGCTGTGTCTCAGAGAAGATTTTGCAAATTTCCTCTACCATTCGTTTATTATTCTTCAATATTAATTTGAATTACCACCAATCTTGACACGTCATGAAGCACAAGCCTTTCAAGCTACAAAAGTACTAGGCATTTGTAAGTGACACACATTGACTTGAGAAGAAAAGCCATTCATTGCTTCATTTAAAAAGAATGTATAATAAAGAAGGATATCTGACTGAGAGTTCCTCTCTAGGGTGTAATGCTTAAGAAACTGTGATAGAAAATTTGCTTCTACAATGAATGAATATAACTACTGCAAAAATGAACTAAAATAAATTTGAGAAGGATCATATTTCCAGTAATTATTCAACAGATTTCAAACAAAACTAAGTAAGTTTACTGGGCACCTTAGCAAGTGTCAAATATATAAAATTTTACTATGTCTATTTCAAATCTTACATTTTTGAATAGAGATATTTTTGGTGCTGTCTGGTTAGCAGTTACTTTGTAAAGTGAATGGTTCTATAACATGGTTGATTAGAATTTGTGGAAAAGCCTGGAATTCTACAGCCACAATTGGCTAGAAAACCATAGAACGTTAAGATTGATGATGATTTTTAGTTCTTTAAAATATGCACATTCACATTACTTTCTACACTATAAAATGAGATTATAAAAGTTGTATAAAGCCCCAAATGGCAATTTTTATTCATATAATTTTTGCAATGCCACTCTAAAAGCTGAACAACAAAAAACCTAACAGTACAAAGCTTACATAATCACCTCTGTCATGACTCACTTGTCCTTTTTTACTTGGTTTATTTCTTGGTCCATCAATAACTCCTCTGACTCTCAGCAAGTGTTATTTAAAAAAAAAAGAATTTAAAAAATTAAAAAGAAAACAACAAAACCCAGCCAATTAAACAAACATCTCCTTCATAAAATACAAATTTAGATAATTTGTTAAAATAAAAGCACACACACACACACATACACACACACACACAAGTGAAGAATAATGATCGAAGATTAGTACAATGGCTTTCTCACCATTTATTCTTTAGTGAATTTTTTTTTAAGATTTTATTTATTTATTCGACAGACAGAGATCACAAATAGGCAGAGAGGCAGGCAGAGAGAGGAGGAAGCAGGCTCCCTGCCAAGCAGAGAGCCCAATGTGGGGCTTGATCCCAGGACCCTGGGATTATGACCTAGGGCGAAGGCAGAGGCTTTAACCCACTGAACCATCCAGGTGCCTCTCTTTAGTGAATAAACACTTGCTTCTGATGGTATATATTGATTCATTTTTTTCATTTTTATTTAATAAATACTTATTTAATATGTGCCATGTTAGGTATTATGTTAGCCAGTGGAGACCTACTGCTTAAAAGAGGAAAAAAAAAAATTTACCCCTGCAGGAATTTAGAACTGAAAAGGATGCTGGAGAGAAAAATAGGAAATGAAAATACAATAATTATAAAATTATAGGTACACACACACAAACACACATACATATTCACATATGCATGATACTCAATGATAAAATGTTAACACTTCACAGTTAATGTTAAACACTTTAAAAGACTAAGGTCACTTACTATCATTATTACTATGTAAAGTATACTTGAAGTCACTGTCTATTCAATAAGAGAAACAAATGGGAGAAAAAACAGGCATAAAAGAAAAAATGACATTGCCAACATCTCAGAAAATATAAAACAATACTTCTGTGACCTCAGAGTTGATTTTTTTAACTGTAGTTTTAATTTATTTATTTATTTATTTATTTATTTTTAAACATATAATGTATTATTTGTTTCAGGGGTACAGGTCTTTGATTCATCAGTCTTACATAATAACCAGTGTTCATTACAACACATATCCTCCCCAATGTCTATCAACCAGTTGTCCCATTGCCCTATCCCCCTCCTCCAGCAAGCCTCAGTTTATTGATTTCTTTAATAAGATAAAAATCAGGCAAATCATAAATATCTTATGTTGGTACATCATAGGAATGTTTTTATATGATAAAAGGGTCAATTCATTCAGAATATATAATAATCCCCAAAATGTATATACCTAATAAAATAGTCAAACCTTTATGCACAGAAATGGATAGAACCAGGAGACAATTTGTATAGTAATTACCAAAGTAGGAGATGTCAGCATGTTTCTATAAATATTGATAGATCATATTGTCAAGCAATCAGATGAAAACAGTACTGATACAGAATATTTAAAAATATTTTTAAATTAAAAAAAAGTTAAAAATTAACTAATTTTTAAAAAGGTTAAAAATTAACTATCAACTTCAGTGGAAGAAGCCCAACCTTCATGATATTTCCAAACCTATCACAGGTTTAATAGAGACAGGTGAAATGTATGGAGTCTACTCATCCTTCTCAAGCTTATATAAAGCAATGACAAAAATGTGTGCATACTAGAACTTCAGCATAGAAATGACCAAAAAATTACATTCTGTGACAATTATCCCATTAAATTTTTCAAAAGATGTAACAAAAGATTATTAAAATAATACATTTGGACATTTCAAAACATATAAACAATGTATAATCTAAGAATAAATCATAATGAGTTTTTTCAAGTTCTTAGAACTGAATAACAAATATAATACAAATCAAATGTTGAAGAATTCAGTGGAAGCAGTATTTATAGAGATATTCAGAGCTCTTAAAAATATATCAGAAAAGAAGAAAGGCAAAGATAAAAAAGTTAATATCCAGCTTAAGAAATGAGAAAACATAGGAGTATCAACCTGAGGAAACTAGAAAGATGGGGAAAGTGAAGCTATGGAGAAAAAAAATAATGAAACTGTCAAAAAAGACCCAAGGACAATGTCAATATATAATCTAAAAAAAAGCTTTCCAAATGTGTAGACAAAGGTTTCACAGTGGCTGGGATAGATCTGGACCAGGAGAAGACTCGTGCATGAATTTAGTTGTTTTTAATTTCTGGCAAGAGGTGAGCATGTAAACCTGCCAATGAGTATGGCAATAAAAAGGGACAAATTTAAGACATAGGAGTAAACATTTTAAGGGATGAGGTGAAGTCCCTGAGGATCCAGGAATTATTTCAGCCCAATTCACTGACACTCAAATCAGTACTCAAGTATTTTTTTTTCTGACCTCTGGTTCAGGACTGGCCCATTGTCATCAAAGCCAGTCTTTTCAGAGTCTTTTACAGAGTTTATTTCTGTAATCAAGGTAATTCAGAAAGCTCTTGTTTCCTTATGGTCACAATGGGACTATTTAAATTTTTATAGCAGAAACATAATAGACATCCTCCTACTAGGAAAGATTCCAGAAACGCTCAACTCAAAAAATTCACCAAATTTGAAATAGTTTTGAGCTGGTTCAAACATCAACAGAATGTTAGATACTGTGAACTTCATGGAAAATTTTACCTCATTCAGAATATGAATGTATATATAGAACTTCATGATGACATCTCAGAGTCATATCCTAACATCCCTAACATCATACATAACTTTGGTATTTTTTACACATGACTCACAGGGCAAATCTGAACCTGCTGTTTTGGCAGTTATAAGATGTCCACAGGTCACTGGGTACATTAATACATTAATAAATTATCCTTCAGAATGAATGTCAGCATGCTATATTTCAACCAGATAGATGAACGATGAGACTATTATTAGAGGAATGGCTATAAATAACTCTATTGTTTGAATGTAATAATAAATATAAAATCTGATGTACACAATGATAAATATTAGAGAATAATTCTGCAACTTTGTCTCTGAGGGGAGGGAAATACATATATGGTAGAAAATAAGAATTCTTAAAATGAACTTTATGATTTAAAATTAGATTATCTGATTAATTTTACTTTTTCTCCAATGCTTTAAAACCATTTCATAATGTACCAGAAATTCATACATCTCAATTATTCCGTGAGTACTTTCTAATTGTTCTAACCTTTTCGATATTGCTAAAACCACTATGACTCTTATCCCACTAGTGGTTCCAAGAGCATCTCTTTAGTAATAAAAATGCTGGCTGCAAATGTTAGCAGTTAAAGGACACTGAAAAATTAACTATCAACTTCAGTGGAAGAAGCCCATCCTTCATGATATTTCCAAATCTCAATATAAAGGAAGAAATGTCATGAGCAGCCCAAATCACATAACCTAGTGGCCTTGTCAATTATCCTAAGAAAAATTAGATCTTCGTTTTGAGATAATTAACATGTTAGCAAGGATGGTATCTTTTTATAGCTGGTCATTTTATCACAATCCACATTCCTCAAAAATTATATATTAATTACATTGTGATTCACAAGAGATTTTGGCATTTTCACCTATTGAGATTATTCATTGAAAATACAATGTTTATTTTAATAGCCCTTTAATATAAAATATTTTAAATATATTTTTTAGGCCAGAAATAATCAATTCCAGTATTTGTAGAGTCATCAGTTTACGCTTTTGAGCTCTTTACAAGCAAAATGGCATGTTGGGTTAAGATCACGGAACTTGGACAAATACTATAAGCTTCAGTTTTATTACCTGCAAAATGGGGATAATGACAAATATTTCACAGACACCATATGAGATAATGAAGGTAATGTAACATTGGCACCTGACACACAGAAAATGTTCAGTAGTATGTAGCTATTAACATGAAACACCAAACATTAAATTGACAAGGAAGATAGAGAAAAAATGAGGAAGCAGGTCTAGATGAAGTGTCACATTTGATTTATCCAGGAAACAAGGAGGCCTGAAGCAAAATTTGGAAGTAGATAAAACATACTTTTGATACTTCTGCATTTCACATTTAAGGTCTTCTAGTGATCGCCGTCATTTTGATAACCCCTGGACACTAAACTAAAACATTCTCAGAACCCCACCCCACCGATTTTAATGGGGACACAGGAACTAACACTTATTTTAAAATATACTCCAGGGGCACCCGGGTGGCTCAGTGGATTAGGCCTCTGCCTTCAGCCCAGGTCATGATCTCAGGGTCCTGGGATCGAGCCCCACATCGGGCTTTCTGCTCAGCGGGGAGCCTGCTTCCCCCCTCTCGCTCTCTCTGCCTGCCTCTCTGCCTACTTGTGATCTCTCTCTGTCAAATAAATAAATAAAAATTAAAAAAAAAAATTCATTTGTTAAAATATACTCCAAATACTTGCTTTGTGCCAAGCCTGTAGCTCTAGTTGTTACTGAAACATACACAGTCCTTGAGTCCATGCATCTTATAACTTTAAGTGCTAAATATTTTCTTAGTGCTAGTCATTTAAATATCCTCCCCGGGGACGCCTGGGTGGCTCAGTGGGGTAAGCCTCTACCTTCGGCTCAGGTCATGGTTTCAGAGAGAAGGTGATGGTCTCAGAGAGAGGGTCCTGGGATCCAGGCCCACATCGGGCTCTCTGCTCAGCAGGAAGCCTGTTTCCCCCCTCTCTGTGCCTGCCTCTCTGCCTACATGTGATCTCTCTCTCTCTCTCTCTCTCTCTCACACACACACACACACACACACACACACAAATAAATAAATAAAATCTTTAGATAAATAAATAAACATCCTCCCCAAACCAAATCAAGATAACTACATCTAGTGAAGCCAGACTGAACAAATAAAAGATAATAAAGCAAAAGAAACAAACAAAAAGCCTTTGCAGAATGCCTACCAGATCTAAGCATATAGATGGTCCTGTTTATAAAGGAATTTCACATATAGGAAAATTATTTTGGCAAAGATCTGCTACACCTACAAGAAGTTAACATAAATCTTCTGGGAGAAAGGTGCTATCTATAGATGTATGTATCAATACGGGAGTGAAAGATTTTAGAAACTTTCCTAGGCACTATGCATTCTGTCTCCACCTGTTAAATCATTGTTTTTATGCTTTCTATATTATATTATAAACAGTACTACAGATCCTATTATAAATCTCCAATTAATATAAAAATCACTCTTTAACAGCACTGTTTTGGGATTTGGGAGTCAATAAGATTATCTAGTCTCTTTTTTCAAGGTTTCAAAAGAATTACTCAACAATAGTTCTTGAACAAAAAGGCATATTTTGGGGAGCAGAATTATCATCTCATTTCTTATAATTAAATTGTTTAACTTTTAAATATATTTTGCTATTATGCAAACTGTTTCCCCTTCTCAACAGTGAAAGACTGACTTTTCTGGATAGAATTATACTGTGTCTATGGCAAATTCTGTACACATGGACCTTTAAATAAATACAAAAGTTGTATTTTTATTGCTGTTTTTTGTCATTGCTTTATTACATAACCTCTTTTCCTTTTTTTTTCTTTTTCTTTTTTTTTTTTTTTTCCAACCAAGCCACTATAGTGTTTCTGAGATGGTCTTGCTTTCATCTCATAAATTCTATACAATACAAGCCAGTTAGTAGCATTAATAGACTGGAACACATGGAAGAGGATAAAGTTTCACACAAACCAATAAACACAATGACAAATATTTCCTTTTTTATTTTGAACATAAAAATTTTGTTCTGCATTGTTGTCTGCTTTTTAAAAACTTGATGATAACAAATAAATTATCCATACCTTTGTTTGATGTAAAATGTCCTACACTTTCAGATTACTTGCTGAACTCCAAATAATGCAGAGCTCATGTTTTCTTTTCTTTTTGTTTATATTGAATAGGAGATTAATAGAAAAGCCTCACACTTCCAAAATATAAATATATTTTCATTCAGACATCAAAAGTAAGCATTATAATAAAGATATTTAATGCTAATATTAATCCCATCCAGAATTTCAGCATTCTGATCACTTACGTTTATGAAATTCTGCATGTTGTGACTTTCAAGCGTACTTCATATACCCAGGTACGTGTGTATGTTTAACCATCATGCCCTTTACACTGACAGCTAGTGCATGGATATAAAAACCGTATTCTTTGTATGAAGAAGATATTTGTTAAATCTGAGCAAAGCTAGGTTAAACATTCGATCTGATGTGAGCCTGGCAGCTGGGCTACCATGATGAAGATACTGACAAAAGGAAATTAGTGGGGCCATAATCACAGCCACTGCTTGCTATGAATCCAAGGCAGCACCCTGTGTTATTAATTGCAAGGACTGTCATTCATCAACACTGACATGCATGCTCTATGATTCCCTTTGAAGAATTTTCCACTCCTTGTTCAAGCCAAGAACAGAAGCCAACCTGACAAAGTTATCACTGCCACATAGTGCTAACTGCAGAACAAAGCCACACACATGATTCCCCGCTTAAAAGGACAGAAAGTAGCTGCTGTCAGAGTAAACATCTGTCATTATTTGCTTGAGCATATCTCCCACATTTTCACCATAGGACCCATGGAAGCACTTGAAGATAGAGCAAGGGCTCTTCAGAGCCAGAGCATAGGCCTAAAGAGGGAAAAAAAACATGTGGGGATTAGCCTGGAAAGGGTTAGGAATTCTGGAATATTTCTCCAGTAGCACATTCGAAAAGCTCCACATTAAGGACAGTCTTTGCCACCTGAGAGAGTGTGCATGCTGTCATCTGTGAAAGATGGGCACTTAAAAGTTTTTGAAGTGTTGGCTCAGGGTCAAATGACATCCTGAGGAAGTATTCTATGATTATAATATTCTGTGATATTGGCAGGATGTAAAAGTCTCTTAAATGATGTAGCATAGGAACAGGATATTCTGCAGAAACTGTTCCCTTTAGCCCAGCTCCCAAATGCTGATATAGATCTTGCCCAGCTGCCCTATGGACAGGCTCAGGCAGCAGGGCCCTCTTTGTTAGTGACGTGGTTGAAGGGGCTAGTGCTGGAGGAGAGTTTAATCTTTCTATTTTATGTAGCATTGTGGTCCAGCTCACCCCACCTGCTGACGTATTGTAACACTCAATGATTCCTGCACCTTCTGTTCCCCATTTCCGTCTTTGCCCCTGTGTGATGCGTTTACCTCCAAAATTTTGGAAACAATTTTAAATTGGAGAGAATTGAAAGGAAGCTGTTTATACAGAAATAAAAATGAAGTCCTTTTTCTAGCTCACCACATTCCAGGTCGGAAGACCGTTCATGCAATAGATGGAGCTATCATGAAAATGAATAACAAAAACTTATGATCTACAGTATACATTAGTTGATCAAGATTCCCAAGGTCATTACTTTAGATGAGTTTTAAAATATGATGACCAGCATTGAAATGAGGTATTTCTGGGTGTTTTAAAATCACAAATACTCTGTGGCATGAATTTAGTCTAAGAATTGAGTCGATAAAGATGAGACCTAAGAGGATCTAATTCAACATGTTAAACTGAACCTGAAATGAAATCAAACACAGGTTCTTATGAGGCTGGGTAGCACAGCTGCTGAGGCTGCAGGTGGCGAGTACTTTGCCTCGATAATGTGAAATTAGTATAATAGATCCTAAATGTCTACTAAAGTTTCAACGTGAGCATTTTCCCCCGTGCTTGTAGGTATCCACTGCCATCTCGATTTTGATACTTTGGTCTAAAAATCTACTCGAGTTATATTCTCATCTGTAAACTTTTATTTCTGGCAGAGGATCAGAGAATGTAAGATGAGGTAGGGTATTTCCGACAGCCTTCTTATTTTTCTATAACCTCTATCCTTCATAAGAAACTCTTATCTCTAAGAAAACGATAGGCCAAACCATATAGGTCTTGGTTGATTAAACACAGCACCTTAAATATCACTCAGAGGTAGAAGAGGCACTGCAGAGCACAGGTGCAATATTGGGTTCACATTCGTAAAGTAAATGGGTCACTGAGTTCTGCACAACACAAAACCTCCCCATGGTCTTCAAGGACAGCTCCAAGTATAAAGTATTACAGGACTCCAGTAAGAAGGGCAATTGCTGGCTAGCTCCAAACATTAAACACTGCAAGCATGTCACATACCTATTCCCCACAAATCAAATATTTGGTCTCAATGAATTTAAAGAACATGGAAGAATGCAGAGTTTTGCTTAGGCAATATGTATTTCAATTTTCATTGTGTCTGATGCTGCATAATTTATTTGAATGTATTTTGATACAAGATGCTGTGGTTGTTTTCCACAAAACTTTAAAATATTGAGGGTGGGGCAAGTGTTGAGTCACTGTATTGCACACCTGAAATTAATATTATTACCCTGTATGTTGACTAACTGGAATTTAAATAAAAGCTTAAAAGTATTTGGAGGGGACATGATTACTCATATCTAAATGAGATACTGACAGAAAGACACAGATGGGCAAATGCACAAATTTTATGGATGGAATAGTATTTTAGACTTTACATTTTATGTTTTTAAATTAACATAGCTTTTGAATAAGAACAAATAAACTCACAAACTATACATATTATAAACCAACCTAAAATTAAGGTGTATTATAACTTCCAAAAGCATTTCCTGCTTCTTTGACACTAAGATAAAGTGTAACCATGATTAAACTAAGTAGATTTTATACAATTTGTTCATTTAACATGTATTTTGGAAAACTTCACATTTTTTATAACTATTCATTTCTGAATGAATAATCAAAGGTTCTGTGATCAATGTCTCACTTTCCTCCAAAAGATAAGATGGATTTTCAGAAGCTGGCTTAGCTCATTATGCAGTTGTACCGAGTGTGAAACTATCAAGGTTTCATTCCTTTTTCCAACTCAAACAGCTGCTACCATCTCAGAAGAAGCAGGTGTTGATGCGTGAACAATATTAGCACTAAAAAGAACAGACCGTTTGGTGATGACTTTTCTCACTGGAATATTATATCAAAATACTTTTAAATTCCCTAAAGTGCCCAGGTGGGAAGGCAAATTAAACTTTAAAAAGTCTAAAAATATTTCAATAGTTTCATTAGTTCTCCTTCCCCTTGCAAATCCAATATGCAATTATAAGAATTACAACGTTAAAAAGGATATTACATTCAGGGAGTTTTGTTGTTTATAGGACTCTGTATGAAAATATTTTTAAATAAAAAAATGTGTATTTTAATAGAAGACATGCCAGAAAAGGAGCAGAAAAAAATTAAATAGCCCAAGGATTAAAATTCAAGCTTGGAACTTTAAAACAAACCCAAATTCCCAAAATATATACATAGATTTTATCTTGAGACTATCATGTGACTGAAAATACTAACAAAGGAGATTTTATTTTATTATTTTGTGTGTGTGTGTGTGTGTGTGTGTGTTTTTTTTCCCCCCAGAAAGGCCATTAGAAAGCCTTTTATATAAATGGAGTTTTCTCACAATGTTAAAAAAAAATGCCATTATATAATAAAGCATTTCTTTTGAGGCTAGAATTTACAACTACATGAAGATAGAAGAATGCCATTTAAAAATGTGCAAGCAGGTTCTCCCTTTGAAGGCTAAGACTTGGAGTTTTGTTGTTGTTGTCGGTCTTCTGGTTCTTAGGAAAAACAAAAACAAAAACGCCAAGGTGAAACTTATTTAAGTAGTCCCATGGCAAGAATCTATCCACGTTTCATGGCAGACTGAATTCTGTGAAAGAAATAGAGAACTGCTGTTTAGTAATGTTCAATTAACGTGGATACATTCATTACATGTTTACTGAGTTATAAGTTGTTACTCTGAACACTTCTTTTAGGAACTCCAGAACTTGGATAGAAAGAATTACTGCCAGAGGGAATTTGTAGCTCTGAGAGTTTCTTCACCATAATCTGGGACAGATTTTGAAAAGAGATGGATGTGGATAGCACAAAGATCCATGCTTTGGAAGGAGGCCATTCCTGGAGCAGCAAAGAAGATACCAGGTGATGGCCCTCAGACAGGGTGAACCTCTCCAACAACATCCTTTGTGGAAGTCTGGGTCTGGAGTCTTAACTATGTGATGGCTCAGAGTATTTCAAGGGTTAGAAGTAAACTGGTCCTTATCCCCAAATTAGTGGATCTCAACTGGGCGTTTTGCCCCCAGTAGGCATTTGGCAGTATCTGAAGACATTTTTGATTGCCATGACTTGGAAGTCACTAAGCTAGGTCTGCTGCTGAATGTCCTGCAATGCATAGGACAACCATCTGTTAAAAGAGTATCTAGTCCACAATATCAATGCTGTAGCTGTTTTGTCACCCAACCCCTAGATGCGGGACAGGCATTATGTCTCTCTTTTTTGTACTTACCCTGCATGATCCATTAAAATTCATTCAACCAGTGTTAAAAGTTACAACTTAGGTTTAGTTGTGCTGTTGGAAATTATGGAAAATGTAGTAACTATAACCAGCTTTAGATAATTGGTTAAATTAAATGAGATATGAATTGAGTACACAAGAAGATGTAGAGAGGCAAAGGAAAGGCACTGGTTCAATGTCCCAAGTATAGAGTGACAGTCATCAATGAAAACTGCTGTGTCCAGCAATGACATCTTATGTAACATGGGCAGCAAACACAGCAGTATGGCCAAGAAAATGAGAAGCCAGAGTAGAAGAACACAAGAAATTTTCTTCTTAGAAACATAGGAAACAAGCTCTAGGACATGCCAGAAATTACGAGGAAACAAGGTGAACCAATTGGACCAATGGAGGCTTGAAAACAAATGATTTGGGTGCTAACAGTCATCATGATCTCACTGTGTGACCTCATATAGACTGCTAAAGCTAGAAGCATATAAGTGAGGCTTCATTCAATACTTAATACTTATAAGACTACATCTCTAACTTAATAAGCAATGCCTGAGCCCTAGGAATACAGCAGTTTAAAACAGAAAGGTCCCTGCTCTTTTGAAGGGAACATTAAAAAGCAATTGTAATAATGTACACATACATATCAAATTAAAAGATTGCCAATGAAAATTCATACTTTTGAGAGAGATGTAGTTTTCTGATAAAACAGGAATGCCACAGTTTAGACCACTGTTATAGATTGTTGGTGTGCAAAAAATATAGGTTTATATTATCTCTCATTTATTTTGCATTCATGAAATAAAGCCACATAATAAAATTTTATAGAAGCCAGTTTTTTCTTGGAAAAAGGATCATAAAAATATTGTGAGATACAACAGAAATGTGTAATGCACTTATTCATCACTATTCTGTACTGGTGCCATCATGAATTTAAGCATGTTATTTAGTTTTCGAGATTATGTTTCTTTTACAATAAGCATATGAGGATGATTACACATATTGAGTAATCATTAAATTATCACCTAATCCTTATAACAGATATCATTTTGTTCTTGCTTTACATACAAGAAAATACAGTATATTGACCTGCCTAAAATCATGTTTGGTAAGCAATGAGTCCTAGACCCTAATCTAGCCTCCACAGTCTATACCGCTAATCTGTATTATGACTAAATCTGACATGACTTTAAGCATTAGCAGTGAAGCTGTTGGTTAGTAATTGTATACTTTAAAAGAATTCTTTTTTTTTTTTTAAGATTTTATTTATTTATTTGACAGATCACAAGTAGGCAGAGAGGCAGGCAGAGAGAGAAGGAAGCAGGCTCTCTGTGGAGCAGAGAGCCCGATGCGGGGCTTGATCCCAGGATCCTGGGATCATGACCTGAGCCGAAGGCAGAGGCTTGACCCACTGAGCCACCCAGGCATCCCACTTTAAAAGAATTCTTGTTGCTGTTTTATGCTTATTTTTCTTTTGCTTTCTTTCTTTCTACCATGCCCTACACCATAAGCACACAAATATGATTAGAAAGGATTAGCTACTGAAAATATGCAAGCTGGAATTCTGCAGAACACATAAACCAAACTGAGAATGTTATTTTAGAACAGTTTAGTTGCTAACTAGGCTTGGAGAGGAGGTAGTCCTCTTTACCGGATTTACTAAATTATCAGAAGATGCTACTTTATAAAAGCTAAGTCGAAACTTATAAACATGAATTTTGTTCTTCTCTTAAATGATGTCAAGGCAAATGACACACTACACTCCTTGGGTCAAATATGCACATTTATGTGCTCTTCCTTTTTTTTCTTATTTTTTAATTCTTAACCTAAGAAAGTAAAACTATAGTGTGTTATTTGATTATTGCAACCTGGGTCACATTTTAACCAGGAAATGAAAAAGAAACAATTACAAAAACAAAATAAAAGCAGCACTGTAAAGAGTCAACATCTTCTTGTAACACGGGTTTATGCCTGACATTCAGAGATACCATAGGAGTAAATACTCCCAGAAGACAAGTAGTATAAAATAATTCTACATACATACATGTCCAGACAAGCATTTTTTAAAATCTTAAGTAAAAAGAACGTGATTTAAAATCAGACACCACAAGGGTGGATATGAAGGTGGCTTTCATCAGGTATAGCAGGTGTGCAGCCCCTGAAGTGAGCATCCCCTGAGCTTTGCTTGGAGCCTGTAATGTCCTTCAAACTAAAGCTTACCTTGCGTTAACTGCTGCTCTGAGATCCTAAATGACCATTTAGAGGACCTAATGCATTTCCAAAAGAATGAAGTTCACATTCAGAATGTAACCAGTTGATTTGAAAACTTTTTGGGTAATGGAGGTAAGAGATATCCTTGCATGGTCTAAGACCAGGTATTGTTACCTGTGTATCATCCCTACTTGTCTCCACCTGTGGGCTTCACCCTTGAGATGAATCAAGTGCTGTGTCATTAGCATCTGACAACAGCTCTGATATTTCCCCAATACTCTACTTGCTACTTTGTGTCTCCACTTCAAATTATATCTAATCTTTTTTTGGGGGAGGGGTTCCAAATATCTATCATTTTACTCATACAAAGACCTTAAGATCCACCTGAAAGCCTGATGAAATTTGGGCTATTTAAATATTTTCTTTGCCTTTAGAATTTACAATTTTTCTATAAAGTACCTAATGCTTATAATCTTGTACACCATAAGGGTCTCAAATATTTACAATTATGGGTCACTGCTGTTTTACTATTTCTCCCTTGTTTTCATATATATCTATATCTATATCTATATCTATATCTATATCTGTATCTATAGATATAGATACAGATATAGATATTTTAAACCAGTATAGAAAGAAATCAAGGTTGAGAAAACCAAATAAAGTACATCAGATTGGGATTTTTAAACTCATGTAGTGGTTAGACTAATGTCTATAACACTCAATATTCTGACAGGAAACAGAAAAGTTTTTTTAAATGTTATATATTTATGCTAAATATCACTGTAAATAACTTCCCAACCAAAAGTAAATGAGACGTTTTTCTCTCTGTTCTTACAAACACCCTTTAAAATGTGACTCTTGGACCTTTTTTAAGTTAACTAATATGACCATTCCCTTGCCCATAGGATAACTGGTGTAGAGAGTATGAGCCTTGACATAGTTTATGATATTAGGTTTTTTATTGTTGATATTATATTAAACAATTATGTTTTATCAGAACAAGATCCACTGGAAAACTACCATTAACAGCTAAAAATGCTGGAAACAGAAGTACGAAACGTCAACAATGGTTGTCTCCAACTACAGATCATTGCATTAGAAGTTGTAATTTCACCTCCATCAGAAAGGATGAATACTCAACTTTTGTATCAACATGGGCGGATCTGGATGAGATTATGCTGAGTGAAATAAGTCAAGTAGAGAAAATCAATTATCATATGGTTTCAATTATTTGTGCAGCATAAGAAGTAACATGGAGGACATTAGGAAAAGGAAAGGAAAAGTGAATTGGGGGAAATCGGAGGGGCAGATGAACCATGAAAGACTGTGGACTCAGAAACAATCTGAGGGTTTTGGAAGGGAGGCGGGTTGGAGAATGGGTAAGCCTGGTGGTGGGTATTAAGGAGGGCACATATTACATGGAGCACTGGGTGTGGTACATAAACAATGAATCTTGTAATACTAAAAAAATAAAATTAAATTTTAAAAAAAGAAGTTGTAATTAGAAAGGTCACTCATGTTCAGGAAATACTCTTGTGGTGAAACATATTTTGATATACAGAAGATATATTGCTTTGGTATGGAAACAGTGGGTCAAAACAACATATTAAGTAAATATCTTAATATTAATAAAATATGAGTTCAAAAAGACATGGGAGGAAGGGAGGATATACACAGATTGCCTTGAGTCCTTCTGAATCAGTGATTCTAATGTAGCTACCCCTCCAAGTTCCCCAGGTCATGCATGCAATAGCATACCCAGGCAATTCTGGGGAGGACAAAGCATTACCAGCTTCCTTTAGGTGCATTCTATCTATACCTGAATCATGACATGGAGCTTTTCTTTCTCGGCTTTCTTTCTTTCATTACTACACTCTTCTCTAGTTAACTCTCCTTCTATTCCTTTCATTCTCTGTCTCTGCTTGACCAAGTCTGACTTCTTGAAAGCCTACACTAGATTTTGCAGCAAAGCATGATTTCCATCGTTGGTGTGAACAATTGTAAAACTGGCAATGGCACTATGGTTTTCCAATAAAACATCTTTCTTGATTTGAAAGTATCCTCTCCACTATTCTCAAATTTTAGGTGCACTAGTTTGTGAGATGGATAGCAAGAAGGAAAGGTGGACCGTGGATAATTTCTAAATATCTACCTCCCCTTCTAACTATCCTGCTGGCTTTTGATTAGGTATAAGTTGGTGCATGGTATTTTTGTTTGGTTAACTCTCTTATTACAAACTGTTGTGATTTCCGGAGTCAAGAATTCAACTTGAACTACCTTAGACTAAAGGGTTTATATAATTAGGAAGGGCAATGGTACAGGTAGGGTTGACTAAATTAGAGACCAGGCACTTTTTTCTCTGTTTTCTCTTCAATTCACTATGTTCCTTATTCTCTTAACAAGAAATATCAAAATAGAGATTTCACTTCAAATGAAATGAAAAAAAAGTCTAGGGAAGCCTTGGACTAACATCTTAAATTTTATCACTAAAAGGAAAAGGACTTTAACTGTCAAGCATCAGGTTAAAAAGATAAAATCCCAGATAACAACTGAATATTCTGGTTCAAAGAATTGTCCCCTGAATTAATCTTTATGGCCAGAAATGGTCAAGTGCTATGATTGACCCACCCTGAGTCAGAATCTAATGCCTTAACCAATCCCTGGGGGGTACAGAGATGAGATTTTATAAAATCATTGCTGCTATCACACTGACAATATTGCTAGCTTGAGGTGGGAAGCAGTTCCTCAAAGCCAGACTTTTTCAAAAGTAAGAAAGGAACTCTGTTCAAACCACAGTGTTCTCCCATACTACTATGTCACATAGTCCCCTTTAGTCTTTTCTTTGTCTTGATTTTCTTAAGTTTCACTCTTTAAGACAGAAAGGGTGATAAAGATCTCACAGAATAAAGAGAAATTTTTAAAAAATTACTCAGCTATTTATAGTAGAGAGAAGTTAAAGAAAAAAACAAAATATTCAGGAAATATAATTTAAAAATTACTGAACTGTGAGTAAAAAAGCAATAGAAAATGGAATAATTTCACACAGTATTACTGTGTTTTCTAAGTAGACAATTTTTTTTAGTAAACCAAATAGAATAACTGTTATACCCACCATATATAGTGGTATGCAATTTATGAGAATTTGTACAAATTAAAATGATTAAATAATCTAAAGCAAAAGTAAAATTCTTAATTTGTATAGTTTTCTTTCTAGTGCTTCTTCTTGTCACGGTAAAACTACCCTCCAATTTGAGGTTTCTTGCATCTTTTCAATAAAAACCTTTGTTTGCCACTGACCGTTTAACTGAGCTTCTCTAAAAATGAAATTTAAACAAACCTCAAAAGAGTTTCACTTAATATCCTTCTATGAAATTTTAAGGAACACACTGTCATTCCCACTTTTGAATCAATCAATTGATTTCCTTCAAACTAAGCTACTGAATTCTTCTTTATGGTTTTTAATACTATTTTTGCTTCTGACCGTTTACACAGTTCAACAGGTTAATGAACTATAAACTCTCCAATGGTTATCTTTATGCAAATAGTATTTTTTTTCCTGCAAAGGTTTTAATGCAATCCATAGTTTAAGTCATACTCTCCATTAAATGGATCTATACTAATGAGGCTTTCTTTCTGACCCACTGTTTTTAACACTGAATTATGTCTGACACGTCCTAATCCTTGAGAATCTTTCCCAAATTTAGTGAACTTTAACAAATGTCAGGTAAAAGTTCACTGACAAATTAGAGGTGAGTAGAAAGACAAGCGGGAGACTTACCACAAATGTTCAGAAGAGGAGTAAAAGGTATCTCTTGAGACCACCACATTGAAAAATACTAAGTGTGGGACTATTAATACTGGCTTTAGGAGCTAATAGTTAATCAGAAAATTCAAATCTGCATGTCCTCATACTTTATATAAAATATTTTACTTAGACTTTTACAAAAAAATTTTTTTTGTACCTCTTAAAAAAAAAAAAAATCTCTGTTGCAAAATTTTAAGTATGTGCCCAGGGAGGTTATAAGCTCTCCAGGGTTTAGAAATCTTTCTTCTGTCGTGCTCCTTAAGCACTCAGGGTCTCACATTCCTTGGCACGCAAATGTTACCTTTTTGAATTAAGATGGAAGGCTTCATCGACATCTTTGTTACTTTTGAATTGACATAAATCTGTATTCCAGTCCTGTCTTTAGAAATCACCTTTTCAGAACATTCCTTGTCCATCTTCTTTGAAATTGCAAACTCACTCATCATTTTTACCTAATTTATTTTATACAACTTATTTCTATCTAACACACTATAAGTTTTACCCATTTATTTATTGTCTGTCTCCCCAGCTAGAATGTAACCTCCATGAGAAGGGGAATTAGGCTGTAGTGATCTCTACAGTAATGTCAATGGCTAGCTCATGGTAAATATTCCAAATGAAATGTGGAATGAGCAGATAATGTAAATTTCCAAATTTTTAGGGGGTTGCTAAGCCAGGAACGTACTTAATCTTTTTAATGGTGAGTCCTTGTAAGCCCTCTGTTTATTTTCAATAAGCAAAGGAAAAAAAAATCATTTCTTTACAATTTCGCACTTAAAGTACCCAAATTTGATAATTTCCATGCTTAACTCTTTGTCATAGTCGTAGGTATGGGAGGATATTTCTTCTGGTGTCCTTGTTTATGTATTCCCTGTTGTCTTGGGCTTCCATAGGGACTTCTTATTGAATGAAATCTGAGATATGAACTTCTTTCAATTCTATTCATCTGATATTATACAGGAGCTCTATTGATGTGGTGGTGAGGTATGGTGAGAAAGGAAGTATTTTACATTCCAATGATTAGGTAAGGACCTATTTAGCCAGAGCGACTCCATCTTGGGTAAATTGCCATTTTGTTGTTTGTGCAGTAAACTTAAATTGACCCTGCCCCCCAAAGAAACTTACTTAGAAACAAGTCCAAGAAACCAGTAAAATGTAGTCGGCTAGTTCCTGATACTAGAGCCCAGAATACAAGGACAAGTCAGGCCAGATGGAGACATCTAATCATTACGAAGTACTGTTTGTAACAGTGAGAAGGTCTTGCCCAAACCTCAGTGACTCCATCTTGGGAAGGACGACGATCTTATTATTCACACTGAATATGTTAACTGACTAAGTCTTCCCAGAAGGTACTGTTTGTAACAGTTCCTAGTATGGGGTAATCTTGAATAATACGTCACCGGACCAGATGGAACTAGCCAATCAACAAGAGACACACAAACCCAGTGGGTTGAGATACCAAGATATGGGTTGCAGTTTCACCCAATAAAAGGTAGCCTATAAGCTGAGGGTGGTTGCTCTCTTCGAAGACAGCCCTGGCCGCTCAGTCTGACTTCTAAAGCTTGGCATAAAATAAAGCTTTAAATAATTTCACCCTGTCTCAGTCTTGTTCCCCTGGCCGATCAGTCTAACTTCTAATACTTACATAAAATAAAGCTTTAAATAACTTTCACTTTGTCTCAGTCTCGTTTTGTTTAATAATGGACCTAACAATTAGGTCAGTCCTTTGGTGAGCATGTGCCCCTAGCTATGTCATTAACAAGTGCTTCTCAATCCTCCTCACCTCAATACCTACCCTTAGAGACAGGAAGACTACAGAGGACTGCAGCTGGGGAGTGCCATTTCCCCAGGTCAGTTAGGCTCTGGTAAAACCCAGCAAGTTAGTAAACCTGGTGATTCACAGACCTGTACCCTGGAGCTAATAATATGTTATATGTTAATAAAAAAAATTAGAAAAACAACAACAACAAAACAACCCAACAAGTTAGACTCTGGTAAAACAGATCTGGGTGTATTTCAAAATGGCTACTTTTCCCCTCCCCATGCCAGAAGCATGAGGCAATTTTTCTCCAAGCTAATTTGATGTGAATGAATCAAAAATGAAAAGAAGAAGGGCACATTTAAGAAACAGAGTCAAACAGTTGCTACAACTATTATTTCAGTTATAAGAATCTTAGCGTAAACATATTAGAATGCTGCATTTCTCTAAATTGGAGTGTATATACTGAGCATCAGAAATCTACCGTGGTATATAAGAAACCACAAGGTATCCTTTTTTTTTTTTTTAAGATTTTGTTTATTTATTTGACAGACAGAGATCACAACTAGGCAGAGAGGCAGGCAGAGAGAGAGAGAGGAAGGGAAGCAGACTCCCCGCTGAGCAGAGAACCCCATGGGGGGCTCGATCCCAGGCCGCTGGGTCCATGACCTGAGCCAAAGGCACAGGCTTAACCTACTGAGCCACCCAGACGCCCCCCCAAGGTATCCTCTTGCCCTTTCTGGAATCTACTGGGAATTCTTTCAAAGAAACAGAGTAAGGTCAAGTTCACAGGCTGCTGACGAGTAGAAATAGTATGGAATATTGTTGTAGTTTATTCTTGACAAATACTAGTGGTACCCCACTTATAGAAAGGATAAAGTAAGTTACTTATGAAAACACCAATACCTGAATGTAGCCAAACTTTTATTTATAATCAACTTCAGTACTCCCAACTAATAGGAAAATCAATAAATTCCCACGAACCGTTACAGGAATACTAATGTTTTTTGTGGAAGTTTTATAGGAATATATTTTTACAGTTATGAGAATTCCATATTAAAGTTTCAAGCCATATTTTCAACAACTGAACATTTTTTATCAGGTCACTAAAATGCTGATGTCCTTGTGAATCCAGTGCTCCCCATAGTTGAAATGTTGTGATATCAAATAACTTCTAGAAAGATGTCCGGACACTATATTTGTAAGCCATTAAATGTGCCTTAACAGAAAACTGAAGGGAAAAACTAGTGGACTGAAACAAAACTATTTTGTTATTCTGAAATGGTCATCAGCAGTGGGTGGCAGAATAAAGTCACCAGAATTATAGAATGTTAATGATTTAGACCTTTGCTTCTATCATTAAACCAATATGATATTTTTCAACAAAATAATTATAAGTAGTATTCCTTCTACATCCTTATTATGAATGTATATGAAATATCTTTACTAGTTCTTTTTCTATCAAGCATTTAAATAGTTTTGTCATTATAACCAAATACCAGCATTGCATCTACTTCCATTCACCACAACAAACTATTTTTCCAAAAAAACAATATATCTCCAGCATATGAACATGAAACTTTGAAAGATACTTTAAACAACTTCCTATCCAACCATATATAACTGTAATTGTTCATATCCAAACATAAATGCTATATTAATCATAATGAGGATATGGTTCCTTCTCCATAAATAAAAACCCCAGCAACAGATACGGTCTGCACAAACAGGTCTCTTCTGTGCACTCAAAGCTTCAAAATTAGTTTGTCATGATAAAAATAAAAAATAAAAAAAATTATAAAAAATTTAATTAAAAAATGTCACAATCTTCCCTTGTTATGCTAAGCATAGTATTATTTTCCTATTGCAGTTGTAACAATTTATCACAAACCAAATGGCTTAAGACAATACAAACTTATTACAGTTAAGGTGGTCTTAAGTCTGAAGTGGATCTCACTGGCTAAAACCAAGGTGTCAGTAGGGCTGCATTCCTCTAGAGGCTCTAAGGGGACACCTGCTTCCTTATATTTTCCTCTTTCTAGAGGCTGCTCACATTCCTTAACTCTTAGCCTTCTTCTCCATCTTCAAGGCAGGCAATTTGGAGTTCACTCCCTCTGTGTTGCCACATTTCTGTTTCTCCTCCACCTCCCTCTTCCACTTTTGAGGACTCTTTGTGATTACAGTGGGTCTGCCTGGATAATCCAGGATAATCTCCCCACAGCAAAAGCAACTGTTTGGCAATCTTAATTCTGTCTGACATTTGAACTCCTTTTTGCCATGTAAAGTAACATATCTGTATGTTCTGGGGACTAATTCACTTCACTGTGATTTCATGTAGTATTACCAGCTTCGACAGAACTATAATAAATACATTCCTTAAAATATGATTCTAATTTTTTTTACTTTTTTTATCTTTAATAATATATTTTATTTAACCTAATATATCTAAAATATTTTCATTTCAACATATAAACAGGCAGGTTTTTTTTTCATACCAAGTCTTCAAAGTCCAGTTTGTATTTTAAACTTACAGTATCATTCAATTTGGACTAGCCACACTTTGCTCAATAGCCACTTGTGGCTAATGGCTACTGTATTAGGCAGTGAAGCTGTAGTTATGAACTAATTTTTATTTATTTATTTATTTTTATTTTTAAAAATTTATTTATTTATTTTTATTTTTTATTTTTTATACACATATTTTTATCCCCAGGAGTACAGGTGTGTGAATCGCCAGGTTTACACACTTCACAGCACTCACCATAGCACATACCCTCCCCGATGTCCATAACCCCACCCCCCTCTACCAACACCCCTCCCCCCAGCAGCCCTCAGTTTGTTTTGTGAGATTAAGAGTCACTTATGGTTTGTCTCCCTCCCAATCCCATCTTGTTTCATTTATTCTTCTCCTACCCCCTTAGCCCCCCCATGTTGCATCTCTACTTCCTCATGTCAGGGAGATCATATGATAGTTGTCTTTCTTCGATTGACTTATTTCATTAAGTATGATACCCTCTAGCTCCATCCATGTCGTCACAAATGGCAAGATTTCATTTATTTTGATGGCTGCATAGCATTCCATTGTGTATATATACCACATCTTCTTTATCCATTCATCTGTGGAAAGAACCTAGATATCCATCCACAGATGAATGGATGATTCTAAAATTTTAATTTAAAAAATTTGTACAGTAATTAATTCATCTTTTGTTTTTCTTTTCTTTTCCCTCCTTTTTTTAAAATTTTTTAAAAAGATTTTATTTATCTACTTGACAAAGATCACAAGTAGGCAGAGAGGCAGGCAGAGATAGAGGAGGAAGCAGGCTCCCCGCTGAGCAGAGAGCCCGATGTGGGGCTCGATCCCAGGACCGTGGGATCACGACCTGAGCTGAAGGCAGAGGCTTTAACCCACTGAGCCACCCAGGCACCCCCCCCTTCTTTTTTAAGCTACCTAAATTGTAGGTATTGGTTTCATCTCCATTTAAAATCTTGGCTACATATCTCATTATATCTTTTGTGACAGTTATTCTTGTTTTATTAAATAATAAAAGATAGATGACAATACTATGGGTATTGTCAATGATAATAAAATTATAACTTTTGGAATGTTCAATAATTATCAAAGCACTTCCTCATTCTCTCAGTCAATTCACAACCATCTTCTTACACAGGAACACTGGTTTTTGTTCTGTTTTGTTTTTAAAGAAAATTATCAATTTTATTTAAGGTTTATATTTACTGGTATAAAGCTGTGTAATATACTGTCCTGATTTCTTTACGTTGAATTTATTTTCTTCAGCAGTTATAACCTCCCAGCAACACTGAGCTAGAGATATAAAGATTTCCTACATATCTCCCCACTATACACACAACCTCCACCACTATGAAAATCCTGCACTAACATGGTGTATTTGTTAAAATCGACAGCCTGTATTAACCCATCATTATCACCTCTAGAGCTTGCATTATGATTCACTCTTGGTGTTGTACATTCTATTGGTTTTCACAAATTATAATCACATGTATCTATCATTACAGTATTCCGCAAAAGCAGTTTCTCTGTTCTAAAGATCATCTGTGCTTTGACTATTCATCCCTCCACATTCTTTATCCCTGGCAACCATTGATCTTTTTAATTTCTCCATAGCTTTGCTATTCTGGGCATTTTAAAAATCCTATCTTGTGGCTGAATAAATTGAGACCTGAGAAGTTCACTGCAATTCCTCAAGCCAGTCAAGTGTCTGGATTTGGATTAGAACAAAGATCAATTGGATCCTACTAAGTGCATGTATTTTAAACCACATCACTCTTTCCTAATAATATTGTAATTTTGCAAACTAATGTTATTGGATCAAAAGTCCAAGAAGTTATTTTATGTAAAAGTTAAAAAAATAGAAAATAAGTTTTGTGTTTTGTTTTTTTTTTTCCCACAGCTTTAAACATCTGTTTTATTGCATTACCATGATGCAAGACAGGCAATGTGGGATACTGAAAAGAAAGCACAGATGGGGGCACCTGGGTGGCTCAGTGGGTTAAGCTGCTGCCTTCGGCTCAGGTCATGATCTCAGGGTTCTGGGATCAAGTCCCGCATCGGGCTCTCTGCTCAGCAGGGAGCCTGCTTCCCTCTCTCTCTCTCTGCCTCCCTCTGTCTACTGTGATCTCTCTGTCAAATAAATAAATAAAATCTTTAAAAAAAAAAAAAAAGAAAGCACAGATGTAGAAGGCAAGAGTTCACTCAGCTTTGACAAACTGTTTCAACTTTCTGAGACTTTATCTGAAATGTGTGGATGTTTTCAATCACTAAGAACCGTGTCGTACGTCCAGAGGGGCACATTTGAAGCTCATTTTAGTGGTTTATTGTACATCACAGTTTAGCCATTTTCCTCTTTATTTATTTCCAATATTGTATTATTATAATACTAAATTGAGTATCACTGTACATATATAATTCCATGTTCTGAGTTATTTTCTTTTTATAGAAATTAAAACGTGTAAATATAGTCTCTATACAACAGTATATGAAAATAATTTCTTCAAAAGATCACTCATATTGGTTATTTTTCCCCTTCCTGAAGCATTAATATTCTGACCTTCTTGGATAAAATAATAATAATAATAACATAAAAAATAAACAAAACAAAACAAAACGCTATTTAAATGTAATTAAATAACTCATTCCTTTTTTTGTTTTTGTCTAAATCTTCTGAAAAGGTCATTCCATTCGTAGATTATTTTTACAATCACTGTGGGTCACCCATAATGCATACAGTAGGAGGAAAGCCAGCAAGATCCCCCCTGTGGGGAAGGGCAGGCAATGAACCTGACATGAAGCACGGCTTGCTGCTTTTCCTGTCCTAACTGTCCTAACTGTATGCTCTGGAAAAGTCTTGCCCTTTGAGAACCTCAGGACCTTAAAAAAAATTGGAGGACAGTATTAACATAGTTCTCAGAAGTCTTTAAAAGGATATATTTTTTAATGATATGGAAAAAATGTACTTAATCCAACAATACTGGCAGTCAGGATATTGCACAAATATTTTCTTTTTCCTATTTTGTTTTTGTTCATCTTTTAGAGGGAAGGGTTTAGACTCAAGAGAACAATTTGCCAGGTTTAATTGAAATAATGACTACTCTCTTCTTTATCTTTTATCTTCCACAGTTAATTTTACTTTAAAATCACAGATGTGAATTTGTGATCAATGGCCAATTGTATTTTGTGACTTTTATGGTCAGTCCCTAAAGACAGAGTATTCCATTAGCTGGTCCAGTTCCCTGAACCTCACGCAGCCACTGGCTTGCAGCATCCCAATTAGTTCTCCTCTCAGTGGCACCTTGTCACCGCACTTCCCTTGCCCTCTACCGATTCTACTTGACAGCTTGAAAGAACAAGAGGCTAAATCAGGACACAAATGACTCACAGAGGTTTGAGGCCTCTTAAGCTCTTCTTGCTTAGATTGTATCTAGCAACACTGTAATACTTCTTTTTCTCCTATATTAAGAGAATCCCTAGCTCTAAAAATTACCTGGTTATCAGTTATGTTCATTACATTTTTTATTATCCTGCTAGGTACATTCTATGTTGATACTTCATAGGATTTACTCAGCTACCTGATGAAATAGACCAAACTATGTTGTCAAAATGAATCAGATATAGAATTTTATGAAAGTTTCCAGCATTGTATACTGTATATTATTATTATTTCAAGTGCATTAGTTCAAAAATTAAAAAAAACATAGTCTACATACTAATGATGCATGATTTAAGTGTAGAGCATTTCTTATTTGAAATAACTGCCAATTACCTCAGATTTAAAATATATCAAGAATGAAATTTTTAAAAAAATGTACACGAAGAGGATTTAAAGGGCACATCTACTGATCTACTTCAAAAATATTCTATTAAATGTGTGTATCCAATGAAACAGTCAGCCAATAATTTAGTGACTTAATTTGTGGGCAGCATTAATTAAACAAAGTATTATATCATTTGTGTATCTATTTGTATCTGTGTTTGTACACATATATATTTTGCATATTAATTATGGAGAAGTGACGGTTCATACATAGATTTATTTCCAGCACCTACCTCAGAACTTGACAATATTTATTGATTTAATTATGTAAAGAATTACAGAAAGTCAAACTAATAGGGATTGCAGGACCTTTACACACATTTTTTTTTCTGGTTATTTTAGATATAGGTTAAATAATCTTGATTTATTCCATTCTTACAGTATTTACATTAAAAGATCTACTACTATCAGCAGTATATATGAAGTTTTTGATAGGATAACATATGATAAAAAATGTAACTTAAAATTAAAAATTCATTGTTATCGCTGTGATGATATATATGGTTTCAAGGTAGCTTTTCTTTTGCAGAGGCTAATAATGAACAAATCTGGATACTGTTAACATATATGAGAGTTTGTCTTCCTACTAAAGTAGTATCTTGGAGGTGTAAAAGAAGGGTAAAGCTCAAATACTCCTTCTAAGACTCCTTAACCACTCATGCCTTTTTCTTCTCTTGGAACCAAATGCTGACCCTACTCTCCTTGCTGATACCCACTGTGCTGCCTTTATTGCACTCTTGAATGGTCTCTTTTATTTTCCTTTATATCCTCTCCAGCCACTCATTTTTTTTCCTTCAAATCAAACATCTGGAATTTATTGGAAACAGCAGCCCTTTAGGTGAACCACATCTTCAAAAAGTCAAACCCAGTAGATTTTTTGTATATACCTGAGTAGTAGAACTTGAAGGAATTAACACATTTTAAAAAATTATGCACTTTTAGTTCCTGTTCTCTGTACCATCCTGCTTCTGGTGCTCTGATAAGCACACTTCTGCTCCTTTTAGGGTCATGATTTTCATCTGTCTCATTCTCCCCAATGTAGATGCTCCTCTAGGCTTAGTTCTTGAACCCCAGAGCTCTTTCCTACCTACCAACCCTCCAGTATAGTAATTCAGTTGTAACTCTTCCCTTATGGTAAACGATGTCTAAGTCTCCATCCTTCTCCCTTTACAAATGCCAGCTCCTAATTCCTAACTCTCTGCTGGAAAATTGTGTTTTTGTATTACTTCATTATTATCTAAAACTCAACATATGCAAAACCAAAATCAGCATCTTTCCCTCAACCAGCCAGCCCCACTTCCTAATATTCCTGTTTAAGGGCATAGTTTCATTATGCTCAGGCTCAGAATCTTGCGGCTAAATTTAACAATTCCCAGGCACCTTCTCTAGTATGGGATAAGTTAGCAAGCCTATTTACTCTTCACTCCAAATGTGTCCCACAACAGCTCTTTCACTTCTCCTACCATCTGAATTTGGGCTTTGTGATATTATACTTACTCAATATAATAATCATCAAAGTGGTTTCTCAGCATTAGGCACAGTCCACAACAATCATGTCTTCCCAAGAGGCAAATTTAATCACAGATCTTGGTTTCTAAGCCAAATATCCTGTTTCTCCTTTCTTAAACGTTTCATTGGCTCCAGTCTACTCATGGCCCCACAAACATATGGACATAATGCTTGCTTGTATCCCATTATCTTCTACCTCAATGCCATCTTTCTTTCTCTGATTATTCAAATTCCAGCCATGTTTCATGGTCTGCTTCAAGTTCTACATTTCACAATGTTGACTATTTTTCTATGTTACACTAGCAATTATTGAAAGTTCTATTTTTCCTTAAACCATACAGTACTTGCTTGTTATATTTATGTTAAAGTTATACTTTTGTCATATCTTCAACCAGATGTTAGCTTCCTAAAAGCTGGAGAAGGTTTTGAACTATTTTTTGGTAACTCATCTTTTTTGGCAACTCATTCATTGTGTATTCCCATCTATGTAATGGGAATGAGAAAATTACTTGCCTCAGCAAAGGTGTCATACTGGATTATTGGTCTCAATAATTAACCCCTCCCCATAGTCACACACCCTCTCCTGTAACTTTGCAGAACACTATCATTGTGGACATGGCTTCCTTTCCTGGGTCTTGACTGCTTTGATTTTGCTCTGACCAATCAAATGAGGTTTCAGTGTGGTAGTTCTGAGCCTAGCTATTAAAAATAAATAAATAAATAAATGCCTTCAGCATTTTTATTTACCCACTTGTACTTTTGACATAACCAAGCAAAGATCTTGCCCAGGCAAGTCCATGATCCCAGAAGTGAGATGAAAGACACAAATCAGAGGCATCCCCCAGACAGCCACAGATCTATGAATGAGCCAAAATGAAACCAGAACAATGGTTCAGATAGAACAATGGACTCCTCAGTCACAAATTAAAAACTATTCTGGAGATATGTAGCCTAAATATATACTTATTTTTGAGTGCTGCTGAGATTCTATAGTTATTTTTTACATGAGCATTTATTTTTTGTGTGGCAGTGACCAACACAGGATACTTAGAAGTAAAATGCTTGTCAAATGCTCAGAATGGTGCCTACTATGTTGTCATGTGCTCCATACACAGTTAATTTTAAAAGGAGGACAAATAGGGGGATTGCTTTGTGACCTAAAAGAATAGTCCTGTTTGTAGGACCATATTTCCTTTAAAATACAGACAAAACATTTTCATATAATATACAGAAGAAAAGTCAGGCATACAAGGATATACAGTGACATGCCAAAGTCACACAACTAAGTACTAAAAGCAAGACCAAAATCTAGGCCTCCTGCCTCATTTAGTATTCCTGGCATAAGCTTTTCAAGGTAAGTGCCCCTTCCTCTGATATATTTTCTCAAGGAGACTAAGTGAAACACTCTTATCAAAGCGTGACATGGAGGTGGAAAGAGCAGGCCCCTGATCAAACCTTCCTTTAACAGGTCCTGTTCAAGGGAGCAGGGCTGCCTAACAGTTCCAGCTGTGCCACCTTAACACACACCACGGTATTTATGTCAAGGTCAAACTTTCCTGAGCTTCTTCCCGTCAATGACCAAGCATGAGGGTACTAGAGCTAGGGCATTTCTCACTGTTGAGGGTCTCTTCTGACTGTGGCTTAGGGACTTCACATTAGCAAAGCCAAGGTGGTCTCAGAACTATGTTGCATTCTGAAGCTCTTCTTCCTCAGGCCTTCTTCCTTCACTGTCCCCTTCTACAAGTGTCAGGCCTGGGTCAGAGTCTGCAAACTCTCCCTGTCCACTTCTACTTCAGCCTCTTTATCCTTCTCAAGTGTTACCACAGTCGGCATTATGCATCCAATCCTGGGTTGATGACTACCTCTCAGAGTACCTACACTGACATGCTGGAAACAAATAATTGAAACACCTTTTAAACACCGACCGTGGTCTGTCAAATGCCAGAGTTGAGAATATGTCAGTGAGTAAGAACTGCCTTTAGTTATGGAGCTCAAAATTTAGTATCAGTGGTAGCTATCCATACTGCAGTGAGCAAAATTTAATAAATCCTAAAATTCAGAGGTCTACAAAATGCACAAGAACTTGACGAGATGTTACTTCTTCTGCCAAAAGAGAAGCTATAAAAGATTTCACAAATGAGCTGACATTTGAAACTGGCCTTCAAGTATGAATATTTTCTTAAATGGAAAACAGTGATGGGGAAGAAGTTTGGAAGAGGGCATTCCAAATAGAAGGCTCGGCAGGAATATAGATAAAGCTGTGTGAAAGTACATGACATGTTTAAAGGGACATCCAGTAACTTTCACTTTCTGTTGAGCTATAATGAAAAGTCACAGATAGGAAATTTCCAAAGGCAAATTTCGATTGATCTGCTTTGTTCTTAGTTGTCTGAACAGATAATTTAATGGTCCTTCTCTTTGCAGAGCTGGTTAGAAAAACCAACCAACCAACCAACCAACCAAATAAACCAAAAAAAAAAAAAAAAAGAAAAAAAAAACACACAAAAAAAAACCAAAAACAAACAAACAACAACAACAAAAAAAACAGGCTCTGTAGTAGGGCAGGTTTTGTGCTGAGGTTGGAAGAAACACTGAAGGAAAGTCAGAGTTTCACATGCCATAAGCAGAAATGAAAGAAACTAAGGGAGTCAGTTCGGTATAAAGATTCATCTCTGCGCTCATTTGGCTCAGTAGCCACAATGGCAACACCCACTGGCAGCTGAGAGGGTGTTTAGACCGCAGGACACAGAAGATATTTGGAAGAAGGCAGGAGAAAGACATGGAGCAAAGGAAATACCAAATATGAGAACTAGACAGAAAGAAGGTGAAATGGAAATAATGTGCAAGAAGAGCTGAGAGAAGAGCATGGGAGAAAAAGAACTCGAGAAAATATAAATTCTACGAACTGGAAGAGAGAATATGACAAATTACACCTGGGGAAAGGAAATCACAAATGGGAAAAATAACAGTGGTTCATGCTGAGTAACTGAAGAGGGAGTTGGTAAGCCTCATGCAATGCACTAAGGATGACAGAAGGAGAGGACAGAATAAAAACGAGATAACAAGCTCCGATCAGGAGCATTGGCTTTCCTACCCAAGAGTTTCATTTTTTCCATCGTGTGATTTAGGCATAGTTAAATCCACATGCGGGTTACACAAAATTAACTCATAATATTTAGAACATAATATTTTAAACTTTTATCAAGCAAATTCCAGCAAGTATCCTAAAATGTTTGGTTGATCTTTATGGACCATCTGGCCTGAGTACTAGTTACTGAGCTCTGACTCACTGCTAAGCAATTCTACCTGTCAATTCAGACAATTATTTAACTTCTCTACATGGAAGTTTCTTCACCTGCACAGGTGGATATAAACAATGCCTATCTCAAAGGGTTATTCTGAGAATTAAAATGAAATAACACATGAAAAAGGGCTCAGCTCCGTTATAGCATTCAGGATGTTCTCAGCAAAAGCTATTATTACTCGCTTAATTGTCTTTGGCAAGTTGTTTAACCTCTCTGAACATTGAATATCTTATTTTTAAAGTGAGGATAACAACACTTAGTGTTGTAAGGATTAGTGAAAATGAGTACAAAGCAATTGGCTTGGTGCCTGGCACACGGCAAGCCTTTAATGCAGATTTTTCTTTCCTCATTTCTCTTCTCTCTCACTCTTCCCATCTCTCTTTTAATTATTACCAATATTGTTATCGTTTGTCATCGATTACATAAATCTTAATATCTACCCAATTGTTAAAGGAAAAGACCATAAGACCATAAATACTGTTCAGAGCAGGAGCAATTCCATTATGCAGTTTTGCAGTTATATTTCCCTTTGCCTTAAAGAACTATGAGTACGGGAAAGACTGCATAATAGTTCAACAAAACATGATAGAACCCAAGAGCTGAACTCTCCAAAGCAATCAATCAAATATGAATATGCCTCTCGTGATTGACTTCATAAACTTAGCAATTACTTGCGCAGGGCCTGAGAAGTGAGAAACAGTAAGAGCTGCCTTCCCCCGGGAGAGCTGTAGAATGGCGGAGCGGTAAGTAGGAGAAAACTGAACAAATGGAAATGGAATTCACTGAAATGTTTCCATGCATTAAATAGGGCTTTCTACCATTAACACTTTATCTCCTACTTGAGGTCACCAACATGGTGAGGACAGGAGACCAGATGAAAAAAAATAATAATAATAAAATAAAATCCAACCTGCTGTTTTATTAGGTCAAAACCTGAGATGAAAAGCAGTATCTGGTGGGAATAATTCCTAAATTACTCTTTGGATGTTTCGTAATATATTTGCCCACACAATAAATGTAGAAGTGCTGAAGAGCTGTATTTATGGTAAGTCCTCCTGCATCCAAAGCAACCAATCATGCAAGATGATTCATAAAACCTTATACCACCAATCAACTTGAAGGCTACATAAACACTACATTCAGTCTAATAGGGGAAAAACAAATGCTCTGTTTTGGCATTACAAGTTTTCACTCTTTAGATCTGATTTAATGTGAAATACAGAAGATCATATATAATGAGATTTTACAGTTAAAAATTTACTAAATGCTAGTTGCTACCTTCAAGAACATAAGTGGTTATTACTTATTCTATAACAGGTCAACAAGACTGGTCTTAGTAAAGAGATTAGTAGATCTGTCTCCACCCAGTGGGGGGGGGAAACACCTCTCTGGTAGAAGTTGCTCTTTTCCACATCTAACTTGAAACACGTCATCTAAAAAAGTTTCGCGCATTCTGCTGCCTGTTGATTTTTTTCAGGCAAGCTGAAATTGTGCCATTATGCCAACTTTCTACATGAGTTTCAAAAATTTAAGTATAACCAAGTTCTACAAGTTTTCCTCTACCCGTAGAAATGTATTTATTGTTTCTCAAGAAAACAGGTAATTCTTGAATATCCATTGTCTGTTTTCCACTGATTCTATTCTCTTTCCTACTCGATTTAAGTGGCTTTTATTGGAGTTTGTATCCTTTTATTGGAGTTTGTATCTTGCATACTGAATTAATTCCTGACTAAGGTAGGGTATATATCCTAAGCCAGTCAAGAGCGGCAGCAACAGGGGGAAAAAAAATGTGGGCCAGGCCAATGCTACAGTCTCACTTTAGCCACTTACTAAACGTAAAACTGGACAAGTTGAGGTAATTTTAACATTGTAATGGGCATTAAGATGTTACTGAGACTATTTCATTTCATTTATATAACCTCAAGAAACACAAAAGCTAATTAGTATTAAAATCAGGTCTTAATCTGAGGCTTCCCAAATCATAATGTATTACTCTTAGAATGGCATCCTATTCTGATTTAAGAGTTTGCTTCCTCATCTCTAAAATAGAAATGATAAAACCCCACAGGGTTCTTTGAGAAGTCAATGAGATGAAACATAAAGAAGAACTTTGAAAATGATAGATGTTCTCCTAAAGACCAGCATCAGCTTTGTGGGATCTTGACTTGCCACTAGAGGGATGTGATACCCATATTGTTTCGGGTTTTTGTTTTGGGGTTTTTTTGTTTTGTTTTGTTTTGTTTTTTTTCTCTTTCTTTTGAAAGTCAAGTGCTTGCCAACTCTCCTCTTCAATAGGGGAAAAAAAAGTCTGGGTCAATTTTCTTTTGTTGTTTCAAAGACAACCACTATTATGGCCTAATACTTTGGACTTGGGATGCTTTGGACATGGACAATTTTAGGTGGCCAATCTCAATGCACTGAAAATATATTTTCTCCTTTCACCAGAGAGATGATGTTCTGGTTCTCAGTGCTTTTTATTTTAGCTGGGTGAGGGTTTCTTTATTTGGGGTTTATCCCAACCCATAGCAATTGACAAGTTGAGATTTCAATCCCTCTACAGAGTTCAGCCTTTAGTGGTAAAATTTCTTAACCTTTTAAAAGTTTATCAACAAGCTCTATCAGTCTTTGTCACAAAGAGACACTTATTTAATTTGTATTAGGTTTTTTTCTAAAAAAAAAAAAAAGAAGAAGAAATTGTTAAAATAATATATAAGTCAAAGACCTGGCCTCAGGACCTTCCTGAATGCAACACACAGAAGCTTACAATTGATAATACAAACTAGTCTATGTTTTGCTGTTTCCCTGGGTTCAGGCTGTAAGATTCTGAGATGCTTCTACTTTCTATTCTTCCCTGTTGAATGTCCAGGACAAAACAGATGAAAAAAACTTTGCAAACACTATTTTTTTAAACATTCCATAGAACACACAATTGAAAGCTAGTATATTTTAAAGGAATAGTAACAATGGCAAGTAACATTTACTAAGCCACAGGAAGGCCAGGCAGAGTGCTAACAGCTTTCCAGGAATGATTTTATTATAATCTTCACCAAGACGCTGTGAAGCTGGGTACTATTTTCATCTAATTTTGAAGAATAGGTAACTGAGTTGGGTGGCTATAGAGTCACTATTCAAATTCAGGCATGCCTGGCTATAATAAAAGCTCTTAATTACTATGCTGTACTTCCTAACTTCCATATATGCTTCATGCAATGTTTCTTCAGACCACTCTAGCCTAGTAAATTTAATCAATGCATAAGGAAGAGTTTAATACGATCAAGCATATTCAAATCATTCAAAGCCTTAGAATAGTTTTGGTTCCTTAAGCCAAAGGAATGTTAAATTGATGTTAAATGCTGATCTCTTCACTCTCATGACATGAATATGAAGGGACTCACACTAGCTGATCTATGCCATTCTCTAGCTATATCTGTGCTTGAAAATGGCATAATTAAGTTTCAAAGTCAAACTATTTTAGAAAGATGAACCTTTCAAAAGGTCCAGCTTTATCAGTAAATTATGAACTTATAGAGATCAAGGAAGTTGGGATTTTTCTCAATAACTATGCACATAAATTTCTCTTTCAAAATGACCACCAATGCCACATATCCTTTTAAATCTTCACATTCTTTATATTTAATGCTTTAGCCGCATGGCACTTCCCTTATGGAATTGGCATTGTTTAATTCTTGGCAACAGTTCATTAATTGGACTAAAATTAATCATATCCTTCCTTTTACTGCCTGTATTTCTAAAAATGAGTTTCTTCAGTGACTTTTATTTAAAGTCAATGGAATTGATTTCTATTGAATATCTGACATACTGTTTATAGCCTTCTGCTTAAACAAGAAAAGAGTCCCATACAATTATTATTACTCATCCTAGAAAATGTTTGCAATTTTACATTATTTGTACATGTTACACAAAAATCTCAGGGAACAACTGTTGGTATATTAATTTTAGCTATCACCCTTTTGCTTCATAGTGATATTAAATATGGAGATAAACAATTTTCTGAGCTCTACATTTCTACTATCCTAATAAGAATTAAATGATATTATTTAAAATCTTGTTATTTAAACAAGAGTCAGGCCATGAAGTCAAAATTGGCACTTCAATTTTGAATGGTTTAGTGCCAGCTCCGGATAGCAATTAAAAACAAAACAAGAAAGGAATTAATTCTTAACACTACTCTTTCTTCAATATCTGCTCTTAGGTCCACAAATAACATGTTCATTAGGCACTGAGTCTTCTCCTCAGAGCCTGACAAGAAAATATGATATTTTATAAATGTAACACATTGGACAGTTCACTTTTAATAGTTTGCCAACAGCCAGCTCAATGCCCACTACCACATTTTTTAGCGCCAGGAAAAGTTTCTCTATTCAAAATGATAAATTGTACTTTTTATAACATTATAAAATTGATTACCATATAGCAGATAACTGTAATAACGAAAGACATATAATAAGAACTGGCATTAAGTTGTTCATGATACAAGACTGTATTCCTCAAATCACTTGCTAAAAAGTATATGTTTTTTAAGAAATCAAAAAAGAATCAAAGGCATGTCCCTCTGATCTAAAGACCTTATCTGTGTCTTTACTATCAATCAGAGGGTGAAATGTGCAGATTGTGTCTTTTCATGTCTTTTCTCTTTCTTCGTCTCCCAATCCTCATTTGTTCTTTTAATTCATAGCATTAAGAAGTCATTGCCTTAGAATTTTTGCCTTCATAAATTAAAAAGAAATGTTTAGAGGTGCCTATGTGACTCAGCATTAGGCATCTGCCTTCAGCTCAGGTCATGATTCTGGGGTCCTGGGACCGAGCCCCTACATTCTGGCTCCCTACTCAGCAGGAAGCCTGCTTCTCCCTCTCACATTCCCCTTGATTGTGTTTCCTCTCTCACTGTTTCTCTCTGCCAAATAAATAAATAAAATCTTTTTAAAAAAGGAAATGTTTAAATATGTTATTAATAAAATAAAAACAGTGGCACATTGGCCCATATAAATTACATATGAATGGGAAATTTTAAGTCCACTGGTCATATGTAGCTATGTTAATTATAAATGGATGAGTGGAGTGCAAATAAACAGATATTTGTTGCAACTATACAAAATATCATGTATATTTTCTTGGGAAAGTGTATATAACACCCGTCCCCAAACCTTCAGCTCGGTACATGTATAGGGATGTATGTGTATGTGTTTATACAGAATATAGTTAATGTAATAACTGTATGCAGATTTCTGTGAGAGCCTATGATATAATTTACATGAAATAACTTGATAAATGCTAAATCTGTGAAAATGCTTGCTGATAATTACTAATGAATTACCTTTAACTAGCAACTGAAATACAAATATGACTTTAGATATCTGAATATTCATTCAAATATTACTCCATTAAAATTGAAAAAATAGTTTTGTTATCCATAATGCAGATAGATAATCACATATTTTTACTTCTTGCCAACAAAAAAAAAATGGTTTTCCTAAACATTCATTTCAATTTGATTTTGTTTTCTATTATGTTAATATAACATAATCAAATATTATGTCTGTAAAATTAACATTTTGGTTAAACTTTTTATAGAGAAAAGAAAGTATATGTCTGTTAATGTAAATAGAGAGCTAACCAATAATGATGCATGATGAAAATAGCTAGAGTCACTTAATTTTTCTTTGGAAATAAATTACCTGCCACTCTCATGATGTAGAATATTACTTGTTTTATATTTTCATAAAAATCATTTAAAATTTTGATATATGGCAACACATATGCTAGACAATAATTAAAGCACTCCAACCCATTAAATTATTCTTTATTTGTTATTTACTTTTTATGTTATATAGATTCTGCTACATATATTTTTGTCCTTTTCATGACTTTGAACTCTCAACTATGTGTAAAAGGCTCAATTAATTTTATATTTTTTCTCCATGGTTATATTTTCTTTTCCATGTTAGTGAATGTTTTATCTAAAGGTTTACATGATGACTTGGTACTAAGAACCTTTATGCATATAGATCATTTGATGTGATTTCCCTAAAGTTCCCAGCACACATACTAGGTCCTAGATGCATAATACTCTACTAGTATTCTCCTAATAAAGATCACACTGTCCCTCCAACTGATTTATAGAATATTATTGTGCACACATATCAGAGTGTGAACTTATAATTTTTGGTTCATTTTGATCCTGTCATTGTTTCCATGCGGTTAAAAGTTCCATGAATAATTCCTAAAGAAATTTTTTTATCATTTTGAGGCATTATCTGATGGAATAGGTTGCAACCAACACACACACACACACACACACACACACACACGAGAAACTTGTAGCATCAGATACTTACCTCAATTGGTTTGTTTTAAGGAGCATATATATGTCTAAAATGCTTCCTTAGGTTTCAGAATATGTTTCTTTATAATAAAACCATCCATATGTTATATGTATTTATCACAATAAGTAACTCCCTAGTGGCAACCATTTTTATACATTCTCCAATCCCTTTTTTCTCTTATTTATCCTTATCAAACTCACACACAAATTATCATTCTTATGAATAAATTTTATCAAAATATGTATTAAATACCACATGTAAACTGTGATTGAAAATGGGACAGCATGCAACCTACAGAGAGCATTGCAGAAAAGTAACTTTTTGCTAGGCGGTTCATCTCAATAGTAGCTTGTCTGTTTTGGCCATGTGGACAGGGAACCAGGTCGGCTGGTCCAGGGCATAAAGGGACTGGTAGCCTAGCAGTCAGTGCCATTCTCCTCTTTCAAAAATCAATATTCAGAAACAAATGTCTAGTCCCTAATATAACTCAGGTCATCCTCCCTGAAGATCTTTCTGCTTACCATTGAGTATAGATTGAGTATAGATATTGTTTTATCTCGTTTGAAATTACAGTGTTTGCTTATTTTAAGAAGCTGCATTTATAAAATAGTTTGGGAACATTACAAACATTTTATTTAAATGGGTGACTCAAGCATGTTGGTTTAAATTAAACCACATGCTTGGGATATTCATGGAGCTATGTAAGGACTATATTTTATGAAAATGCAGGGTGCTGAGCAGCAAAATTTAATCTGGAGGGCACTTGTCCTCAGTCATGCGAGACAAGATGTATTAGCCATGAATGGATTGCAGCAGTGCTACTTGAGTTTCTTTAATTTTCTAAACCAAGATTGTAAAAAGAATCAGTGGTATTGAATCCCACTGGCTATGGCAAAAAGGCACTGCTCAGAGATAAAGAACAATTTATCTTCTGCTGTAAAAGAGAGCAGTTTTGGCAGATAGTAAAATACATCACAGTATAATATACTCTAGGAAGAACATTACAAAATATGGATTTTTTTTCTTAAAATTTTAAGAGTACTGCTTCAGTATGTTTTTCTACATAAAAGGCAAGTGATAGTGTTAATTACAAATTACAAATATTAAAAATGTAAATTATAGTCTAGGAGGGCATATGTACATGTCTTTATGAGACATATTCTTAGCAATGATTCAGTAAAAAGAATAATATTTCACTTATGTAACTAAAAAACTAATTAAGCTTTAAATATTCCACAAATTACCACTATTACATCAAATTGGGTATTGCCAAATTAGAGTGGTGGGTTTTTTGGATGGTGTTTTTGATTTACCAGATTATAGTTTATGGATTATAGGGTTTATTTTATCCAGATTTTTTATAAGTGCCCAGAGACTCTAGCATTGGATGGTAGGATAGTTTCCCCTCAGTTCAATATCCTGCTTTTTATAGGCTTTTTTTTTCTATGTAAGACATTATGGGTGGCCTGGTTACAACTCTCTTATTTATTATTCTTATTTAGTACATCAACAATATTTGACATTTTTTTAAGGAAAAGAACATTCATTTCCAGTCTATGTCTTTAGGACATTACAAGGAAGGACCTCTATGAGAAATATGAAAGAAACACTAATTTTGAGGTTTAAGAATATACTTAAACTTTCTGTGCCTCACATAAAAGGAGCAAGTATTGTAAGACAATGGAAACATTAATTTTTTCAGGTAATTGAATGTGTATTACTTTTATTTTGTCTCTTTCACCAAGGTAACACGGGTATTAGGATGCTTCATAACTGAAAAACAAAACAAGTTTTTCCTTGTATATCTTTGCAATAATTTCATAAGGAATAATCAAGAAAATTCAGTACATAAAAATTTTGATAATCAATACATATATAAAGCAACATAAAGTGTCCGAAAAACAGGCACATAATCAATAATATCTCTTTAATGTTGATATCTTTGAGACTCAAAACAGAAAATTTAGGAACTACATTTTCCTGTCACTCCTTCTAAGCACCCATATTGCTGAGATTTTTGGCATCAAAGAACTGTACATACAGGATCCTTAAAGGGTAATACTAGGGAAGGCTGGCTAGCTCAGTTGGTATGGTATGCAATTCTTGATCTAGGGATCATGAGTTCAAGCCCCACATTGGACAAAGAGCTCACTAGGAAAAGAAAAAAAAAAAAAGATGAAACTAAATTTTAAAGCCAAAAAGGTCATTTAATTCTTCTTCTAACTCAGTATCAGGGATATTATTTTTTCATGTAATATATTTATTTATTCTTAGATTATATGGTATTCTTTTCACTTTAGAAAATTGCATGTATACTTTGTTAGTTTATTTTCAATCACATATAGATTGGAATCACAGGTCAAATTACAACCCTGAAAACATAGCTACCGTATACCATTTTCATTCTTTGGAACTCCATCCTATCCATCAACTCTAAGGGTTTACCATCATAATATGAAGGCATACTTGGAGAATATACAATCTAATTATAATATCAAAATTACTAATGGTATTGGTCTAAGGTATTATTTCATTTTTGCTTCAATGAACATCATCCTTATACAATATAAAGAATATCATACCTAAGATAAATATTTTAATATGAAAATCTGAAAAGAATGCAGGAATGGCAAATGCACTAAAATCAGCAGGAAATTCAAATCATTACTTGAAATTGCAAAAGGAAGTATTTGAACACAATAAAAGTCATTAATGTGTGTTCAAATGTTGATCTCTCTTAAAACTTCTTTGTACATATGAAAATAGGGGCCTATTTCTTTACTGGACAGAGATTATTGTTACAGAGCCATGAAGCCTAGCCCTCTCCATATACACATATCAGATGGCAAAGGACAGAGAGCTAGTATCTTTGTACAAAGTAATAAAAAACAGGATAAAAGAAGTGACAAGTTTCTATTTTTAGTGGGAATAGGCTATTCTAAATAAATACTTTATTGACCATCTAACTTTGGGTCTAAAAAGTAGGGAACGTATCAGGGAATAATCCCTGTTGGAGTCAAAGTGCAGAGCAAACACATTCAGGGAAGTTGCCAAGATTCCCTAGCTGGTTCTCTCAAAAATATGAAAATCAATTGCCTGACTCAGAGCTAGAGTGAGATTACACATTCAGCTTTCCAGGGAAATACTAAAGAGGAAAGTGAACTCCCCAACCTCATGGTAAAGACTGTTTACTTCAGCACCTGGGAGGGTACTGGTATCATGAGAGCATCTGATAGACATGAAGAACTGGTTAGGATTTGGGGAAGCTCAAGTTACCTTTCACGCAGGGGTTTTTAAGTTTCTCTTATTTCTCTTTTGTTCTGAAGATTTTGGTTTCTGACCATGTGCCATGTAAATGGCAAAATGAGCTTCTCAGGGTTCCTAATTGGATTTTCATGTTTTTTTTCTGACGTTTTTACCTTCTTCCCATGCACTGGAAGCCATGCAAATGAGTCCCAAATGGGGAGAATGTTTGCTTTATCATCTGCTGTATGGACTGATCGACATGCATCCAACACAGGTAGTTGAGCACCAGTGCAGTATGTTGTATGTTGCACGTTAAAGGAACTTCTCTCTCATGCACATATCTGATGACATCATGTTGTCAAGGTATCATTGTCCCATCATGACAATGAGGCCCAGGGATTTATCAAAGACACACAGCACTGCATTCAGTATCCAGCTTAATCACTGTAATAGGCTAGTGGCCTAATCGAAGGAGGCTCATTATTAAATTGTTAAACCACCACCACCAAAGTACTTAAGAAAAAGAAGTCTAACCCTTTGAGAGTTAAAAGTCGCTGCTTTTAGTGTTGTTTTTAGTATTTCCTTATAATTTCAAATTTTACCACTGGTGGCTCTAGCAGCCTATTCCTAATTTCCACTACAAAGTTCAGATAAATTAGTTTCCTAGGGAGTGACAGACCTAAAGTACTTCCACACTTTTAGATACCATGCATATATATATATTTTTTTTAATCTATGTTGGGGCACCTGGGTGACTCAGTTGGTTAAGCATCTGACTCTTAATTTTGGCTCAGGTTATGATCTCCAGGCTCTAAGATCAAGCCCAGCGTCAAGCTCCACACTGAGCATCAAGCCTACTTAAGATTCTCTCTCTCCCTCCCCTCTGCCCCTCAACTCCCCCCACCACCTTGTGCACTCTAATAAATAAATTTTTAAAAATCTATGTAAATTTTAATTAAAATTATTCTTCTAATAACTATATAACTCAGATTATTTTTCTTGTTAGATTATGTAGTATATTAGCTTGAAAACTAGCAATGTGGCAAAGAGAAACCCAAAGACTTAAATCAGAGATAAAAGTGGTGTATTTTTTACAGAAACATGGAGTGAAAGACAAAATATTTGATTGTAAATTTCTGAAAAGCCCTACAAGGTAAAGTTACAGATTTTTTTTTTATTTTTATATTTTGGTGGGGGGAGTAGGGAATGTGGTCTAACACCTACACAGCTTTATTACTCTGTATCATAATATCCAGGGAACATAACCTATGTGAAATTCCTAGAAATACAAATAGAATTAGGAATGACCATACCCTTCATAACTGCATACATAAAATATTGCATACCTTATGTAAGCAGTGAATTATGAGGCATTATATACTATGTCTTAAAGTGGAATACCAAGCTGCAATTTTCCTTGTTGTTGTGATAGTGGTAAATTAAGTTTGAGGAAAACTGAGAGCTGTTGCGTAGGCATAACCCAAAGGTATTTCCAGCATTAGCTTTCAGTAAATTTGTTAGTGTCTTCTCTCTCCCTCACTTTCACCCACTCCCTGCCTTTGCCTTCCTCCAAATGATACAATCTAAAAAACTGTCTTATGTCAATGAAGGAAGCATTTTGGGGAGGGGTTAAGAGTACCAAAGGAAATTCTTAATGATGTTATATTTGTTTTAACTTTGAGTTTATGTTAATGTTTATTTTCACCTTAATACATGCTGAATTACTGATGAAAACATGCACTTATGTGAATATTACAGGGAAGATGCAATTCTGTACTTCCAAAAATAATCACTGAAGGAGAGAAAATGACATACATGTAACTTTAATAAAAGAGTTTCTGGCAAATTGAGATAATAAGACATAGTCCCACAAGAAGTCATTTTAATAATTGAGATTAAAATTAAAATTTTAATAAACCTTTTTCTCATTTTCCTGTGTTCCATATAACATTGGCAAGTAGACTCGAGACAACTTAACATATAATTTGGGACAATCAGACAATGCAGTTAACATCAAATTTCTATCACAGTAGAACACTATCAGACCTTACTTAGACCATGTAGTTAAAATTATCTGAAAATTTGAGTAACGTTACCTAGGTCACAAGAGATTGGAGAAAGTACAAAGAGCTGTATCATATGGGTCTTTTATGTTCCACTAACAGTTAATGTTTTATTGTTCCTTCTCTCAGAAATGATATGATGTCAAGATAAAGGGAGTGTTCAAACTAATTTAATCATTATAGTGATAAAAATACTAACCAAAGATTAGAAAACCTTATTCTTCAGTATTTAAGAAAAAATACCCCAAAATTGCATGTAATACCTTAATTTATTCAGTCTTATTTTGCAACATGGCATGGTTGAAATAAAACCTTAATCAACAGAAGTACAACTTTCACTATCTTGGTTGTGAAACAGTGTATTTTACATATTGAACTCTGCAATAGTAATTGTTTTGATCAATCATTTAACTCAGCTATCTTTTTGGCAAAAGAAATAGATTACTGTAGATTGAAGATTAAATACTTAAAAATGAGCTTTTTAAAAGTAATTATTCATACGCTAACAACACATAGTTATACACCTGCCATCCCATTCATTAGCACAAGGTCAGTGCACAGTTCAACATCAACAATGTGAACTTCTAAATGCTGAAACTTTCTCTACTTTCATCTATAGGAAAAACTACCTACTACATAGTAGTCAAACAAGGAAAAGCATTTGGATTCCCAACCTACAGATGTAAGAATAAAAAACCACGGCAAAGGAGACATTAAAATATACTGCTCAAAAGTGGAACAAGACACTTCTACATTTGGTTCAAAATATGATCTGAAAACAAAGTAAGACTTTTCCATAGCTATAGGCTAATCAAGAGTCGGTTTAGGTTACTCACAGGGAAATCAGATTTTGATGAAACCAGTTAAGAGTCGATTTAATATTTAGATTTGCCTTTCTTGTTTTAAAGTGCCAGGACCAGTGAGTGCATACCTCCACGAGGGCAACAAATTCTATTTAAACAGTAATTCTGTTTAAAAATGTGGCACCTTAAGTATGAAGCACAAAATTCATGATTAGTAAATATTGATTACATGAAATGGACATAAAGGCACGTAAAAAATAACCACACCCTGGTGGTAAATTAATATTATATTTATCTCCAACATTTTAAGCAAAATAAGAAAAAAAAATCTTCTCTTTCAAAGTGTAATATGCCACTGCTCTCCTGGGGGCCAAAGGATGTCCTATGATTGGTGGGAGGATGAGGATGAGGCTGCTGGCATTTCCCCAGCCAGTTCTCTCCTTAGGCTGAAAAAGTATCTCCATTTTTTGTCCCACCCTGAGGAATCTTTGTTTATTTTTTTTTCAAATTTTTATTTAAATTCTAGTTAGTGACCATACAGTGCATTATTGGTTTCAGGAGTAGAAATCAGTGGTTCATCACTTACATACAACACCCAGCGCTCATCACAAGTGTCCCTACTTTTTAGATGGCTGCCCAAAATTAGGACCACATTTCTCAGCCTCCTTCATAGCTAGGGGCATACACATGACTAAATTTTGACTTTAGGGTAGGAGGTGCAGGAAAGGAAAAGACAGTTCGGGAACTTTGGAGAGCTGTGACTTCTTCCTTTCCCATCCTCTTTCCTGTTGACTAGAACAAGGTGTTCTAGTCAGTTCTGGAACTGGTGGGACCTTAAGCCATGATGAGATTGCAGCTAGGGAAAACGTAAACCCTACCAAGCAGGCAGAAGGAACCTGGTTCTGTGATAGTCAGGAAGCCCTGGACTACCTACTTCTGGGGAAAAAAAAAAAAGTGTGACAAAAATCAGTTTCTGTCTTTTTTCACAACTGCTATTTAGTGTTTTCTATCACTGTAACCAAACCTACTCTTATATAAAAGTGAATGCTCAATTTTCTTTTCTTTTTTTTTTTTTTAAGATTTTATTTCTTTATTTGACAGAGAGAGACACAGCGAGAGAGGGAACACAAGCAGGTGGAGTGGGAGAGGGAGAAGCAGTCTTCCTGCTGAGCAGGCAGCTCAATATGGGGCTTGATCGCAGGATGCTGGGATCATGACCCAAACCACAGGCAGACGCTTAAGGACTGAGCCACCCAGGCACCCCTCAAGTTGATTTTCTTAATAAATACTGTATTTTCTGATTTATCATGTTTTTCTGTTGTCTTTTTCTACTTTATATTTTCTTTGACTAAAGAATAACTAAAAGCTTTAAATAGATCATGTCAGTTTAGAAAATAAGTTGATAAATTTGGATAAATTGCTGGTCAGAAAATGAAACAAAGGTGATGAATGACACCACTTCCTTATACTTAAAGAGGAGTTAAATATAAAGTACAAAATTAAAAATCACCCTAAATATTTGGATGTTAAACACAGCTTGGGATTTTGACACCAGTGTAAGATTGAGTGGATACTATACTGAATTATAATGATCTTTCAACCTAACTTTTCAATAAGTTCAAAATTTTTAATAAGTTCAAAAATTCAATGAATCGAATTTTATATATCCACCATTTCTAAGTTGTATTTAATTTAAAACACATGTTTCCTTTTTGAACTAGCAGTGATAAGAATTTAATCTATGTACTACTATAAAATGACATAACAATAGTTATAACTGATATATGAGTGATTAGTACCAGTTCCACATACTTTGAAATTTCTTCCACTTAGTTCAAAGGATCTGCCAATGTCTACTGCCTTCATTTACACTGTGTGGAGACAACAGAGAATTATATTACACATATTTCAGCAATGAACAACATATCTTCAATTAATTATATCTTCTTTTGTTAGATCATATGAAGTACTTGGTAATAGCTTTGGGAAAAAAAGTATATTAATTCCTCCAAAAGTGAACATTTGTCCCACAGATATCAAATGTATACCTTTTTCTCTTTTTTTTCATGACTTTTAGGAACATAACACTCATAATTTCACTTTAACATCACATATTAGGGCATATTGGTTGAAGACATTTTAAATGGCAAGTAAACTCTATGCTTGTACTTTTCACAATGCATATTAGTCATGTGAAATGAGAAAAATATGAATAGCTTGGAAGAGGTTTGTACATGCACATGCAAGGACAGCAATGCCATTACTGCTACCTGACTGAGCACAAGTGTAAGATTCCATGGATTTTAAGATGTGTCATGATTTCAAAGATGTTAATATGTGGGAAGGCTGAACAAGTGTCTTACTATAAATGAAATGTAGGGTATATGTATGTATTTACTAGCCATTTTTTGATACTTAAAGGTCAATTAAAGTCACTTTAATAGACACCTAATTTTAATAGAAACGTATGAGAAATGAAAATTAGAAGGTCATAATCACCAAATCATCCAAACTTAACATGACTCTGGCTTGATTCTACCAAAGATCCATAGAGTGAAATGTCAGGATAAGAACTGAAAATGCTAGAAGAGCAAAACTGCGTAAAACAAAGCTACACACGGGACACCTGGTGGCTCAGTTGGTTGGGCCACTGCCTTTGGCTCAGGTCATGATCCTGGAGTCCTGGGATCGAGTCCCATATCAGGCTCCCCCTGCTTCGTGGGGAGCCTGCTTCTCCCTCTCCTGCTTGTGTTCTCTCTCTCTCTGTCAAATAAAGAAATAAAATATTAAAAAAAAAAAGTCACACAGTGATAACTTCGTGATAGCTGGAATTATGTAAATGACTACATAACTATCCTTAAGTATAATCAAAAAGACCATCCAATAGGATCTTGTGATGGTCTTTAGATTCTTCTAAACTCCACATTTAATGAGAAAAAATAATTCATCATTTCTTCTTTCCTCACCATTTTCCTTTTATTTCCCTCTCTAACACAAGAGCTCCAAATAAGATCAAAATTGATTTTAAGAATAAAAGACTCTTTGAAGAAGTAAGCTGTAAGCCAATAAATGCTAACCAGTGCAGCCATTCCAGTCAATAGTCATCATATCAGTAGAACCACTATGTTTTCAGTTCTTTAAGCAGTGATGTGTGAAAAGTCAACAATGTTGAGACTTAAGGGGGAAAAACTGTTGATGCTTGCTATCTTTTACAGCATTGTGGATCACTCACAGTTCACAGCATGTGAAACAATGCAATCTGTTTTTCATATATCCAAACTAATTACATGCTGACTTCTTTCCAGTATTGTTCCAGTCTGAGTTACAAGGACAAAAAAAAAAAAAAGTTGTATAAAAATAACCAGGCAATGTCAGTGAACTATATGATTTATACATATATACATAGATTCTCATTTCCACTAAAAGTCAATATATAGAATAATTAAGACTCTTAGATTTAATTTCAAAATGAAAATATACTGATATGTAATTAAAGATGTTAATAGGGTATAGCCCTCAATTCTGATTTGTGAGAAACACTAAAAAATACTTACAGTTTCCCTTCTACAATTTTTTGTGACAAATTTACAGCAAGTCATCAAATCTGTGAGGTCATATAACAATGCTTAAAATTAAAGTTATATGCCCCTGTGGAGTATAGTCTAAAACAACAAACAAATATGAAACTGTATTAATGATAGACAAAACTAAGTGCCTGGAATATGAAACCTCTATTATATTGCCCATGTAAGACTTTCTGTCACAGCATCATAACTGGGAAGAAAACAGAAACACAATTTTCTTTAGCAAAAACATAAAAATAATAACAATCACCAAATTATATTGTTAATACATAATTTGAAACTGATTTTGAGTTAAAATACTGACACTCAAATTGCAGTGCCCAGGTTCTTTGACTTTCTTTTTAAGTTTTAATTTCAATTCTAGTTAGTTAACAGTGTAATATTAGTTTCAGATGTACAATATAGTGATTCAACACTTCCATACCACACCCTGTGCTCATCACAGCAAGTGTCCTCCTTAATCCCCATCACTTATGTTACCCATCCCCTCACCCACCTTCCCTCTGGTAACCATCAGTTTATTCTCTATAATTAAGAGGTCTGGGGGCACCTGGGTATCTCAGTATGTTAAGCCTCTGCCTTCGGCTCAGGTCATGATCTCAGGGTCCTGGGATGGAGCCCCACATGGGGCTCTCTGCTTAGCAGGGAGCCTGCTTCCCCCCACCCCTTCTTCCTGCCTCTCTGCCTACTTGTGATCTCTCTCTGTCAAATAAAGAAATAAAATCTTAATTTTTTTTTTTTTATTTCTTGGTTTGCCTCTCTTTTTACCCTTTGCTCATTCCTTTAACTTTCTATTACTTCTCCATTCTTACCCAAACCACCTTAGTATCAGGTCTCCCTGGTATCAGACCTGATATCAGGTCTCCTTACTCCACAGTCACAACCTACTTGAATTTCCAGATATGGGAAAACTAGATAGCGCTGACACACCCACAGCAAGACTCTAAGAACCAGGAGAGAAGAGACTGATTCTCTGGCCTTCATCTACTTAGAGATTGCTTTGAAGATGATGCTGGACCAAGCAGATGTTAAAACTGCATGCTCCAGCCTATGTCTATTTCTATTGAATAGGAATTAGAATTTGAATCTCATTAGTCTTCTAATATATATATATATTTTTTACCTTCACAATCCTTTGTTACTTTTTTTTTAACAATTTAAGTAAGTTTCATACTCGTAAGTGATATATTACCGGTGATTTTTATTAAATTAAAAAAGTACTTCCATTCATTTACTTGAAGCTTATCAAAACAACGCAGATACTATCCTAGTGAATGTCTAGAATGTGTCAGACATGATGCCAGATGTTGGGGATACAGAGATGAATGAGATTTCTGTACTCTCATGGGCCCATGGTTTGGTAAAAAAGACAGAGATATACATCTAACTCTAATATAGTGTGATGTGATAAATGTTATACTAGAAGTATGATTAAATACAATGTGAGCACAGATGGCATGATTAATTCTATGAAAGAGGAAGGTCAGGAAATTTTGCGATATGTATGGAAAATGCTATTTTTAAAAGCATCAAATACACATTATTACCAGATGATTATACTAGAGTCTTGGCACAAACCTCTTTCTGAGAAAAGAAGAAAACAAAAATAACTTCAACATTTATGAGAGTATCTGAACCAACAGCAACACTGAATATTCAAGAAATACCAGTGTCCTAAAGTTCACTGCATGCAAGTACCCAGTGATACTAATTTTGTATGGGGTGTTAAAGTGCCTCAAAATTTGATGCTGCTATTTACATAACTTGCTATCTTTCTACATTTACAGTTCTGACCTTATTTAATGGCCACATCTCATGATGAACTAACCTTGGCATTTTACTTTGTTCTCACTCTACAAATTGATTTTTTTTTTTTTCAGCACGATGACTAATGAGTTAGAAACCAAAGAGTCTGGGTCTTCATAGCCAAGACAACCATCAAAACAGGGAAAAAAGTTATGTTACATTTTATTTCATCAAACCTCATTTTCATTTTCATCCGTGGGGCCATAATACTACAGCTAATGTTTTAAAGTGACTGATCTTTACTTTGTTGTCAGTGCAAAAAACTTTAAAAAATTGCTTCTGAGTTTATCTCCTTTTCTGTTGCTTAAAGATATAAAGGATGTAAAGGATATATCACATTAGCCTCTTTCCTGAATATGTTCCTCACCAACTTCAAAGTACGTAAGGAGTTGTGTATTGAAGTAAGTGTAAAAATGTGTAAATAAGTTATAATGAAAGTTTAAAACTTCACACAAGTTTAAAATGAAATGCATATTATATTTACACAAACACTATATTTATGTTAATTATTCAAAAACTTGAATTCAAAAAAAATCAAAAAATTATTCAAAAAACTATATGGGAAATATATATATATATAAATATGCTATAAATATACAAATATAAATATGTCATAATATATAAGTAAAATATTTCAACAATTAACAAAAATAACACAAATCGATTTTTATACTAGCCAGAATTTGAAAAGCTGATGAATTCAAAAAGTATATAACTGCCTATATTTCTGAATGAATGTGTCTATAAAATTCATTAGAAAAATGCTCAAATGTTATGTCATATGAACAGTACTAGGAGTTATACAAAATTTGTACTTGTATTCTTTTTTCTTATATCAATTCAAGAAATGTTTTATATTAGTTTTAAAATAAATCTTCAAGTCATTAGTAAGCAATTAAATACTTTCATAAAGAAGTCAAGCCCTCTTTTTGAATAATAGCAAATGTTAAATTCACCATTTTTAATCATCTGTGGACATCTTACCTGAGTGTACTACAAGAATGATTAAAGCCCCAAACATCACCTTTTACATATGATGCCTCATATGACTTTATCCATTTCTTTAAATACCTCCTATACTGCCTCTATGAGGCAGAATGGGAAGATAACATTCAGGAGAAAGTAATTTGGGATTGAGCAAGGATACAATGATGGGTGATTTGGGCATCTGCATTTACGATAATAGGATACCATTCTCTTAGAATTGAGCATTTATATCCCAAAGATTATGGCTAGAGACAGATATTTGCTGAAAGTTCTTTATAAAACTGAACTTCACAGTGGCCAAAATTTCTGAGAGGCCAAAAGAAAGCTAAGGATGGGATCTAAGGATGTATATAGTCTTATAACATAAGGGAACAAAATAACCACCACCAAAACCAAAAAACAGACAACAAACACTAGAAGATCGGAGTGGGATGAGAAATAGAAGAACCAAGAAAAATGAATCATAAAGACTAACAAAAGACATATGGAGATATATTTTAAAAAGAGAGTTAGTTTTCAACAGTGTAGGTGTTAGAGGAATATATTAGGGTAAGAGGAATTAGTTATTCCTAGGAAGTGTCAGGTCCATGAGGAATTAAAGGCACATATTGTTAGGACAAAAGATGAAGAATCAAAGGCAAAAATAAACAAAATAAAACAAAAAGCAAAGGCAATAGACCCAAAATAATATCCGATATAAAAGACTGTAAAAGAATGGAAAGGATGATATAAGTCTGAGAAAAGAGAAAGGCAAAACTAAACTAAAAGGCAATATATGGACTTATTAAACAAGTTTATATAGTAATGTATGTAAGGAAAACAAATGGTTTCATAAATCAAGTATTAGATAAGAAAATAATAGGGAATAATGTACACACTTATAGAATATAATACCAAAAAATAAAAGATAGGGGCCAGGATGGAGATGGAACATAGACTAAAAAAGACAGGGGCATTGTGTGTGCTCTCACAGAGCTTTACTCTTTTGATTAAAATAAAAACTGAAGTCATTTTTTGGACAGAAGAAATGGAAGAAGGGAAGCTGGTGAATTAAGATTTAGAAGACTTTTTGTGGGAAAAAAATCAGAAATAGTAAACACAATTTCATAAAATCAAATCACTGATTAACTATGCATATTAAGAACTCTGGGGGCACCTGAGTGGCTCAGTTGGTTAGGCTTCCACATTTGGCTCTGGTCATGATCCCTGGATGGAGCCCAGCATAGAATGAGCCCCTGTTCATGCTCTATCACTTTCTCCCTCTCAATAAATAAGTAAATAAATCTAAAAAAAAAAAAAGTTAAGCTCCATCTTGACTAGTTTACAAAAGAAAAAAAAAAAAGAGAATTCATCCGTACTAACTTGATTTCTTATTTATAGAATTTTAAGAAATATTTTATAAGTATTTTATAGATGTTACAAACATGTGAAATCCAAGTCCAACAAAATACTATTCTTATGCCTTGTTCAGGAAAGTTGGTCATTGGGAAAATGTTGAAATATAAAAAGAATTTGATAATGCCATCCTGCTCAGTTTCTGGCTATGGTCATTTTTTGAAAAATATTTAGTGAATGATTATCAATTAAAATCCCTTGGACTCAAAGAAAATATCATTTATTAGAAAACATAGCTAAGTACTTTTTAACCAAGCATTTATATATCTTAGATAAAAATATTTATTTTATTGATTTAATGTACTTAAGAGAGAAAACAATAGTCCTCTTTAAAAATACTTTTCAATAATTTTATTTATTATACTGTTATGTGAAATGTGGAAATTCAATAATAATCAGAAGAAAGAAAACCATAAATACCTCCAGAGAATTCCATTTGATTATAAGAAAGGGTCTGTGTGATCTGGGAAAATGTTGATACCTCTGTTCTTCAACTGTAAAATAGAGATTCTAACTCTCACCTGGGCATATATTCCACATTAAAGAACGCAGTATCTAGCTTAATAGAGTGGAATGGATTACATATAAAGAAGTTGGCAAACTATGAAACACTGATATAAATTTCAAATATTACTTTATATAATTTTAAGTGTCACAGTACAGATAAATCAAAGCAAGTATAGCTTTAGTTTTATGTCAACATATTTCTGTTACACTGTGATAAGATTTTGTTATTAACTCTCTGAATAGAAATGGGATTTTGTTTTATTTTACATTTATTCATTCAAGTGATGAACTAGAATTATATATTTTCAGCTTTCCACAGAAATCTGCAGATATTTTTTCTTCCCATATAATTTTTATGTAGAAGGACTTGAATACCTAGAATAGAATTTCTAATAAAGCTTCTTGGAAAGATAAGAACGGGTATTTTTTAAATGATAGGCATATTAAAAAAAAGTAGATTATAATTAAAGAGCATTGCTTCTGAAACATGGCTTACTTCAGAAATGAGAAAATATTTTTTTCATTACAGTCTGTATCAGTCTCTTGAGGCAACCTCATTTCAAACAGAAATGTATCATTATTTTCTTTCGACAATTATGCAATGATTTAAAGGTTTCTTTAGTAAGAATATTTTAATTGCTCATATATTCTACAAAGTGCTAGCTATTTTATATTCAGTACCATTAGAAAACAATTTGATAAGAATGATTACAAGATACAAAATTAAGCCGTTAAGTTCTGTCTTATTTTGATAAAGTATTCTGCCAGAATTTTAAAAACAATGGGTGCTTCATCTGTTTAAAATATACATTAACAAAACAAAACAAAACAAAAAACAGTCGAAGGTGCTTGTTTTCTCTCCCCCCATAATGGAATGAGTAATACAGTCATTTCTAAAATTTGTGAAAATTTTACTTTTGCATTTATCTTACGAAGTTATAAAAATCAAATGAAAAATAGATGTACTTATTTTAGAGTAATTGGACACTGTTATTTTCAGGCAAGTTTGTGCCCATATACTCTTCAATACCAAGAAAGATTGAGAATTACTTATTTATCTTTTTCTTTTTTCTATATTTTATTAATAATGAAAGCATGGACTCTGCAATTAAAGGCAAATTTCTTAATCTCTCTACCTGAAGTTTTCTTATCCATTAAAGGACAGATTATTGCAAGAAATCAAGGTATCTCATCTATGTGTCAGACACACATGTAAGTACTCAGTAAATGGTAGCTATAATTATAATAACAATAATTATTATTACAGGACATTTCCTTGTGTTAATAAAACCAAAGAAATTTAATACTTACTGAGTTGCATTTTATATTTTATGTCCATTATTCCCTTTTATGCATTAAAGACTAGGTGATTGAGGAATGCACTAGACTCTGGAAGACATTCTTAAATTTACAATAACAGGAAAGTATCCTTTTTATTCATTAGTATAGCAGTTCTCAAATTGTGGTCCACAGACCTCAAAGTCCATGAGTCTCACTTATTCCATAGGTAGAAACTGTTTTCATAATAATTATAAGAAGTTACTTGCCTTTTTCCCTACGTTAACATTTGCAATGATATTGCAAAAACAATCGTAGGTAAAATAAATAAAACTAACAATAGTCAACTCAGTGACAGAGTGTGTGCCATTAATTTTGAGAAAAGCATAATAAAATCTTGAGAAGATACATTTTTTCATATTTTAAGTGAAGAAGTAGAATGTATGCATAAAGGGTTTCTATTGGATTTCAAATTATGGCAGTTGTCTTGAAGAAAGCACTTGGGTGATTGAGATGTAAGCTGAAATTACATTTCTCATGAACACCATTTTTACTTGAAGGAATAAATAATGGTCAAAATCAATGTTATGTCAGTGTACTTGGAAATAAAACACTGTTGTGACAGTTTTGGTTGAAAATTTGCAAACCAGCAAAAATTAACATTTCTGCCATCTTGAATCCACCACCATGAGCTTGAGAGCTTTCCAGTTCTCATATTATTTTTTGGATGATGTCAGTGGTGATATTAACAAAGCAGATTGTTTTTCTAATATTATTTAATGTAAGTGTAAGATACATGCCCAACTCAGTAAACCAGTATTTTCTATCTGACAAAGATATACTCAAAGTGCAGGATATATTGATGGCTTTTGTATTAATAGAATACACAAAGTTTAATAAGGTTTGAGATTCTATTTTGCAATTAATCATTTTGAAAACACCACTTGTCAAGTTTTGGTGGAGTATAAAAGAAGAACATCACAATTTCCCGAAAAGGCTATTAATGTATTCATCCTCTTTCAAATCAATATTGAAAAGGCAAGATTTTCTTCCTGTATGCAATCAAATATCATATTGTCACAAATTGAATGCACAATCAGAAAGAGAATCTAGCTGATTTCTATTAAGGAAGACATTAAAGAGACATATAAAGAAGGTAAGACAATGATTTTATCTCATTTTAAAATGTATTAATTTTATAAGGACATGTTATTTGTATAAACATATAATAGGTTTGCTTTTTATTAATAAATGAGTAAGCATTTTAAATTTCTCAATTTTAATATAAGTATTGGTAGATTTAACCCACATAAATGGAATCTCCTTGGTGTTCTAAGTACTTTTTTTAATGACAATAATTTTATTTTAAATTAGATTTAATTAAATTTGATTATAATGAAAACTCCAAGCTAATTTCTAGAATAAACAATTTTCTGAAAAAATTGTATAACACAAATAGTAACTATATTTGACTTTCATGGCAGAGTCATAGAGCCTTTTATTCTGAAAATATTTTTAACCTTTACTAAATGATCTTATTTTTTTTTTTTTGCTCAAATGAAACTGAAAAAGCTTTATTTGTCTTTCTATTATGTTTTGCTTTGAAATAATTTTTTTTCTCAGTAATTCTTATATCCAGGGTGGCAGATGGCTCATAGGTTAGGTGCCTGAGATGGACAGGACCAAATTAAAACATTTGGCTGGAAATTATCTCAGGAAGCCAGGCTTGGTGGCGGGTAGCTGGACACCAAATTTATCAAAAATTCAACAACAAAGGAAGCCAAGATTAATTTCTAAAGATACAAATGTTCAATTTTTGAAGAGATTCTTATAATCCAGATCACTACTTAATATTCACCCTTAATTAGCACTTCTGAGCATTTAATTGTTATATAGATTTCTGTCTAAGCAAGTGGAAAATTTATGGAGGTGACAATCAAAATACTCAGTGTCCATATGGAAATTATACAGAAATTAAGAAATATGGAAATAGAAAAGACAGATAAGAATTTAAAAATCCTTCCATCCACAAAACAAAACTTAATGAATATGAGTTGGAGAACCAGGAACTGGTTATGAGCTAGATAAAAAGAAATATCCAATACCCCTATGTTAGAACACAATCCGGATCCTCACCAATGTGACTGGGGTTGTGTTGGATCCTGTGAGAAAACTCCAGGAGATGGAGGGCAAGAGTCTTCCTGGACCAACGCCTGGAATAAACATGGGAAGATGCCTGGAGTGCTTCCTTGTCCTCCTTTAGATGGATATGATAAGTGTGGAGAATCCTTAACTTGCTCTTATCATTTAAAGCTAAGAGATAATCGTTGTTCACTTGTCTCACTTGATTGCCTGCACATAGCCCACATCCTGCATGTAGCTCACATCTCATACGTAGCCCACGTCCTGCACAGAGCCCATATCCTGCATGTGGCTCATGTCCTGCACATAAATCTATATCCTGTTTATAACCGGATCTTGTGTAAAGTATAAAAGAAGTGATTTTTAAGAAATAAAAATCTACTGATCGTCAGTCAGTAGTCTTGCCATCATTTCATCTCCGATCACCAGGATCCCCACCTCGTGAAGGTGACACCCCTACTTTCTGAACTTATATTTTAATGTGAGTAAAACGTATAAAGTTTTGTAAGAAAGGAGGAGTCTTTAAAAGAGAGACCATCTATGTATCGGGTGTATTGTAGGGACCAAGTACCAAAATGGAACAACAGAGAAGACCATGTAAGACAAGACAACCGAGGTAGGCAATCTGGGAGGAATGAAGCAGTTAGAAGAAGGAAGGGTAGGAGAGCATTTGAGGTATAAGGCATGGAAACAAGACTATTTCTCATGGAGAGAAGTCATGCATCTTCCTCATCACACTGCTGAAGTCAATGGCATATAAAAATCCTAAAACTATAAATTTCAGGTAAATGTTTATATTATATTCTGGTAATTGCACAGCAGAAAATAGGGTAAGCATATTGTGGAAAACGAGGTTTGATTAACAAGGATGCATGAAGACAAATTAAGTTCAGTTTTTATGAAGCCAGATGTATTTTTGTCCTGCTGAGATTTTTTAAATGTTTGCAAAACTGACTCGGTCTCTCCATATGCTTTGGTAATTTTGTTATTTTTGTTTCCAATAACAAAAAATACACATAGATCTGAAATGGTGATAAATTAATTTATAAAAATCATTAATAAAAAGTTTCATTATTAGGTATTATGAAGATTCATGCACGTAATTCATAAAAGAAACACTACTTATAATCACATCTTTAGTTAGTACCAACTATTAAGTCACCTTTCTACAAGAAAACATCCAGCTATATTTTATTGCAGGGAGAAGGAGAATATTGAATACGAAATATTAAGACACCAATGTGATCAGTCCAGAAGTTTACAAATTGCTCATATAATGGCATACTTTTTTAGTGAAAATCTAAAATATGTTTTCATATATCATGAATGTTTATTTTCAAAGAAACAGTTATTTCCTAATAAAACATAATTATAAAGTAACCTGGAGTTACTTCCAAGTTATACAAACTTCCACAAATCACATGAATGTCCCACTGTCCCTGTCATTACAAGGAGGGACTCCAATTCTAATGACCATCTAAATTCTCAAATCACATAAGCCCAAAGTTCAGGACAGGAGATGGCACTCTTCTTTCAGGGAACCCTTGTCTTCTCCACACATGAGAACATCCTTTCTCACCTTGGCTTTCTTCTAACACAGCAATCATCATATATATGAATTGAAGTTACCCAAGTACATATTTTCTTATACCATAATACCACTGAGAGTGGCATTCAGATTCTGAAGCAGAATTACAACCTCCTTAAAATATTAGAGATAAACTGATGTCCAAAAATTGTGTCTTGTAAAAAATTCTATGACTGGGTTGCTGAAAAACTTAAGAGTGTAATACAGGAAAGAGACTTTTGAAAATCCTACCAGAAATGGACTCTTCCATAATGAGTTCTCAAACTATGAAATCTGTGATGAGTGACAGGTAGTTCTCTTCTCTATGATGCATTCCTGAAACATGCTTTGTAAGTGGCCATAAGAATGACTATAATTCCATTAGCCAAATAAATGTCCTTCCTACTTAATAATATCATCTCTCCTTAAAAATGCAATAATTTGAAAATGAAATTACCTGCATATAAAGTATAACACTAAGTAGCAAGTGGTGCATATATGCTAAACATTGACCCTCCCAAAATAGCATTACAATAATTCTGATTATTTCCTCCCACCCTTCAAAAATGTAACCAGTTTACCACTTAAGGCTTCAATACAATTTATTAAATGAAATATCTTTTTTCCCCTTCTTGATGTATCCAGTATACAAGTTAAAAGTATCAGAGAATAAATTAGCAACACAGATCAGCAACATCCCATCTCTCTGCAGCTTGACAGCTTTGTTATGGTTTCAATTCCCCAAGGAGAGTCTCAGCACCAAGATATTGATTTGCACCACTGCATTTTTCTGACTAATTATTACCAATGCAGACCCTCCAGTTAATCAGTTCACTCTCACAGCAAGAGTGGCCTTCAGTTTAAATTCATTATGCTGATAAGTGACAACATTACAGCTGTATAACAATTGGTTTAATTAAAAACATTTTTGACAAAGATTAGAAGACTGTCACATGTTTTAAGTATACCAGACTGACTACCGAAGTTACTGTCCCCCAAGAACTCACGCTTTCACTGATTTGTGCATTCAACATTTTCTAAGTTTTGAAAAGAGGCTTCCTTTTTAATAACATTTATCTTGAGAACTATGTCAATATGAATGACTCTAAGAAAAATTGGTTAGGAAAGCTGTCAAATTCATTGACCTTTTCTTCTAATGTGTGGCCAGGTTATTTGAGATCTACTGACAGGAGGTGGGAAAGTGGAGGATGCTATTTAAAATGGGGTGAGGAATATTCTCTGACAAAATGCCTTGAGTATCTGTAAGAAAAATTTCATGCAGGGGATGCAGAAATGCAAAAACACTGAATTTTTTGCTCTCTACATGTAAAAATTCTATGTAATTCTCACAACTTCCCTATGAGGTAAGTCACATTATTCTTATTATTCACTGTATGAATAAATACAGGCTTATACAATTAAGTAACTTTGCAACTTGTCCACCAGTTATACAGGTAGTGTATTATAAGCTGAGTTAAAACATGTTTCTTTTTACAGAGTTCATGCTATTAACTGCTAAATGATGCTACCTCTAATACTGGAAAGAGAGAGAGAAAGACAGAGAGAGATACAGAGAGACAAAAATCTGGAGCACGTTTGAAATATACATGGTAAATTATTTTCATCTAGTTTGGTTTAAAGATGGTTTGTTTTCAGGTTTAAGATAATGTATCAAAGATTAGCTAAGTAAACAGCATTATGCAAAGACATGAATGGTTTTTATCATTATTAATTTAAAACCATGATTTATGTTTAGGCTATGATTTTTTCAGTGGTTTTTAAAACTATACATTCCAATTTATTTGGGATCTTCCCAATAGTCTTGAAACAGGGAGTGAATGAAGACATCTGAACATTAAAGGAAGACCTGATTACAAAGCTGAATCTTATTGCCCTAGTTTCTCCATTAGACAGCAGAAATCTAACAGATGTGCACTGAATACATGAATGCCCATGCTTTTAAACAAATGTCAGTGATATGAGCTGAGACCTGCAGACCAGAATCTGTATTATATAGTCAAGAAAACTACTGCTTATAATTTAAATGATAACGACATTATTTTTCTTTTTAAGATATTTGCTATTTGGGGACAGCTGGGGGGCTCAGTCTGTCAAGCATCTGCCTTTAGCTAAGGTCATGATCCCAGGGTCCTGGGTTCCAGCCCTGCAACCTGCTCCCTGCTCCATGGGGAGCCTGCTTCTCCCTTTCCTCCCTGCTCCTGCTTTCTTGCTATCTCTGTCTCTCTCAATCTCTCCAATAAATATATAAATCTTTAAAAATTTTTTCTTTTTTTTTTTTTAAAGATTTTATTTATTTATTTGACAGGCAGAGACCACAAGTAGGCAGAGAGGCAGGCAGAGAGAGAGGAGGAAGCAGGCTCCCTGCGAAGCAGGGAGCCCGATGTGGGGCTTGATCCCAGGACCCTGGGCTCATGACCTGCGCCGAAGGCAGTGCCTTTAACCCACTGAGCCACCCAGGCGCCCCTAAAAAAATTTTCTATTCTGATATTGCTTATGAGCAAAAACATAAGAATCATGTTCTTGGTAATAATTCTGTCAAGAAAAATTTTCAATATTTTAATATATTTTGCTTACTAAAAAACAAATAGGTAATATATTTTAGAAAATTTTCATAAAAATTATGTAAAATGAAAATATCTGGGCTTTTATTAAAATAACTAAGTTAGGTTGAAAATTTTCAAATGTTAGAATTACTGATTCAGTTTTATTATAATACCCAGGTGTCATGTATATAATTCCTCATTAAATTCTCACAACAACCTTGTAACCTATTACTATCTATTATTATTTATAGATTACCTGAGAACCAGAAAAGTAACTTATTAAATATAGCCTCATAAGTAAATGACAGAACTTTATCTGAACCCAGAACTTGATCCAAGTAAAGTGACCATAAATTATTACCCATATCACACTCTCTTAGTTTCTCATCAGACCGGAATTAAATGACATAAATTCAAGAGATTTTTTTTTTTAATAAAATTAGTTTAGAATTGTTACACCTAAAATGTAAGCTATTTTCTTAGGTATGATTTTGCAGTAGTGCTATATTTGAAAAGTATCTTATTGGTAATAAAAGCTGATTTTAATAGACTTAAAATTACCTCTTATGAAATATTAACTTTATTAAAGAAATTCTTCACTAAAATTTCACTAGTAGTCATACCCTGTGCTGTGCAAATAATTTTTTGAACAGAAATAGTTAGCAGAGGGTTACAACATAAAGAAAATATATAATTAAGAACGAAGACCATTCCTAAAATGTAAGGAAAATATATAATTAAGAAACAGATTATTCCTAAATATTTGCCATTATAAATTTACATACTACACATATATTCAGTGTCATTAACAGCATCTAGTAATTTTTTTTTTTAACTAAGAGTTTATGGATAAGTTTTAATAGCTAGTCTATCTTGGTTAGTAATTTTATTTCTTTTTCAGGACTGATTATATTTCAAATAACCTTATGTAGTTAGTTATTGTATGACAGACAGAAAGAATCAAGTCTTGGACAGGGCAATTACTTCACAATAACTAATATAAAATTAGATCCAGATTACTCAAATTTTTTATTAAAACTATTGATGTTTGATGATTTTGAAAGTAAGCCTTGAGGATTTATAGTTACATTAAGACGTAAATGCCATTTTGAGGAACTGACTTAGCAAGAAGAAAGTATATTGTAGAATAAAAGACGAAAGAAGGTAAGGTTCAGAAAAAAAAAAAAAACTAATTTATGTATTAAATGTATTGAATCTAAATAGCCATCAATATTGTTTGAGTAGAAGAATAACAAATCTTCAAAGTACCTAGTGGCTCAGCCAGGATCTAAGCTTTTGTGAAAATGGGCATTTATGTTTTATATCCACTAAATGTAATTACAAAGAACGTGAATTTTTTATAAGGAACTTTGTTGTTAAAAAGTTGTAGATACATTACAAAATGTTCTTTTACTATTATAGATCTTTTAAAAAATAAAAATATCAGGTGTAAATGTCTATAAAATGAAAGATCAATCAGAAACCTAAGTATTAAAAAGTTGTATTTTATAAATGACACACTTACCCTTTTTGTCTCCAAAGCCAATACTTCATAGTGGGCATTCACCTGCTTCTGAATCATCAGTGTCACAGGGCACAGACTTTACTGAGTATCTAGAGAATAATTATCTTCTCAAATGGCAAATGTTACAACCTTCAGTTCCTAATTACCTAGGGAGATTTTACATTTGACTCCATACATAAATTCATACATTCAGAATTCTTAAGTTGCACTAGGAGATTGATTTGACCTTTAATCATAACAACTGTATCACTTACATATATCACTTACATCATTAAAAAATAAATATTTACCAGTATGTTCACAATATACTCTTCATGTTACTTATTTTTTGATAAAATGATAGTATTTCCATTCATAATGTCTTTTGAAGTTCAGAAAATTAAGTAATTTGGAAACTAAATTATCTTTTTCATGTATATTTACTTTTATATTTCTGAGCTCTATAGAAAGAAAACAAATCAAAGCATCTTTTCTGTCACACTTACATTCAGTAACTTTAAAAATGGTACTAAGAGCTATGAGGACTCAATCATTGTTATGTTAGTGTAGGCAAAATGGTCATTTTCATTTTTACAGAACAGCTAACCCATTGAGCTCTTTTAGATTAAACTGGGACCTATATGCATGCAAAGCATTTAATCACAAAAAACTTGGGTTAAATAAGGTACTTAAGAATATTCAGGACCTAAATGAGAAGACACATTGGAAAGAGTCTAGCCTTTAGAATCTGAGCTGGGATGTGTACTATTGTACTTAGTGGTTTTGAAACCTTGGGCAAGGCAATTAATTTTCTTGGACATTCATCTCTTCTTCTCTAAAGTAACAGTGATAATGCCTACCTCATGGGAAAGTCAGCAGAATGAGAAGCCATGTTATAAAACACAGGGCCTCTTGGGTACCTAATAAGTAATAGTGAAAGTTGTTCAAAAGTCTATCATCCTGACTGCTATTCCCAGCATCTTTAGTTAAGGGTGTTTAGTGCTACCCTGCAAAAATCCCCTAAAGTTAGATGGATTGAGGTAAAAGGCACAATCCCAAAGTAAGGTCCTGAAGGAAAGGTTGAAAGAGAGTGCTTTGCATGAGACAAAAATCATTTTGTTCCCCAGAGGTAAGGACTGAGAAAACCAGATGTTACAAAATTGGAAGGGAAATCTACAGGGGAATCTGGAGGGGAATCTCTAATCTATAGGGGAATCTGCTGGGCAATTTGTAGGGGAATCTCTATAGGGGAATCTCCGTAGTGCAACAGGAGCTAGGCATTGTGTTGGAATGAAGGAGCTAAAAAAATTCTGAGAATGTGAATGCTTATGTTACATTCAAAGTGTTTAGATTTACAGAGCTAAATTTAGACCCTCCTTTCCCATAACAAATGCTTTGTTATGAGTAGGGATTTTTCCCTGGTGGAAATCAAGTAAGAAACACTGCTTGATGTGGTAGGGATAAGTAATTGCATATTTGTAAATAAGCATAAGTGAGCATTAAAAAAAGAAGGAAAAAAAAGCAAAAGGAGCATTACTGTGAATTCACAAAGTACCCGAGAAATACCTTGAATTTCATAGGATGTGGGCCTCTAATATTATCCAGTGTTATCCAGAGCACATGCAAATAAAATTCTACAATAGAGCCAAACTGCCTGAGTTAGAATATTGGCTTCCTACTATTGTGTGTTCTTGGGCAAGTTACTTAACCTCTCTGTGTCTCACTTTTCTCACTGTAACAGCAGCAATTAACAGCAGTACCTGACTTGATAAGGTCCTGGGCATCGAATGTAATACTCTTAGAAGAATGCCTGGCACATACAAGGAGCTTTAAATAAAGGCGACTATTATTATTAGGAAAGTGCCTGCTGACCTTCCATCAGTAGCTATCATTATGATGTAAAATACTCTAAGTGGCCTAGAGATGTTTTACTCATCAGAAAGGAAGGCTTGAGATTACATACAGACCAAGGAATGATCAGAAATTTTTGAAGGGTAAAGCTTTCATGACTTCCTTCAGCTATATTTCTTTGAGAAAAATCCAATCTATGGCGTTTTAATAGAGGTCATAAATAGGGTGATGGAAAGCAGAGTGAGGGAATTATCACAAAAAAAATCACTTTGCTAAGTATACTGCTATCACCCTATTGTTAATACGTCCCCACTACCAGAATTAAAAACAGAAAAAAAAAAAATCTTAAGAAGGATCTGTATAGTGTTCAACTTTCATCTACCTTCCTCTGCATGTCTTCTTCTCAAGTATAATGCAGACGTTCAGTAACATTGAATCCCTAATTTAATAAACAATGTTCGGGCTTACATTTCCATATGTGTAGGTCATTAAATTGTTTATATTTTTGAAAACCACTACAAACGCTGAAAACCATTAGATTCCAAAAATTATTTTTCCAACTCCACTTGTAGAAAATTCTATAAAGTATTGACATAAGTACTATTATCCCATGTTACTGTAATGGTTAAGCAAGTTGATACTGGAATCTATTGTGTTATCTATAGTATTAGCTCTTTTTGATACTTTTAGCTTCCAGTCAGATGTTTATATAAACACACACACAGATATGCCTATATATAAAACAATATTTTAATTAAAATGATATTTTAGTTATCAAGAATCAACTCTATCATTTATTTTTTTAAATAGGCCAGAATTATATAATAAATTTCATATTTTTTCAAAACAGATGATTTACATTTTGACAAAGATAACATTTATCAATTGAGAGTTTTTAATCTGTATTGCAAAAGCAGTGCTCAAGTCTGGGAAAAGGAACTTAGAATCTGGAAGATATACTTAAACTATTTGTTAAATACTTTGGTGTTATATTTATGTTATTAAGTATATCTTTTTATTGTTTTTTTAAGTTCATTTTTAAAGAGAGCTAATGATCACAGTTTCTAATGTATTCTAAAGTGCCTGTAAATTAAAATTTGTTTAGAGAATTAGATTCACCCTCTGATTTCAAAGATGTTTTCCCAAATAAGAAAAATCTGTTCCAACATGTAATGAAAATTACATTTCTAAATTCCACATTCTTTAAAGATGTTCTGCTTTTATCAAAAAGCAGATTTTGTACAATGAACAGTACACTGTGTAATTTTTCCACTCAATCCCTTTAAGAAGTTAGTAAAATGAACAATCATTTCACATGATCTTTACACAGTACATTAGAATATATCATACAGATAATCACTAGTTCAGTGGGAGTTCTCTGATTGCAGAGGATTTAACTGTTTAAGCAACCACTGGGTAGAATACTTAGCAGATTTCTCTGTTGGAAATATCACATGAATCATTTGCCAAACTAATTCTAACAAAGCAAGTGGTGCAAAGTTCACACCAAAAGTTAAAATGTGCTCTTTAAGAATGGAGTTACTTATCTCCCTCACAAAATTCTCTTTGGTGTAATGACAATGATAATTGATTTCAAAATTACTTTCAACTAATACCTAACTTTAAAAAATGTATTGCTGATTGGTACAAATGGCACCTATGAAGTTATTTTTATAGGCTTTACTGTTAGAAACTGGTTTGCTGAAATCAGATAAGTAGGTTTCATATACATTTCACAAGTCATATGTAAATCAAAATATGGTGATCTTCATTAAAACAAATCTAGATTTATGCTGAATTCATATAAACAAAGCAATAATGGCCTTTACCTAGTCCTTGAATCTCATATACTTTCCAAACTATGACTCTTAGCTAGTCACTTTCCATCTTTTCATCTATCTTATAACCAAAATATACTCTGAATTGGTCCTATTCATCTACTATAAAGCTGACTATTTCTCAAATCTGTCAAAGTTAATTTGAATTCTACTCTTATAGTATCCAAGGTTTTTTTTTAGCATTCAAGATTCTATCAGCTGCATACAACTTCCTATCATCCAAAACTTAATATGCATGCTCCTGTTTCAGCCTCCCAAATAGTGAATTACATGAAGTAACACTGATCCTGTAACTCAATCCTTCCATCTAAGATTCAATATAGCCTTTTAGGTCAACACTTACTCATTCATAAATATACATCACTCAGCTATTCTAATAACATGTGCACCTTAGTAATAATCATTACTGTTTCTAAAACTTTTCATTGTCATCACTAGAGGTATGGAAGAATTCCAAAAGTGTCCAGTGGGGTCACATCATGATTCATACACTGCCTAGAGTGACACTACAAGTTCAAAAGAAACAAATGCATGAAACCTGTTGGCCAGAGGAGCAACCAAGGAGAGCAGACATAAAAGAAAGTGATAGAGTGTCACTGTATTTATACCCATTTCACAGCCACTCCTTCAGTCTAACTCTGGAAGGCTGCCCTGTTAAAATCTTTCATAGCTTCTTCTCACATATGTTTTTCCATCTTTCTTTTCTTTTTCTGAAATAATTTTTCTTTCCTTTACTATCTGCTTAAATACCACTTCCTCCATAAACTCTTTTAACTAAGGGCACAAATTCTAAATCATGATTGCTTGGATATGGTATCTTGCTCTACCATTCAAGACTGATACCTGGGACAAGTACATGACCTCATTTTGTATCACATTCTTCAGTTTAACATGGGGGTTATAATAGGACCTATTTCAGGAATGTTTTAAAGATTAAATTAATATATAAAAAGAATTTATAATGAAAGTAATTATGTGGGTATTTGCTACTATTATTATAATTATTGATTTTATGTGAGATCTTGTCCACCATGACAGAATTTATTAATTATATTTCTTCCCAAATGACTTTGTACATATATTCCAAACATATAACATTGTAGTAATTTTGCTTGTTAATTTGTGTGGTTCTCTACCTATGCTGTGAACAGGTAAAGAGCAGGAGCCATGTTACATTAATTTCATGATCTTCTGAACATAGATGGTCCATAATTAATTAATTTTACTTTTAGGAAGAATGACAAATAGAAAGAATGAAGGAGTAAAGAGGGTAGAGTTTTATAAAGAAAGTAAGATTTTGGTCTTGCCTTGTAACATAAATTTGGAAGGATTCTCAGTAATTCACCAATACACAGCCTCACTCATACAGATGCAGAAGGATTCCAGTAAATACTAGTCCGTGAGGTGCCTACACCTGGGTCACATAAGGATGGGCATTTCTAAAACAACAAGCAGGACACACCCACATCTGCTGAATTAGGATCTCTTCATGGCCTCAGAGTCTACATTTTAACAAACTTTCGAGGTAATTCTAATGCAGAGCCAAACACATAAACCATATTTGTGCTGCATTTTAATCCATTCAGGTAAGGATATTCAGCTTCCTCTAGAGAGAAGGTAAGACCAAAAAAATTTCCTTAGATAGCTGAATGAATTGTTACCAACCATTACCATCACTGTAACTGCATTACAGCCTAGCCTTGAAAAACAATGTCTCTTAAACCATGTGCTGTGATAGATTTTTAAGTAATACTTTTTTTCCCTTAAAATAATAGAAAATAGTTTCAATTGCATCATAAGGCCCTTTCCTTTTTTTATTTTTTTATTTACTTTTATCAAGGGTTTTTTGGTATATCTGGAAGGATAAAGAAAATACACTCCATTCTGTAGAGGTAGGCAGGGAAGAAGCAAGGAGAAAAGAGATGACTGAAACAATCTAGGTCATTACCCATCTTTATATTCCTATGAATTTCATCCTGTTACCACACCAGTATGAAGATATCTACCCTCCTCAGAGCCTCTTCACCCTTCTAAAGAAAACAACAGAAGGATATGAGACATCTAAGAGGAGGAAGATGAAAATGAATTAAAAGGTATACAGAGTAGTCTTAAAAAACAGCCAGGTGGCTCTGCAGCTAGGTTTTCACTTCTCAATCCAGATAGTTACAGGTAAAGATATCTATCATACTTTTGTTTTCACCAAATTTTTTAAGAGTTTATTTATTTATGACAGAGAGAGCACAAGCAGGGGGAGCAGCAGGCAGAGGGAGAGCGAGAAGCAGACTCTCTTCTGAGCAGACAGCCTGATGTGGGTGGATCCTAGGACCCTGGGATCATGACCTGAGCCAAAGACCAAGGCTCAACACCAAATTTTAACAAGCATTTATAATCTGACTATATACAGAAGAATGCAGATTTACTAAAATATAAAGAAATATAATATCGCTCTATCATCAGGGAATTGAAAATCTACAAACAGATGTTGACACATTTATACATTTGCATCAAGGTACAGTTCTGTTAAAAGCAAAGTATAGAAGCTAAGGTAGTCTTGAGGAGGGGGAGCAATCTGGAACAGCCGCCCTGATCAGGAAACTTGGCCACAGGATGTCCCTTCTGGCAAGAAGAATGTATTGAATATGGAGGGCATGGTGAGAGGATAGAGGGAAAAAGGTAGCAGTGTACGTTTCAGTGCATTGTAAGCTAAGGTGCAGAAATAGGGAAGCATAAGGTGTACTAGGAGTATATCAACAAACTGTGGCTGGAACATTGGCTGCGAAGGTCGGTGTGTGAAGGATGAATTGGAAGGTAGCAAGGATATATGAAATAAAATCATATTTGTAAAAGCATTTTGGGAAATGTGAAATGCCAAGCATATGTAATATAGCAGTATTATTTTTAGGAAGGAGCAAAAAGTAAGTGAGACCTAGAGGCAGGAATAGTACAGTGTTTTGAACAGTAAAGAGAATTATTTATTGAGACTAGAACAGACTTAACAAAGAGTAATGGAGGAGGTGATTAAAGTGAGTTCTGAGGAGTCCATTAAGTAATTTCACTGATATAGGACGCCACATTAGGTTCTGCACATGAAGTAACATGATTAAGCTATGCATTGAGACACAACATTTGAAACAGTTTAAGAACTGAGAATAATCTAAGCAAAAGATATTTACGAAAGCCAATCTTACATTTATTTATTTATTCTTAGATTTATATTTTAGAAAGAGGAGAGAGAGCATGAGTGGGGTGAGGGGCAAAGGGAGAGAATCTTCAAGCGGGCAAAGGGAGAGAATCTTCAAGCAGACTTCCTGCTGAGTGTGGAGCCTGATAGGAGACTAAATCTCAAGACCCATGAGATGACCTCAGCCAAAACCAAGAATCCTACTCTCAATCTGGGGAGCCACTCTGGTGCCCCAAGGCCAATCTTTTAGAGTAAGGTCAGGGAGATTAAAAACCCAAAATTGAAGACCTCAAATAAAATACAATTTTGAAATACCTATACTGATATCTAGTCTATCACTGGAAATAATAATTGGTCATCCCTTGTATGTTTTATTGCACATATAAATTATGATTTTATCATTTCAATATTAATTATTGATTTGGGTTGTTTACTTCTGAAGAGGTGCTTTTTATGCTATAAAAGAAAAAGGGGAGGAATATAAGGTATTAACAAATTTATCGTTGGATTCTCTCCTACTGAGGTCCTTGATTGGTGTGAGTAAGTCACTTTCAGTTTGCGAGGTATCTGATATGATAAGGTTTCATTTTCCTAATATTTCAGAGTACAATTTTAGGTTAGATATACAAAATATTCCACAGAGATTTGTGTTATGAAGAAAGAGCTATTAAGATTCAAGTGACACTGTGTACTATGCAGCTGAGAATTCTAACCCTGGGTTAAAATATTTTGTTATAATTCTAGTTTCTGTTTGTTCAGGATAGTTAAAAAATTTTTTTCTATACTATGTTGATTCTTCTAATAAAAAATACATTCCTGACATTAATCAGAATATCCAAAGTTTTTTAGGAAACAAAACAGATGAACAGAAGGAAAGGGGGAAAAAAGAGGGGGGCAAACTATACAATACTCCTAACTATGGAGAACAAACTGAGAGTTGCTGGAGGTAGGTGGGTGGACAGGATGGGTTAAACGGGTGACAGGTATTTAAGGAGTGCATGGATTGTAATGAGCACTGGCTGTGTAAGTGATGAATCACTAAATTCTTCTCCTAAAACTAATATAATGCTACGTATTCACTAACTGGAATTTAAGGAGAAACTCAAAACAGAAAAATAAAATAAAATTCAAAATTCTAACCTTTATTATTCATATTTTCTTATTTCATGTATCATCTTTCTTGACATGTTTTCACAAATTATAAGGTTAAAATTGGGAATATTCATGTAACATATAGATTCATGAGAGTCCAATGTCACACCATAGCGAAAGTATGTTAGAATATAAGGAACAAACATGAACGTTTAAAGAAAGTTACATTTCTTTGTGTCTTCTTCAATTTCTTTCATGAGTACTTTATAGTTTCCTGAGTATAGATTCTTTGCCTCTTTGGTTAGGTTTATTCCGAGGTATCTTATGGTTTTGGGTGCAATTGTAAAGAAAGTTACAACATATGCCTTCATTTTTCACAAATGAGACCTGCATATAAAAAACCATGATAAAATCCTGAATTACAGATTATTTAAAGTAAGTGTGATTTTATAGTTTGCTGTGGAATTCATACTTTCTCTAAATAATGAACTTTCTGTTACATGTACAGGTTTGTTTACAGATTAGCCAGGACTAAATGAGGATTCCAAAACCACAGAATCTCCTGGGTGGGATGCCTGTGATATTCTTCCAGAAATCTCCCAACTATCAATGTTAATACCTTGCTAGAGGGGAATACAACCTTAACTTGACAATGGCAAAGCCTCAGTCTGGTCCTCTTTAGCATATGGAAGTTCTTTTGAAACCTTCCTTTTCCTTACTTCCCCAACTCCGAAGCATAGAATCACCACTTCTCAAGACCCTGGTGCAGCAACTCTTTCTGCCCACAGGTAACATCCTGTGCTTTAATAAACCACCATTTTGCACCAAAATAAATAACCATAGAAGCTAATATTTAAAATCAATATCAATAAATATCAATCAGACTAAATTAATGTGATATGTATATGTTTCAGGATATTATAAAATGAGAGGCATTATTTTTCAGTTCCAAATATTAAACATGTGAAAGTGAAATGTCTTGTAATTTTAAGTTAGACCCTTTCTTTCCAGAGTATTTTATTAGGGAGGCTGGGTGGTATAGTTAAATTTGGAAGGCTTAAAATCCCGTGTTCTCATTTTGGTTTTGATAAACAGTAGTCACATGGCCTGAGGCAGGTTACATACAAATAACACATACATGCAATGATAACTTATGTAGAGTTGTAAGCATCACATGAGATAATTTAGTAAAGTTCCTGTACAGCACCTGTCATGCAATAGATGCTCAATAATTATTTTTACTTCCTTCTCCCTCTCCCACCATATTTCATTTCTTGTCTTACTATCTATAGTTAGGGTTTTCTGAAGATTTATTTTTGAGAGAGACAGAGAGTGTGTGTGTGTGTGTGTGCATGCATGTGCATGAGTGGTGGAGGGCAGAGAGAGAGAGAGAGAGGAATCTCAAGCAGATTCCCACTGAGCTATGAGCCCCAATGCAAGTCTGGTCTCTCCACCCATGAGATCATGACCTGAGCTGAAACCAAGAGTCAGATGTTCAACCCCAGTTTTTATTTATGATTTAAATGTCTGATAGTCTGGGGCATCTGGATGGCTCAGTCAGTTAAATGTTTGCCTTCTGCTCCATTCATAATCCCAGAGTCCTGGGATCTAGCCCTGCATCGGGCTCCCTGATGGGTGGGGAGACTGCTTCTTCCTCTCCTAGTCTCCCTGCTTGTGCACCCACGTGCTCCGTCTCTTTGAAATAAATAAATAAAATCTATTTTTAAAAAGTGTATGATAATATGTATTTGATTAGTTTCCACCAGTTGCTCTGACAAATGTCAAATCCCTACCTTTGTTAAGCAACCCATTCAGTAAGGATACTATAAGGAATCCTTTACATCTCCCTCTTTCCTCCTCCATCAATTGACAGTTATTTCTTTAGCACTGTAGCAAATATTAACAATGCTAAGATATGGTCCCTGCCCTTAAGAACCTCAGACTCCAGTAGGAGACGCATGAAAACAAATAATTAAAATATAATTGGATATTGACCACTTAAACACATGCCAAACTTAAAAAAAACCCTTAATTTTACAGTATACTCTATAAACCATGCTAAATACTCATATCGAATTGGTTCAGTAAATATTTATTACCTGCTATGTGTCAGGCTGATAGAATTAAAAAAAAAAATAGTCTCCACAAGGACATGAAGTTTCAGTGACCATAGTGAAAGTTGAGCAGTACTTGGGAATGTCAGTCCTCCTAAGGCACTGATGTCACCTTCCAGCAACGTGACTTACGATACAGACCCTTATATTCTGCAGTCTTCATTCTTTCAATGATGTAATCCTATTGCATTTCATCTGGAATAATCATTTATGACCTTAGTGTTCTCTCCTCAATCTCTTCGTAAAAAGCCTCATGCTGGTACAGTCCAGCAAGACACTTGTCGTCTCAAAACTTACACAAAACAGAGTGAATAAGAGAGGGTTTTAAAGATTTTATTTTTATTTATTTGACAGACAGAGATCACAGGGAGGCAGAGAGGAAGGCAGAGAGAGAGAGTAGGGGAAGCAGGCTCGCCGCTGAGCAGAGAGCCCGATGTGGGGCTCGATCCTACGACCCTGGGATCATGACCTGAGCCGAAGGCAGAGGCTTTAACCCACTGAGCCACCCAGGAGCCCTGAGAGGGTTTTAAAGTACTGAAAATGGCTGAGATAAACCTGTGGTACTGGAGACCTAGTGAGTGGAGGCTAGTGACCAGATTGAGTTATAGACAAACAAAAAAACAAACAAGGACACTGTGCAGTAAAATACATTTCCTGAAAGGTCTACTTGCATTCTTCCTCCTAACAATGTTACGAGCCTCACTTCCCACGTAATGAACTCTTCCAAACTGCTGAGAGAAATAATACTTCACATGAGTCTTCAGGTCTAAGAAACAACTTTTTTGAGAATAATTACCTTATTTCTCAACTAAGAAAAAAGATAAAAGATTAAAATATGGCAATGTAAACCAATCACTCTTTGGTATGGAAACTTATTTCTGATAAGAGAAGAATATGTTCCCAGTCTTCGTTGCTTTTCCATGAGAATGATCTTTTATCCCTAAGTATATCAAACCACAAATGAACAGTCAACACTCTGTGCTCAGGAAAATAAGGTCTAATTTTCAATAATTAACAATTAAATAATTTTTCAGTCAAAATTCTTTCCTAAAATTTATCCTGTAAAAAATTAACTGTTGTATTTATTTTGTTAGTACTTTTGTTTTCTTTGAATTTAGAAAAAAAATTTAGAGATAACTTTTAAGTATTTCAACAGTGATTTGTCGATTATTTTATTTTTTTGCTACTTAATTTGTTGTTCACATAAATTTCTATTGTTTTGGGTAGCTAAGTATTATTCTAAAATTAAAATCTGTAAAGGCAATCTGAATTGAAGCTATATCATTTTCATTCGATAAAAATTACAAAATTCCTCAAATACAATAACAAAAAATAAATGAAAGGAGGAAATATTAAAATTAGGAATAGAATTTACCTCAAATTTGCCCTATAGCCTTCACTTATTTTGTGCTAGAAGGAATACCAAAAAGGGATTTGAATTGTAATTGACTGCTGCATTCAAAAAAATTTTGTTGTTGTATTCGGTAAAATTAAAAAAAAAATCTAAGGAGGAAAGTCTGACATTTTCCCTCCATAATCCACATAAATCCTGCAACTAAAAAACTGAAATGGAAACTGAACCATGATAATTTCATTAAAGTGTTTGCTTTTTTAATATAAGAAAATTTCTATAGCATGGTATCTTGATTTGGAAATTAGATATCTGTTGTTATACAATTATCGTAAGTATAACTTGAGAAATGATGACTTCTCTTGTGTGTTTTAACATTAGAAAAAAACTAAGTCTAAGAGATTATGTGAATTAACTTGAATTCAAATAACAAATATTCAGAAATGGCCACAACCCAGGTCTCCAGATACCTGATTTTCCCTTTCTACTGAAGTTATAAGTAGGCTAATTCAACATGAATTAATCAATTCTATGTGAGAACTTATATATATATACACATACACACACACACACAACATATATATATATATATATACAATATATATACACTATATATATACACACATACATACACACACATATATATACACACACACACATATACATATATACACACACGTTTATTTGTCTGTTTTGAACTTTAAGAATGTGGACCAAGTATTCATGTTCTATAAAATATATGAAAGAGAGACCACAAATACTTTTCTTCTTACACACTAAGTGGCCAAGGGCTAAAGGATGCCTAGACACGTTAAGATTGTGAAGCTGTGCCTTGGTTAGAAATCAGTAGGCAATATCTGCACAATTATGTAAAAGAGAATGATCTATATGTTGCAGATACTCTAAATCCTTGAAAACCATTTTTTCTTGAGCTGCCATTTTACCCAGAAACCACCCAAATTAAAAATTACTTTTATAATAAATGAAGGTAAACAAAAAAGACAGCACAAATCTAATGTGGCTTCAGGTTTTATATAAATTAATACTTGTACTACAGAATCAAATAAGTAGTAAGTATGGGTATAAACCCTAAATCAACAAAATAAACCTATGTAATACATATTATTAAGCACTCTGTGAAATAGGTTTTTACCACAATTTACAGTTAAAAACATGTAATATCATGTTTTACCTTTCCAAATTTTGTAGGCCTTTATATAAAATAAAGAAAAAAGATAACAAAGAGGAGTTAAATACAAATTTAGTGGTTCTTCCTATTTCTCTATTTCTAGATCATTCAAAATAAAGCAAGTTAATAATAGAGGCAGTAAAGCATAAGGGTGATAGTAAAGCATAAGGGTGATAAGAATGAAATTTTAGTATCAGATTTGCATTCTAATTCTGTCCCTGGACTGTGAATGAGGACACATTACTTTCCTTCATTTTTTTTCAGTTTTACTATCTGTTAATTTCTTTAATAATAATACCTACCTGAGAGAGACATTGTGAGAGTTTAATAAGATGATACGATATGGAAATCCTTAGAACAATACTTGGCATATACTAAGCATTTAACATGCATTGGTTATTAAGTAAAGAAAAATATTTATATCTGTGGTGAACTCTTATAGTTAGGGTTATTTTTATATTATTACTTTTATTTCCATCCCCAAATTAAAGAAGGATGGGAGGGGTAATGATGTGGTTTATAATATGGAACATTAATATCAAATGACAAAATAATGGTAACATGGTATCATCATCATCAAATATAGTTGATGCTAAATTATTTTTCTTGATAGGCCATGCGTTTATTGTTTAAAGTGAATTACAGCTTAAAATAATTCTCTATTATTTACCTGTTATCTATTATTTATCTACGATTATTCCTTTAAAAACAACAAGTTTCTACAAATTTCTGGTTGCACTATAATGAGTTGAGGTGCTAAAATGTGTTCTCTAATGGGAAAAAATTAAAGTACAAAGCACTGATTAATAGTCATATACCACAAATGTAATATATTTTAAATATATATTATATATGTGCATATGCATGTATATATTTCACTTTATTTTCACAATTAGATATTAAACACCATGATGGCAGAGATCAGATCTGTCCTGTTTCTAGACTTAGTGCTCAAGGACACATGGTTACTTAGTAAATCTCTTGACCGATTTTAGGTCAGTATGACAAGAAAGAGCTTTCATTCATTCATTCACCAGCTCTTTACTGAACCTCTGTTGGGTTTACTAGTTTCTACTACCATAAACTAGTAATTTGATTTGATACTGTATATAAAATATAATCATCTTAATAATAAACACTTATCAGGTATTTATATGTCAGACTGTCTTAATAGATTATAAATGTACTATTTAATTTAAGCCCCACCAAAAAGCTATGAAATACCTTATTCCCATTTGTCAGATGAAAAAAAAATCAAAGCACACATAGGCTAATTGTATTACCCAAGGCTACTAAATTAGTAAATGATAAAGCTGAGATTCAAATTCTTGTCTCATTCCTGCATCTGCCCTACATGACTACAACATTATAGCTACACAGGAAGGGGGCACTAACTCTGCCTGGAGGCAAATGAAATTTTTATGTAAATATTCCTATAGCATATTATTAAATTCCCAGGGTATGATGCTATCCTTCTATAAAGCAAGATAATATATTTCTAGAAAGACAAACGATAGCTTTATATTAATATAACTAATTTATAGTAACATAGCTTTATATTAATAATGTATTTGGAAACCATTATGTAGTATGATTACTAAAAGTAGTGTTAATTATACTCACATTAATCTTGTCATTACAACAGATAAATGTAGTAAGATATAAATGAAGTATATATTAAAATGAATAATTAAGTAAAATTTTCCCTTTTTCCATTATTTATATATCTTAAATAATTTTCAATAACAAGTTCTGTATCTATTTAAGCATGACTCTGATTATATATATTACAATTATATAGGATGCTTTAGTTGTATTAATGAAGATAGGCCATATAAATCAAGTCAAATTATTTGTACACTGTAAATTTACACTTCTAGCCTCAGTTAAAATCACTGAACATATCCTTACAAACACTAAATTAAAACGTCACTTTAATTCTTTAGAAGGATGTCTCTTAGATAAGCATATGGATAAACTTTAATTTAGTGGGAGAAAATAGTATCTGTATCATATGGTGGTTATGAGAATGAAACAGTAAATAATCCGGAATTTCAGTAATGGTGTATGTGTCTGTTTTTACCATTGGACTTTGAAGCAGAGTCTTGTCATAGTTAAATTTCTGTGTTACTATTCAGGCAGTTTTGATTCTAGGTACATTTCTTAAGTAGATTTTTAAAAAGTTATTTTCCTTATAAATAATACACAAAAACTATAATTTGACTATAATTAGATGATATAGGAAAATGAGATCTGTTATATGTGTAAATTTACTGGATAATATATACTATAATTATTATCTCTCATTATCTAATTATATGCATTATGAATCTCAAATATTACACTACTTATAGTGCTGTTTTATGCCAATTCGAATTATTTCTAAAAATAAGTATATTAATTTCTGTATGATAGAAGTCTAGATAAATACCATTATGCTGTTAGTATATTCTTGGTTTTTAATTCTCAAGGTTTTTAATTGAAATTTGAATTGGAAATTAAATTCTCTCTGTTTTAGGTTAATAGGAGATTTATAGAGAAAGCTAGATTTATCCTTTCAGATTTATCTAAGTATAGCAACTTAATCTGATTTTCCAGTACACCATATTTAGTTCTTGATCCCAAGTTAATTCTATATGTCATTAATAATTTACTTTATTCAACATTCTTTTTTTGTTTTGTTTTGTCCTGGTAATAAGTGGTAGAGAACTTTTCTTTCCATATATATATGTGTGAATTCCTTATTTATTCATATTCAAAATATATATTCCAGGATGCAAGAGAGGATTACTGCATCTAGGCTGCTACAAATGCCTTAGTTTTATTGGTTACTAATTTTAAGATGTACATCTTTTAGATCATTCTCTTTCTGACATAACCCACCTTATTTTCATACCCAAGAGATTGAGAAATTTTAGATCCATTAGATTTTGTAAACCTGTTCTATCTACTTTACATAGCATGACACATGATTCAAAAGTTTTCTGGCCCAAAATATGAAATCATACCCATTTTCAATTTTGCTTAATATACACATACACATAAGCATAAAAGCAAAACACTGCTTGTCTAGGCATCGTCCATCACAACGCCAAAGTTACCAGCTGGGAATTGTAAATACAGCCAATTCGTATTATTCGCAGTGGTTATATTCTATTAAGTTGCTGCAACCACTGAATCAGCAAATACTGAACAACTGCTCTTAGGGGAAATACAACCTTAGATTCCTGGGAGATGCTAGTCACAATATTTTCATCACCTAATCAATATAGAACCTTGTTTTGTATGTGTTTCTGTTTAAAGATCCTTTAACATTTTAAGACGTTGACACTCAGAGCCTTAACAAGAGTTAAGGCTTCATTAACTCATTGAACTCACAGCCAACAGCACTATAATTCATGCCTGAATGAAACTTACCTAACACGTGTGTCTCTCCATAAGATACATCACAGCCTTTTGTACTCAGGAACACTAGATAGTACTTCAGGGTTATGGTTGGGGGCCATTTTAAACAGTGAAATCATAAACAGAAGGCAAAAAAGGGTGGAAAATGTGACCCTAAATAGACTGCAAAAAGGACACTTGTTTCTAATGTGAGGACAGAAATAAGAAGAGCATCACCTTGTTTGACCTCACATGGAAATGTATGCAGTGGTCAACTCAAATTCTTTGCTGCTCTATGCATGTTCACAGATGACCATGAAGGGCCCCAAGCATTGATTTGGGGGTTAGAAATAAATTACACCAATTCACAAATATGGAATCCATCAATAATAAGGATCAACTGTATGTTGTCAGAATTTCCATGCTGGGTCATTTGGCCCAATAAAGAGTTTTTTCATTTTTTTAAAAATTTCTTGAGAAGTAATTAAAGAGATTTTAAATAATTTATTCAGTAAATAAATTAGAATTTATTAAAGAAATGTATAGGACCTAAAAGGCTTATAATGCTATATCTACTGGAATATCTGAGCCCCTTGGTAAGCTCCAGGGAAGGAGATTCTTCCACATTACAAGTTCTACTTAGCTTCTGAGTCAATGGGTACAGTCATGGCACCATTAATAATTCTTGAAAGACTGAAGCAATTATACATTTTGGTATAATAAGGCATCAATTTGTATTTTAATAATTCAGACAGATTTTGTAAACAGTCACATAGCCGTCAAATATTTAATCATAGCATTTCAAAGTAATACAGAAGAATGTTATTATTTATAAGAAAATAAAATGCAGTTTCCTATTCATTTACAAGAGTCAAATATTAATTTTAAATATAGGAGAAATAAATTTAGATGAGAAAAACACTTTAACCAGGCATAAAAATTTTCTGCATATACAGTAATGAAATATGACATTCACATTTCATTTTAACAAAAACAAAAAATGGGCACATGGCTAGCTTAGTCAGTCAAGCATCCAACTCTTGATTTCGGCTCAGGTCATGATCTCAGGGTTGTGAGATCGAGCCCCTGTGCTGATTGGCCCTATGCTGCTGTCTGCTTGGGATTCTCTCTTCCTCCCCCTCTCTCTCTGCCCCTTCCCCTCCCCTAAATAAATAAATAAATAAATAAATAAATAAACTGCTAAGTAAATATTACATTAATCTAAAACAACTCTAAATTCTAGACTTCTAATATATATAATTAAGTTTGTAACCTAACACTCTCAACCTAAGTGTCAAAAATTATTTATGTAAAATTCAATGTTATAAAACATTAAATCCTAAATGGGGATAAATTAATACATAATACAAATTAAACACAAGTTTTAAAACAAGAAATCAAAATATTATTTACTACCTTACTAATATTCTTACCAGTATGTGTCATAAGGTACTTGTTCCCTTGAAATATTTAAATTCCATTTTTACAATGAGATGGATTATAATTATCTTATCAGAGAAAGTGTTTTATCCCATTCCATAAAGTCAAACTGATTTTATCTGTCCATTGTCTGTTTACAATGATCTAAATTAATACTTCTTCCAGTCTTATGCTCCTTTCCATCAATTGCTTTTCTAAAATATAATACCAACTAGATCATTCTGATGCTTGAAACAATTTACAACCAACAAAATAATACTCAAGCTGTCACCAGTCTTAAAAATCTTTATGATCGTGTCCTTGTCTAGTTCTCATGCCTCATCTCTTGCCATGCTTCCTCCACACATATGGCCTAACACGAACGCAGCAACTTTAATTCACCCCAAATCACGCTATTGTTTTATATCTATGCTTTGCATCCCTACCTTAGAATTCTTTTCCCTTTAGCTTGCCTAAAGAACTCTTCCTTAACCAGCTCAAGCATTGCCTTCTCTATGAAACATTACCTGATTGCCTTGAGCAATACGTGAATCATTTTACACTTTAGAACTTTTCACATTCATTTGTTGTTACCTTTAGCATACAGGAGTAGGTTTCCAAAAGACTTAGAATGTCATTATTTATTAATATTCTTTATTTTGTATTATTTATTTTATAATCCAAATACTAGCATAGGACTCATCAACAGATGATCAATGAATGTGTGCTGAGTGACAATATGAAATTAAAAGGACACTTTCCACATTCACTGCCACTTTGGTTTAACACAAAACAACTGTAGTGTGAGTGTCCATGCAATAAAGATATATTAGTAATAATAGGAAATAGGGAAATATTTTCATTATACATATTGACAAAACTTAGATTAAAAGTATAAAGCATTTGATGGGAAGTTCAACAAATATCACTAAAGTGAACTATCTCAATTTTTACCTTCTGTCTTACATTTACAAACTGCCTACTTTCAAAACACTTGATGCATTGTGTAAGAGCAGAAATGAAATGCAATAAAATATAGGGCAGATAACAGGTAACAAAGAATGCTTTTTCCAGCTGGGCACTCATCTAAGTACTTTATTTATATTGATTCATTTAATCCTCATGGCATGAAATGATATAGGTGTTAATTTCTTTATGCCCACTACAAAAAAAAAAAAAGAAAGAAAGAAAAGAAAAAAGAAAACACAAAACTTAAAAACAAAACAAAATACTTATCCCAGATTTCTCATCCAGTAGGTACAGGAGCCAGATACAAACACTAGGCCCACTTCAGAGCTCTTGATCTTAGTTACTACTTGATACCCTCTCTGCCTCAGGTGAGAGAAAGATGCAGCAGATGTCACTAAACCCGTATGAAATAACAGCTAGACTTGAACATTAAATTACAGTCTTACAGTCTACATTGTCTTTGACTCTTTGCAAATACAAATAATTTTTGATTACTGAAATCTGACTCTAGAACAAGTACCTTGCATATTTTTCTATAAGACAATTCTGTAAAGGCATTTTAGTGCCTGGCCATGTAGTAGTATCATAATAAATATTCTTAGTTGACCAACTGGATAAAAGATAGGATAAGAGAATATTTTTAGATTTATTTTATTTTTGAGAAAAGAGAGTTAGCAAGTTTAGGTACCTTGCTCATTGTCAAATAGTAAGAGACTGAATGGAGATAGAAATTTAGGTGTTTCCAAGACATAACAACTTATTAGGTGTAAAAGTAACACATTAAACTGAGTTTCAGTGGGTGTTTACATTTTTGTAGGTAATCAAGCTAAATGCCCCGAATGCTTTAATTCTGATGTTCTAATTTACTATGAGGAATATAGTTTGAAGTATCTGGAGGAATGAAAAGAAAATACACCTACTAAATCCTCTCTCATTTCTTCAACAGATGTCTACTGCATATTTTATATCAGATGCCTAAGTGCCCGAAATACAGCAGTAAAGAAATCAAACACAATTCCTTCCCTCCTCAGTTTATATCCTATATCCAACAGTAAATAAATAAATACAAAAATATAGTATAATCGGGGGAGGAGTCAAGATGGCGGAGAAGTAGCAGCTGAGACTACTTCAGGTTGCGGGAGATCAGCTAGATAGCTTATCTAAAGATTGCAAACACCTACAAATCCAACGGGAGATCGAAGAGAAGAAGAACAGCAATTCTAGAAACAGAAAATCAACCACTTGCTGAAAGGTAGGACTGGCGGAGAAGTGAATCCAAAGGGACGGGAAGACAGACCCCGGGGGGAGGGGCCGGCTCCCGGCAAGCGGCGGAGCAACGGAGCACAAAATCGGGACTTTTAAAAGTCTGTTCCGCTGAGGGACATCGCTCCAGAGGCTTAACTGGGGTGAAGCCCACGCGGGGCCAGTGTGGCCTCAGGTCCCGCAGGGTCACAGAAGGATCGGGGTGTCTGAGTGTCGCAGAGCTCGCAGGTATTAGAACAGGGAAGCCGGCTACAGAGACGGAGCCGAGGAGTGAGCTCACAGCTCGGGCTTACCTTGAACCGGTCGCAGGCTCGGTGAGCTCGGAGCGCAGCCGGAGGCCAGGCAGACGGGAGTAATTGGACGCTGTTTCCTGAGGGCGCACTGAGGAGCGGGACCCCGAGCTCTCGGCTCCTCCGGGCCGGAAACTGGGAGGCCGCCATCTTCCTTCCCGTCCTCCGGACTCTACGGAAAGCGCTCAGGGAACAACAGCTCCCGAAAGCAAACCCGAGCGGATTACTCAGCCCGGGCCCTGGTAAGGGCAGTGCGACTCCGCCTGGGGCAAAGACACTTGAAAATCACTACAACAGGCCCCTCCCCCAGAAGATCAACAAGAAACCCAGCCAGGACCAAGTTCACTTACGAGGAGTGCGGTTTCAATACCAAGGAGAGCAGCGGAATTCCAGAGGAGGAGAAAGCAAAGCACGGAACTCATGGCTTTCTCCCCATGATTCTTTAGCCTTGCAGTTAATTTAATTTTTTTTTCTTTTTCAATTTTTTTCTCTTCTTCTGCTAAATTTTTTTAAACTTTTACCCTTTTCTTTTTTAACGTTTTTTAACTAGTTTATCTAATATATATATATTTTTTCCTTTTTATATTTTTTTCATTATTGGTTTTCTTTTTT